>NW_017306385.1:1135268-1223854 GCF_000935625.1 Nanorana parkeri | reverse complement strand
AATGAACGAGAACAAACATTTTGATTAGTCCTTTATTAATAAATGACCCCCCCCCCCCCGAAAAAAAGTCCCACGCTGCACATCCATTGTTAACCTCCCTGGCGGTATTCCCGAGTGTGGCTCGGGGTTAATTTTCAGTACCAAAAGCGGTAACCCCGAGCCACACTCGGGATTACACAGCGCTTCACTTACCTTCTCCCTACGAGCCGCGCTGTGTTCTCAGGCCGATGCCGGCATCAGTCTTCCGTCCCTTGCAGGCGGCCGCGTCGCAGGGGGGCGGAAACAGCGGGAGATTTAAATTTAACAAAAAAAATCGGGAAAAAAAATAGAAAAAAAAAAAGCAAAAAATATTGGGATAATCAGACCGCCAGGGTGGTTAATGACAAGCAGCAAATAAAAATGCAATTCTTATAAATAATAAAATAATATGTTTGGGGGATGCCCTGTACCTGCCTGTGAAAGGGGCACATCTGTGCAATGTACACAACCTACTCCAGAAAACGGACATTTTTGGCCAGAAATGGTGCACCCAGATGGCGGTGCTGGTGAGTTTAAAGGAGAGTGGGGTGGTAGACCAGGCTTCTCTCCGTCCCTATGTACAGCCAATTGGGTCAGTGTTACAGCTGTGGGCAGTGCTGACTAGTTTTGCCCCGATAGTAAGTTTCCACCTGGAATGGGGAGTATTTTCTGGGCTGTTACCCTTCTGTGAGGTTAGCCTTTGGTGGCTCCAATGGCTCTGCTTTTTGACACTGTTTGCAGCCCTACTTGTGGCTTGGAGTGTCTCTGCCGGCTACTGGGATGGCATTCTTTCTTTTTTTCAGGGGCAGATAAATGTTTTTCCCTATTTACACATTTTATAAATAGAAGATAATATAATGCACTTTCTTGTATATGTATGCAAATATATGCGTATGGTATATATGCCTATTATGTCATTATGTTATTTATATAGATTTTGCAGCTGTTTGTAACCCGACTACATGGTCCTGAAGAAGTCGATATTGTCCACTAAACGCGTCAACAATAATCTGCACACAACACAAAATCGTGAAAATGCATTTAAGGCTTGTTAGCTGGTGTGGTTAGGTTAATGTGTACATACACCGATCAGCCATAACATTATAACCTCCCAACTAATATTAAGTAGCTCCCCCTTTTGCCACCAAAACCCACCCAAACCCCTGACCCATCGAGGCATTGACTCCACTGGACCTCTGATGGTATGCTGTGGTATCTAGCACCAAATTGTCAGTAGCAAGTCCTGTAAGTTGTGAGGTGGGGCCTCCATTGGACTTGCTTTTCTAGCACATCCAACAGATGCTCTGGAATTGAGATCTGGAAAATTTGGAGCCCAAGTCAAGACCTTAAACTCCTTGTTGTGTTTCTGAAACTATTCTAGAACCATGTTTGCACAGTGGCAGGGCACATCATCCTACTGGAAGAGGCCACTACCATCAGGGAATACCATTTCCATGAAGGGGTGTGCTTGGTCAGCAACAATGTTTAGGTCGGTGGTATGTGTCAAAGTAACATCCACATGAATGGCAGGACCCAAGGTTTCCAGAACATTGCCCAAAGCATCACACTGCTTCCACTGGATTGCCTTCTTCCCATAGTGCATTCTGGTGACATCTCTTCCCCAGGTAAGCAAAACACACGCACACCTGAACATCCACATGATGTAAAAGAAAACATGATTCATCAGACCAGGCCATCTTCTCCCATTGCTCCGTGGTCCCGTTCTGCTGCTCACGTGCCCATTGTAGGTGCTTTGCGAGGTGGACACGGGTCATCATTGGGCACCCTGACCGGTCTGCAGCTGCATAGCCCCATACAAACTGCGATGCTCTGTGTGTTCAGACATCTTTTTTTGGAACCAGCATTAACTTTTTCAGCAATTTTCTTTTCTTCTATTGTAGCGGACTAAACAGGCCAGCTTTCGCTCCCCATGTGCATCAATGAGCCTTGGCGGCCCATGACCCTGTCGCTGGTCTACCAGTTTTCCTTCTGACCACTGCAGACCAGGAACATCCCACAAGAGCTGTAGTTTGGAGTTGCTCTGACACAGTCATCTGGACATGACAATTTGGCTCTTGTCAAAGTCGCCCAAATCCTTACACTTGTCCATTTTTTCTGCTTCCAACACATCAGTGACAAAATGTTCACTTGCTGCCTAATATGTCCCACCCACTTCCGGGTGCCATGGTAACCAGATAATCAGTTTTAGTCACTTCATAATGTTATGACTAATTAGTGTACTGATGTGCAAAAAAATATTTGAATGACTATAGTGGACAGCTGTCTATATGTTTTTATTTTTATGTTATTCTATGTTCTTTAGACATGTGCATTCAGATAAGGACAAACCTGCAAATCAACTAAATTCGGCAGTTTGTCTGAATCCCAAATAGCACATTTTTTTAAATGCCCGAATATACTAATACAATATTCAGGCATATAAAAATTAGTTATCAGAACGCACGGCAGCCATATTAGCCCCCTGTGCGTTCTGCGCATGCCCGCCGCCATTTTGGAGGCGGGGTGCACAACGTCACATGACGCCAGGTCATGGGTGATGTTATTCTCAGGACAAGCGGCAGCCAGATCGGCTGCCAGCGTGTTCTGCGTATGTACGCCATCTTGGTGTATACCAAGATATACTCCAAAATGGCGGCACGCTGATAAGGCCGCCGCTCGTTCTGCGGTTTTGGATTCGAAGGCTTGTTGCCTCCAAATCTGAAACAGCATAAAAATTTGTTTCCATTGACAAACGAATCAAAATGTTTTTCATTTTCATTTGTTTTGTCCGAAACTATTTTTTTTGCCCCGCAGATTTCTAATGTTCTGTATGATCTTAAGTGCTGAAAGTCCTACTTTATACTTTTTATATTTTGAGAGTGAACGCAGGCTCACTTTAGGGGCAGTGAGGTGTTTCATATATATGTAGACCTGCACAGCTTTACATACATGTAAACCGCTACATAAACACCTGAATATGTACAGTATATGGGAGCTGTTTTACCTGCCAGAGAATTTAGAGTTTTGTCTAGTCAGTCCTGATATTACACACTTTTGTCAAATAGCGCAGCCAGGTCGGTGGCTTCACTTTCCTCGACTGCAGTTGGGCAGCACAACCTGGTCACCTCCCCAGCCTATGACTGGATAATAAAAGAGCAGAAGCCAGCTGATGAGGTCATCTCTCTTCCTATCAGCATGTATAAGCAGCAGAAAATGATTATTTAAAGGGTATCTATTAGGAATGCACCGATACCGATACGTTTAATGATGTGCTGCCCGGCATCCTGATTGGTCGGGAAGCTGGCGCCTGGCTTTCTGACCGGCTTGAAGCCAGCTTCATGCTCCCTCGTCACCTCATGACAAGGGAGCATGAAGCCGGCTTCCCATCCATCCAGCGCCCGGCTTCCTGATTTGCCAGAAAGCCGGCTCCATGTGACGAGACAGCATGGGGATGGCTTCCCTGCTAATCGAGAAGCCGCGTGGCGAGTCTTTACACACTGCCCGGCATCCCAGCTAATCAGGAAGCCAGGTGGCAAATCATTACACGCCGCCTGGATTCCTTAAAGGGGACTTGCGGTACTCGGTATCGGCGAGTACCAAAAAAAAATATCGGTACTCGTACTCGATACCCACATACCGGTATTGGTGCATTCCTAGTATCTATAGTCAAAAACTATAAACATATCTGCATTTCTATATAAAATTTCGATAAATTCTACCCACTCCTAATAACCAGATCCATCTAGAAGTTTGTGGACTTCCTTATTGAAGATGCCCACAGGATGGACTTCATCAATGCGCTGACACCATTGCACTCAGCCCTGTGAATATGCGCTGCCTGGTGTCACCACCTCCTCAGAGCCTGCCTTCTGAACTACAACTCAACATCTAAACAATCTGTAACATTATCACTGCTTGCTGGAAGCAATGCACGGTGGGATATGTAGTCTTGAAAAAATGTAGATTACATAACACTGAGCAGCAGGGAAAGAAACACAAAGCACACTGGGAATCCAGGAAGTTGGTGAAAGTGATGGGCAGACGGAAGGCAGCACTCACTACATGAAAGGGATTTTTTTTTAAGTAAGCTTTGATTGTATTATCAGAAACAACTTTACTATGCATTCCTATTACAATGCTGATGTTATAATAGGAGAGGAGATGCTGGGACTTTACAACTCCTTTAATGAATGCACGACTACAATATATGATGCTTTTTGAACATTTCTGAATGGAGTTCTACTTTAAATGTTCCCAATTTGTTTTTCTTTCCGCTAAAGTGGAGATTTGAAGATACAGCTGCAAAGCAATGTAACCAGCGAAATAACACATTAGACAATGCAACCCTTTCAGTGGTGTAAGCGATTAGCACGGAAATCAGCATATAAATTAATTTACTTAGTAATTGGATTCAGGACCAGATGTCCAATTATATAAGCTCCTAATAGATGGAGATTTATAGGAGGGATCGATGGACCAAGCACGCAGCCATCACTGTGAAAATAATTTTACATGGCTTATTTAAACCATCTGTTTGCAATGAACTATATTGGCCTCAGAGCAGCATAATGCATTATATTCATAGGTTTACAGAGCAGCAGTAGCCACAAATCCCACCGCAACATCTGCGCTGGATCTTCACAATAGAACCAAGTCAGACTGCGAGGCAGCCACTAGAGCACAAGAAGTAAACTGTTTCAGCGGCTGAGCCTTTGTAATTAAAAAAGAAAGGTCACTTTTTGGTGTGGCATAAAGCCAGCGTGGTGTGGTCAAGTCTTCATCGTAAAGCCTCCATTTCCTCCTGGCTGGTGGGTCACAGTCAGGTATTAGTGGGCCAAAGGCCTAGGGATGAGGGACTCTGCCTGGGTTCTGTAAGCAAAGTTTCACAAATCTTGCTCGAAGTTTTGCGGTGAACCCTATTGAGGTGTATAGGGGGTGAATCTTGCTCATCAATTCTGCCCATTTGTAGGTATATCTGTAAAAAAATAAATAAATCAAGGCAACTGGACTTGCTGTATTTTTTTTCCCCCTTGAAGCTTAGCCAAGCTTGAATAGAGGTGGGGGGAGGGGGAGACATCTATTGTCTGCCACATACAATGCTGTTTTAACACCTCTCTGGGCAGGTTAAGAACACCTCCTAGCTCCAATTATGCAAATGCATTCAACACCTGATTGCGACTAACAGATTATGTGGATTGGAGCAACATTCACCATATTTATTCCCAGATAATTTTTGTACAAGTCATTCTGAATTGAGAAAGCTGGTTGGACGACCACTGAAACATCTTCAAGAAAAATACAGCAAGTCCAGTTGCCTTGACTTATTTTTTACAGTTAAAGTAAACCTGTACTGATAGAGGTATGTATTGTGGTCCTTCTGAATGGATGATTCACTCTTTGTAAATCTTTTTTCCCCTTTGCCCTAAACTAACCAATCCCATCCTTCTATTTCACAGATGTTTACTTACCAAGATCCAGCTGCCATGGCCTCCATTGTTAATTTACGTACTGTGCTGCAGGCCACAAAGGCACCTTACTGCTCTATAGACTTCTATGGAGCTTGTCAATCTTCGTCTTCTGACATTTATGAAAAGAAGTGATTTCTGTTTTCGTTTCTAAATAAAAGGCCTCAGTCAGTTGCCTGATTTTGATCCATGCCCAATCTGTTAAATAAAATGAAAAAGTTGTTACCTAATGTAGTTGTCGGGTCTGGCCTGGAAGAAAACTGAAGACTCTTTATAAATGTTTAAAAGGAGAACTATGGGGTAAGTGGTTTTCCCCATAGTTCTCCTAAAGGTCACAGGAGGACATAAACTAGCGTCCTCCAGTGACCCAAAGCTTAGTAGCTTGCGGTATACTGAGACCGCCACAGCCGGGATGGATCCAGACATTACTGTCGAGATCCACCCAGCTGCGTGATTCACAGATGGCTCTGCCTATCTAGAGGCAGAGCCAGCTGTACTCACCCCATCCCCCGTCCGTTCGCTCACTTCCTGATCTATTGAGTCGATATGCGACAGTTTAATTGTCTCACGTCGGCTCGAACTATGAGGTTGAGTGAAAATCACTCACCTCATAGTTCTCCTTTAAACTTTATTTACCAAGGGGGGCCGCGTTGTTGGGCTGTGCTTAGGGCATCATTTGCCTTTAATCCACCTTGCTCTGTTTAGGTCAGTAAGAGTAAACCTAGATTTAAAGCTGGCCATACACCTATAGATTATCTGCATATTTTCTATAGTCACGATGGAAAGTGCAACAGATTCCTCCATCTACGCTAAACTATGTGCATGGAGGAATCTCCTGCTGGGCCAAGCTTCAGTATCTTGCTAGTCGCCCCGCTGGTTCTCAAAACACCTGGACATTGCCTGCATCCAATCAGATTGTTCAGGTATTTTGAGAGCCAGCGGGGGCCGACTAGCAACATACTGAAGCGTGGCCCAGTGGGAGATTCCTCCATCCACACAGTTTAGCGTAGATGAAGGGATCTGTTGCACTTTTTTTCCATCTGACCATAACATCACTTTGTATTCCTTAACATATCATTGCAGACACCCCTACGCCTGCTGAAACATGGGCAGCAGACACAACTCAGGCCTGACATCAAGATTGCCCCAATTTATAGGCTTTCAGATAAACAAAGTTACGGAGATATCGCACAGCACGTCATTTAAATCCAGCATTATTCATGAGCCACAAAAGGCAATATACCATCATACAAGCACACAAACTCTACGGCCAATGTTTAAAGGAAACCTTTCCTGAGAGAAGCATGGAGGTTTTCATTGCAGACTTCACATTCTGTTCATTCTAGCTGTCCGGACTGATCCTCTGGTTCCAATACTTTGTCACTCATCCAAAAGAATGCAGATAAGGCAATGGTAGCCCCTATATTTCACTACGGTAAGGTTTACTTTAAAGTTTATTCTTTTAAACGGAAATTTGCTGTTCCTGCGCTTTGTTATTGTTTCTCATACGAAAAAAAAATTTGGCGAATAAAAGGAAATTTGTTTAAAACACACCATTTAAACCAGTTATTAAAAGATTTTTTTAGCATGAAATGTATTTCATATACAAGCACTAGTACCTGAATGTGTCCTAAAAGCAGCCCCTTGTAATACCATTCATAGCACCAATCAGACCGGTGGAGTTTCAGCCAATAAGGGCTCCAACTCTGCATTGTGCCATCAGTCCTACAGAGGAAAGGATAGAAGAACCTCATCAGTGTGCTGCTACCACTTTATTGTCCACTTACAGGCTGGGGCTACATTCATACCCACACTTTAGGTGTTATTGAGATTGGAGTCCCTCACAGGAGCGGGCTACTTTACAACACACACAGGTACCATGGGGAACAAAAGTAGCCCCCCTCCAGAAGGAAGGACAGTGTCAGCACCAATTCAGAGATGATTTGAAGATCTACAGCCGAGTGATGAACAAATAAGATACATTTTTATTAATAGTTAAGGTTTAAATCCTGAGTTTAGTGTCACTTTAATGTTTACCATAATTAGCCCTGTTTGTACTGTGCTGGCAGATCTCATTATCAGTTTTAAACTAGTCTTTAACACTATCTGTCCTATCAAAGGGTTAAAGATCTTGAGGCTTGAGGTCTGCATTGTATGTTATTGAGGGGAAACTGACTTTGTCCCCTCTATGCCCTGTTAGTCCTGTGTATAATTCTGCACCAAGGAAACAATGGGTAGGATTTTTAAGACACGCAGCTCTGCACTTTGGGATCCAATCCAAATATCAAATCGAAAACACGAATGATCAATCATACAGTTCTCCCGGGCAGGGCCATTCTTTTTTTTTCCAGGTTTGGAAGCTGATCCATTTATTATCCCTAACAAAGTTGGTTAAGCACATTCATCAAGGTTGGGCTTCCTTTCACTCCTGGGGGCAGTTTATAGGCCGGATGCAACCCCCACGATCTCCCAGACTTAAAGATGCAGCAGAAGGCCGCCTGGCATTTTGTGCTACAGGGGACAGAATGATGGTGGTAGTTGTCACAATTTTCTGGACACTCTGTTCCACAGATCAGATACTCCTGATGTGCAGGACAAACTCCTTTGGATTTTTCATGGCTTGCGAATGCTAGCACATGGCAAACCAGACAGGAGAGGAGGAAAGTTCTCAGGTTCCACATCTTTAAGCTTTGTGATATTTTCTATGACCCTGGATCTTGGTTCTGAGAATTGGTGCTCTGAGGAACCCTGGAGATTGGGGCTGTCCTTACCATCTTTTTTGTATTGTATTTGTACTATAACTGTAATGTCCTCCTTATATTGCAAAGCGCTATATAAAACCTGTATAATAATAAATAATGTAGACATTCACTTACAAGCTATCAGTATTAACATCAGTTTTCTGACACACGCACGAGCTTTCAGATGCAATTGACTAAATTTCATCAAAGCCAATCGATGCGGAAGAGTCTAAGGTAAGAGGTTGAATGAATGGAGACCTCAGATTAGTCACACCGATCGATCGATTAACTGACCATACCGATACGTGTGCCCACCTTGTACAGACTGTAAAAGTGTAAGCTCACCTTTAGCCTGGAGGACGATTTAAACCAACTTCATAGTAAAATAGCACAATATGTCATGATTCTCAGGTTTATTGAAGATTATGAACTAATTAAAAAAAAAAAAAAGAATCATTTTAAAAATGTATATTTTGTAGGCAATAAAAAAAAAAAGGTGTAAAACGATCTATTGAGAACTAAGATGCATCTCTCAGTGCACATAGATGTTCAAGGTCAAAACAGTGTGTATAGAAAAAAAGCCTCCTTAGGAGGTATGGGTCTTCTAATAAGAGCACACTATTGGTTACAGTGCACATGCCACTTCCTGGACACTTGGTTCAGCCATGATCTAAAAGGTACAGACAATGTTTACTGATGTACGCTGGTAACAAATCCTGATGTTACTTTCCTCTCTTGTAAACATAATACTAATCATCGAGGTCAGCAATACAAGCGTTCCATTCCCTGACCCGGGTTGTCAAATGTCAAGAGTTTACACAAGAATGAAAATCTGTTTTCTTAAAAATTTTTAATACAAGTGTCAGATGGCGCTGTGGCATGAAAACAGCCTTGAAATGTTGGCAAGGTTTTATTTTGCTAACATTCTGTAAAACTGTGAAATTGGCTTCTGCTTTACTGGCAGTTATTGCAAAAGGATTTTCCTGGATTCATTCTCAGAAGACTGGAACTGGACAGGATTGGACCAATAAGAAAGCAGACAGCTTTGTTCCACCTGCTGACGGTTAAAAAAAGATGACTGACGGTCACAAGTAAAATTGATGCATCAGTTCACTATGATGAAGGACTACACTAAGGCAATGCTCCACCCGGGGGCAGTGTTGTGTGGCAGAGACTGAACCGTCTGTCGTTTCAATCAGAGAGGGAGGGGGAACGGATCGAGCGTCCGCTGGCGGGACTGTTGGAGAAGAGAATTGAATCCCGCTCCTTCTCTTTGCTTTCGTGCTTGTGTTTGTGCTTATGCTTGTGTTTGTGCTTCTTCTTCTTTTTCTTATGGTCGTGGTGGTGATGATGATGGTGATCGCTGTGCTTGGATGAGCTGGGCTCTTTGATGAAAGCCAGTGGTGTTTGTGGAACAGAGAGCAAATGCAACTCCATAGAAGACTGTTCTTTGCCTGTTTACACAAGATGGAAATTAGAAACAATGAAATACACGAAACAATATAAATATTCACATAATTACAATATTTACAGCTTAAAGTGACACTAAACTACGGAGTTAAATCCTAGAAATGCATCATGTACCTTAACTATTAATAAAAATGTATCTTATTTATGTATCACTCGGCTGTAGATTCTCAAATCATCTCTGAATTGGTGCTGACACTGTCCTTCCTTCTGGAGGGTGGCTACTTTTGTTCCCCATGCTCCCTGTGTGTGTTGTAAAGTAGTCACCGCTCCAAGCTCGCTCCTGTGATGGACTACAATCCCAATACAAATGAGTGAACTAAACATGAGATTGTAGTTCATCATGGGAGTGAGCTTGGAGCAGTGACTACTTTACAACACACACAGGTACCATGGGGAACAAAAGTAGCCCCCCTCCAGAAGGAAGGACAGTGTCAGCACCAATTCAGAGAGGATTTGAGGATCTACAGCTGTGTGATACACAAATAAGATACATTTTTGGTAATAGTTAAAGGAGAACTATGGGGTTAGGGCTTTTCTTCTAAGGGTAACGGGAGGACACAAACTAGCGTCCTCCCATCACCCTAAGCTCAGTATACCGCGAGCTACAGCTTGCGGTATACCGAGACGCCGCAGCTGAAACGGATCCCGACAATTATGTCTGGATCCGCCCAGCTGCGTGAGTGACAGCTGGCTCTGCCTATCCAGAGGCAGAGCCAGCTGTACCCGCCCCCTCCCCCGTCCGTTCCGCCAGTCAGCGCTGGAGGATCGGAGCAGGGAAAGGGGAATCCAGTCCCTCCCGTCACAACTCTCTGCCGTGACAAGATCGAGAAGTGAGCGAACGCCGGTATGTGTTCGCTCACTTCCCGATCTACTGAGCCGACCTGTGACAGTTTCATTGTCACAGGTCGGCTAGAACTATGAGGTGAGTGAAAAGCACTCGCCTCATAGTTCTCCTTTAAGGCACTTGAATACATTTTTAAAAGTTTAACTCCTGAGTTTAGTGTCACTTTAATGTTTACCATAATTAGCCGTGTCTGTACTGTGCTGGAAGATCTCATTATCAGTTTTAAACTAGACTTGAACACTATGGGGGGAAAAAATCTGGAGCAGTTGTGCATGGCAACCAATCAGCTTCTCTCCTCAGTTTGTTCCGTTAAGATTTGAAAATCAAAGAGATAAGCTGATTGGTTGCCATGAGCAGCTGCTCCATTTTTGATAAATTCCCTTCTATCTGTCCTAACAAAGGTTTAAAGATCTTGAGGCTTGAGTTCTGCATTTTGCAGTCCTGTGTATAATTCTGCACCAAGGAAACAATGAGACAGGTAGGATTTTTTTTGTTAATGATTTTTAGGTTTGGTGTGTGAATCGGGACACAAACATATAGCGGGGTTTCTCAAATTTGACTGCAAACGTGTAAATATGCTTTAAGAAAAATTGCATAATAAGGAGCCTAGAGTACCATTTAACCTTCAACAAATGTCTATTTCTTTAAAAGCTTTGCTGCCAGCAAGTTTATGAAGCGTAATCATTTACTGCATTCATACTTGGGGCTGCTTGTGTTTAGGATGAATGACAGTGGGCTGATTAGGTAAATGCTGCATGACATAATTCCATCGGAGGTAAAACACACCAAACAATGAACTTGTTGATACCGTTATGACGAGATTTAATCCTTCAAACATATGACATCAATTAGCAGCAATTATAAAATGGCTTCAGCAGCACAGAACATAAATCCATTCAGCCAGTTGCCTGTGTTCCCGTTACATAATTCCCCCCTTGAAATGTAGTTCTTATTTGAGGTGGTAAATATTGTGACTAATTGGTGGTAATTTTCCCTCAAGCTTCTGTGTGAGGACAGGAAAAGCCCTCTGTAATGCTGAGCAATTATATACACAGTAAAGAGGCACTCAATGAGCAAATGTGCCTATAGAAAGTAAGGTGAGCAATGTAGAGTTATTGCTGGCTATATTCCATATACACTTTCAAGGGATATTACAATGCTTGCCTATTTCAGGACAGTGATACTTGGGTGTCAGTGCCTATTCTGAGATAGTATTACCAGACCAGGTTATGATGAGGTGGGATAGAAGGAACCAGACAATCCTCCACTGAACCAGAGTGAAACACAGAACAGACCTTCTTAGAACAGAAAGTACGAGGGGAGGCCAATCATTTCTTATCCTCACCATGACCTAGGTGTGCTAGGGATCTGACTTTTGCAGGTTTATAGGTGGCTATCTTAGTAATATGCATGCCAATTTTAGTTTTTGTAGGTCATGGTGAATTATAGTCAGAACCAAGAGAAATGGAGTAGGTGTCATGCCGGACAAAGTGGAATACCGAGCTCAACTTTCGCCACCACACTTGGTCTGTGGCAGTTGGCGGACGACCTTCCTCCTTAGTCCTACTCCATAGAAGCTATTGTTGCTATGCACTGCACTGATGATGGCTAACAAACTCAAACAGTTGTATCCACTTTGGAATAGAAGGCTCTATAATATTAGGTTGTATTTGTGGATTTAAACTGCAGTTGTGGAGGCACAGTTGGTCCAGGAACATTAAAGAATAATTTTACCCAGATCTTTGAAATGAGAACAAAGTCACCTTTAGAAATGTTTAGTAATGACAATCCACAAACATACTTCTAGATCATTGCCGGCTTTGCATTCTTTGCATACCTTATTTTTATTTTCCTTCCCCAGTCTTCTCACAGTGGCCATTTTTACTAAGAGATGATAAATATATCTCCCTTCACTTCCTGAAACTCTGGCACATGTGACTAGGACATGTGACCATGCACATAGTCTCAGGGGAGGGAAATGCCTTTCACTGAGATCTCGTGAGATTACAGATGAGATTTCCGAGCAATGCTCTGCTTATGTAGCCTTCCCAGGATGCAATGCTTGGGCACAATTACATCAGGAAGTGGAAAAACAGTGATTGTAAGTAAAAGAAAAATATGATTAACTAATGAATGTAAGATGATTTCATATCAGCATACAGAGCTGAATGCTGAGGTGACTTTTAGTGAAAGGGGTTAAAGGTCCACTTCAAGGAATTATTGACATGGCTCTGCCTGCTATTCTAAAATGAGCACTATACCCCTTTTTGAGGATCTGAGATGGAAGGGAGAAGTACAGAAACATTTTGTTTTAAGAAGGTTCTACATTCGCTATAATAAAGCTTTGTAGATGTGTCAAGTCCAATGTAGTTTTTAAAGTTCCAGAAGCACCAGATAAACTGCTTTAGAATATGAGCAAAATGGCTCCACAAATTATTATTTCATTGAAAAGATCTCCCTTAGGGACCCAAGTTTAAGGACACACATGGCAGTTGTTTACCTACAATAAAAATGACAGCGTAGCATCTGAGCGTAGCATATAGTTGTGGATTTCTTTTTCAGTGGCCGGACAATTCATGAGCATCTATAATAGTCTTAAAGCAGAATCAAATCTTAACCCTTACAGTGGGGATACCCCCGTACTGCACAGGTTAAATGCTCGTTTTTGCCAAAGAAAAAGTAATACTGCGAATCGCGATCCCGGCTTGCTCCTACACTGCTCCCTCCTGCGTGTCTATTTTACTCCAGTGATGGTATGTCCCTCAGCGTCCTCACATTCTAAACACTGTATTGGACTGAGGGCTAGTTCACACCAGATGCAGTTGTGATGCAGTCCGTTCAGTTTGACTGCTGCAGCCAAAATACATCACAATGCTTTCCTAGGGGATTTCTGGTGCTCTATTCAGCAAGCAAAATACTGCTTGCTCTATTTTAACTGCATCAGATCGCAATGGAACGCCTCAAAACCGCATGCAAATGCACTGGAATGCACCTGAAATTCCATTTTAAGCAACAACAAAAAACGCATCAATCGCGGGAAAATCACATGGCATTACAGCTGTGCAGATGCACACAGTTCTGGTGTGAACTAGCCCTGAGTGAGACTCACAGGTCTAAGGTCCTAAGCTTAATTAACAACATTTATTTTTTATTACATCTGCTAGGAGACCAAGTGCATATAGCAACATCTCTTCATAAACTTACACAGTTACATTGCCCATGCATGCATGTTTATGACTATGGAGGTGAGAGATGTAACTATACAATAGAATAGTAACTCAACAAAGGAAATCCAACATGGCCAGTCACTACCTTCTCCCTGGGTTAGCCACTTGGAGATGTCTATGGAGGTCTGCCACCATAGCCATGGGGAGCATCGCCCTAACATCTCATCTTTGTGTAAAAAGCAATAAAGCTATACCTGGTTGAATCCCCTGCTTCCTGTAAAAGCTGTCCTTGCTTTAATGAGTGGTGTAACAAATGCCCCTTCATAAAACGTATCCTAGTAGCCGCTTCTAACTTATCTACAGTGTTTTACTTCCTGCACAAATCTGCTTTATTACAAACACATGTGCAATTGGTAGACAAAAATGATGGGGAACACTTGTGGAAGGAAGACATGTGAAAGTGGTTATTAGTATTTCCGTTTGCAAGTACAAACTAATTGTATTTGCAACTCAAATGGACATTTCATGGCGTGTGGGCAAAAGACGATCACGCTGCCAAACCAAAATTCTGATGTGAACAGGCTGGTTTGGAAATTACGATAAATGGAACCAACAGCATAAAAAGATCTTTTATTTATCTGAAGCCTGTGGACACAAAACACACTTTTTGCTCATTTTAGACCAGAAAACAGAGCGATGGACCTTTCCACAGAACTCCAGGACATTGAGGTTTTCATTCAGTTCGTTCACATAAAATAAAAAAATACTAATATTAATGTTAATAATATTCACAGTCTTTAACTGGATTACTACACAGGATGTTAGCGGTGCGCTGGAACACTTAATGCTCGGTATAAATAAACCTAACAGTTTGTGTTGAGGTTTTCTATTTATTTGTCATTTTTAACTAAGATGTGCAGATGGGCAGCCATGGTTACATATGCAGAACGGGCTTTCAGCACCTTCTCTCAATGCAAGCCTATAGTTCTGACAATACACTTAGAAGTCTGCAGAGCCATTCCTCCTGCAAAACTCTGTGTATGTTCGTTCTGTGTGAATTGAGGCAAAAATTAACTTTAGTAATTAGTAGAGGTGCACCGAAATGAGAATTTCAAAACCGAAATAAACCCGAAATGTAAAAAAAAATGTCAGGCCGAAACCGAAAAGGCTTTTAATTTTACTTTTTCACATTTTTTAAATATTTGATTTTTATACATTTTTTATTAAATGTTTTTATTTTTTTTTCTTTACTTTTATGGGCTTCGGCCAAATATTGGGGTCTAAACAGACCCCGGATATTTCTCTTTTAAAATAGAAAAAGAGATGGAGAACACAAAGTCCTCCTATCTCTTTTTCTGTGTCCCCTGTTATCAATGAACAAGAATCCTCTATACTGAGTGTTCCTGTTCATTCATAACATGAGGACAGAGTATGTTTACTATATCCGCAATCATGAATGGCCAGGAGGGGATGTAGATCACTTTCCATTCATTCATAATTGAGGATATAGAAAACATACCATGACGTCAATTATGTACAAACACTCAGCGATCATTGATCACTGACTGCCTGTAACCCTCTCCTTCCTGACTCACTGTCACAGGAGGCTGAGCGAGCGGAGCTCAGCCTGCTGTGGCAGCGCGGGTTGTCTTCGCCCACACAGCGCTCTGCCGATCTGTGACAGGAAGCTGAGTGGTGCAGGGAGGAGAGACGCTGGCCGCTCACAGCGCTCTCCTCCTGCAGCGCTCGGTTGCCTGTCTCCTTTTCGCTCGGACACAGAGCAGCGCCCAGCGGGGAGGAGAGAATACACAGGTGCACCGCTGTATCGGCTAGAAAATGGCACTTTCTGCATTATGCCAAAAGTGCCATTTTCAGCCGATATGTTTCATAGTTACATGATTTTTGAGGTTGAATAAAGACATTAGTCCACAAGTCCAACCTATTAGGATCTCATTCTAGGAGTACCTGTACCCCTGTATATTACGGTCCCTTAAGAAATCGTCCAAAAGTTTCTTGAACAATTCCACATTATTTGCTGAAATCACCGCCTGTGGCAGTGAGTTCCAGACCCTAACTGATCTTACTGTGAAGAACCCCCTTCGCCCCTTGTGCTGGAATTTTTTTTCCACCAATTTTAGGTGGTGGCCTCTAGTTTTTGTAATGGAGTTAATTTTAAACAGTTTATCGCTAATGTTGCTACCACCATTGAACATTTTGTACATGGAAATCATATCCCCCCTTAATCTCCTCACCTCCAAGTAGCCTTGTCTCGTAGCTCTGGTCCTCCATACCCCTAATTAGTTTGGTTGCCCACCGCTGGACTTTTTCCAACTCAAGGACATCTTTTCTTAGTACTGGTGACCAGAACTGGTCCGCGTACTCCAGATGAGGTCGAACTAATGATCTACTAACGATATATCGGTGCATCCCTAGCTATTAGTATAGTTTCTTTACAAGTCAAATGTAATATCAGGAAAATACCTTATTATGACCACTAGATGGAGCTGAGGAGCATAGGAAATAAAAACTTTCTATGCTCCTCAGGTCTATCTAGTGGTCATAATACAGTATTTTCCTGATATTACATTTGACTTGGAAAGAAAATATACTAATAAGGTTCATTTTTGCCTCCATTTGCAGAGAATTTACATGGAGTTTTGCAGCATGAATGGCTCTTCAAATGTGTTTTTTTTTTTTAAATACACCCCTTAAAGTATATGTAAATATTAACTGGATGACATGTGCCAAGGCAATGAAGAATTAAAATCACTGGTTATTTTTTTAAATACTTTTGCAAAACTCTGCGCAATTTTTAACAATTTCCTGTGTACATGCATTCACATGTCTGAGCTGGAAACTCTGCCTCTGCTGCATTGAAATCATAAATAGTGTTGTCATCCATATCCAGTATTCCCCTGCTGGACTACAGAACTTCCCCCTTATCTCCATAACATAAGGGGGGGATGTTCTATGGTTGAGCAGAGGAGAACTAGGCAGGGCTGACAATTCTGACTAAGAATTCAGTGCAGCAGAGGCAGTGCAGCCAGCCAGTTAGGAGCTCACTGGATTGCTGGCAAATCAACAGATATATTTTTGTACTTGTAGCGTTTTTAAAAAAAAAGATAAAATATGGGGAAATGTGCACGCAATCCAAATATGTACTATTATTTTTTTTATTTTATGCATGTATTAAAGAAATGTACTGACTTTTTTTTAATTATTTGGTAGGAGTTGCAGAGAATTACTGAGTGTTTTTCATTCAATATTTTCTATTAAATGTAATTTCTTTAAAAAGGTGCTTAGAATAACAATGCACCCACCTCCCAACCCCCCCAACCCCTTTCCAAAATAATACCTGGTGTTGATGGTCTTTCCAGCATATTTAAATGATGATATATGAATGCTTGGCTGTCATGTACAGTATCCATATCTACTTCTTCCTCTTCCGGTACAATTGGGAACTGTAAAAAAAATATAAAGTAAATATATATTGCAACTGTTCTGGCTTAAAAGACCCGTGATATAAAATGGTGATTAAAGTGTTATGAATGGAAGCTACTGGGTAGAATCATAAGATGTCTTATAGGACATAAGAGCATTGAGATTTTAATTTTGTGATTTATTATTATAAATGTGTGATATTAAGAAATACCAAGGATGTGGTAATAGGTGAACTCCAATACATGTAAGGCTATGTTTAATGTCCCACCTCAACCTAACCACTCAACCATCACGTTCTCAATCAATTCATCCCCACAGAGCTACCTCCTCATGTGTCAGTTGCCCCTCCATCTTAGATTGTAAGCCGTCAGGGGCAGGGCCCTCCTTACTCGTCTTGAATTGTATTGTGATTGTAATGTCTTCCTTATATTGTAAAGCGCTGCGCAAACTGGTGGTGCTATATAAATCCTGTATAATAAAAATAATAATACTGTGCGGATGGTGCAAGCTATTTTGTGAACAAAACAAACAGTCATTATGCTTATTTAGTTATTAGGTATATATTGCACTTAGAGAACAAGAGGCACTACAGTATGTTTGAGGTCAGCCCTACCACCTTGCACCTAATAAAGATCTACATGTTTGGGTCAAAAATGTAGTAGAAGCATTAGAATTGTTAATAGTTATGGGACTTGAATGCATTTTTAAGATTTAACTCCTAAGTTTAGTGTCACTTTAACTGCGTCATTCTCATTCTGAGATATGTTACTGATGTCCTCATCTTTCTCAACTACCTGTCCAGGTTCCAACGTAGAATCAAGTAGAACCTCCGCTTTCCTTTTCAAACCCTGCTGATGGACAATCATACTGGAGACAACTTCTTTAAGGTCTTCCTCCTGTGAAAACATAACAGGTTGAGAATAAACTTTATAATCACAGCAGCCAAATCCTCAGGCTTGTTTAGACTGAAGCTTTATACATATTACTTGTTTAAAAATCCCATCAACCTTTCTCTAGGCTCATATAGCTGAAGTATGCCATAAACCGTAAAAGCAACCTAATAGTCACAACAAACCCACACAATACATAGGGGCACACGTTACATAGGGGCACATGTAAATACTGGAAAGCATTTTACTATGAACAACAGTTTCTACATTTAAATTCTATGTGGTGCTGAGCGACCTTTCAAACCAACGTGTCACATCAGTAGAAAGAAAACGAGGAAAGGACCTTTGGGCACTTCACATCGGCCATTCCAGATGTGTTAAGCAGTGTAGCCCAAAGCTGTGTAGAAAACAAAGCAGCTCCTTGGGGCCTGTTCACACTATCTCAGTATGTAATGGTACATTATATTTTGAAAAGGCACCCAACACATCTACGGAACGTAGCAGGACCTATTTTTTTTTGAGCACTGAAATGCATTACAGCCCATTGATGCTGAATTGAGCTGCCTATAGCAAAGCACCTCAACCCATGAAAACACATGCTTTGCAGCACACAGTTTTTTAGTGTGAATGTGCCCTTAGTAATACACTATATTTAGGTGAACGGTTAGCAGATTCCCTTCGTGGGTGGTGGTACTGGCAACAATATAAAAATTGTTGTGCAGGCAGTTTAACTCCTCCCACTCCCATCAGGTTTCAGTTTCTGGAAAAGCAATAGTAGTACTGGATCATAAGACAGTGAAAAGCCAATGATCAGGAATCAGGGTAGTATAACTGGCCCTTGGGACAAAAGATCCAGTTGATCTGGGAGAGCCAACAGAGAATCTGCCAGGAGTCTGATGAAGTCAAAGTACCATATTCACCTGGGCCTATTCGATATGATGAGTAGCACCAGAATGCCTTCCTTTTTATTTCTGAGAAGCAGAGAAGAGTTTCCGAGGAGAAAAGATGCAAATCAGATTGATACTGAGTCATCAGAGAATCCACTGCTATGGCTAGAATATCCCTGGACCTGGAGACAAACATGCTCACGAGATCCACATCCATCGTTGCCCACCTGCGACAGGGTACTTGAACACCTTCGGATGAAGAGACTGTTGCTGAGTCCAGATGTTGGCAAATGGGGAATTTTCACGCTTGAAATGCGTGCGGCAGACAGGGCTGGAACGAAGTTCGACTCAAGCCAAATTCTGGTTGGCATCTCTTTAATACACAGGACTTCTGGTTCCTCCCTGATGGGTGATATATGCCATTGCTGAGGCATTGTGTGACTAAATTCTGTTGGGACAACCTTGCTGTCAACAGCGTTAAAGAGAAAAATGAATCGCTCTGAATTGCACTATGCTGATCAGGAGACGAGTGTCCTCCAGCAACCAAGTCTCCTTTTGATTTCCCATCACTTTCTCCCGGTGACAATGGTCACCAGGAGAAAAGGAGATGGTGACTCTACAAACATATTAACCTGCTTAAAAAAAAAAAAGCAGAAGTCAGGGGTTCCAAACTTTCTTAACAAAGAGCCAGCTCACTGTCCTTCACACTTTACAGGGGCAAAATGTGGCCAGTGGATGTTGAAAATGCCTGCGGCTTGTTGGTCAGTGGGAGTAAGGACTGCTGGTCAGAGGAATAATGCCCCTTCATTGATGTCAGAAGACGAAAGTGCCCCATTTGTAGTATCAGTGGGAGGAATAGTGTCCCATTGTTCACATCATAGGGAAGAATGTGCCAGATCAATAGTGTCAATTGAAAGAAATGTGCCAATTCTGGTGTCAGTGGGAAGAATTTTGCCCTATCAATTGCGTCAGTGGAAGGAATAGTGCCCCATCATGGATATTTGGGGACCACTACTCTATTCACTGATTAAAAAAAAACAAAAAAAACCCCATAAAAGCCAAAGACAACTATCAAGCTGCAGCTGTAAAGTGTTACTAATTCCACTCTATGTGAGCACACTGGGGCATATATATAATACCTAAACCGAGATCATCCACATCTAGGACCCATTAGAAAACCAGACTTGCTCCAGGACCCTCGCGGATGCTCACACATTAGCCTAAAGCCATTCTTTATCAGTTATTTTTATAGATGTATGTGTGCAAGAAAAACTGAAAAGCCGCTTTAGGTAGAAGCTTCTCAGCTAAGTCAGTTTGTACATGTAAATGACGACCTGCTGCCAATTTTATGGATTATTTTTAAGCTAAGAACATGATGTTAAGCTAGATGTGCATTAAACTTTAGGAATCTACATATATTATGAATCTTACGTTGGTCTGAAATCCTCCGACTTGCCCATGCATGTTGGCGTTTGGCACTGGATCCTGGCTACTGGTTACCGGCTCTGGAATAATGGTGGGGTTCAGTACAGCTTTTTTCTCTTTCAGGTTCAGAACTAGTCCAAGCTCTGGCAATGGCAGGCACGAAGGTCTGCTGAGGCCAAATAGTGTGTGATAGAGGTCCACAGCCCCACAGCGTAATCTCCAGTCGTGTGAAGTACCTGCAACATTTGAAAGGTTGGTGTTTATTACGAAAAGATCCAATGAAGAAGTATTATACGGAATTTGATTCCTGCAAGTGTAAATTGACTACGGAGTAAAGTAAATAAGAGCATTCTGTATGTCAGCACACTCAGGGGACACAGCCTGCCTGTGAAATGACTCTAATATTCTACTTGCTAAATCATCTTTTTAGAAATGGCATTTACTTAGAAGATGAGGAGGCAAAGTGAATAGTAATGTTACTAGAGACTGTTGGCCCTCCCAGAAGCATTGTGAAAAGTCACCTGCACTTGGTTAAAGTGTATCATATACCGTAAAACTAATATTGAAGGTGAACAAAGTTGATCTTATTCACAACTAGTGATGAGCTTGGTGTGAAGCCACTTCGCCTAAGCATGCTCAATACTATAGCTGATGCCCCCCTCCCGGTCCAATTGGTGGCAGCAGTTGCGGCAGGGGCATTCCCCACTCCTTTGTGACGTGTAGGGGAATTCCCAGGATCACACAGATACAAAAGCAAATACTCAGCCTCCTTGTTGTTTGTTCTGCTTAGATCCTCAGACTGTTACAGCAGATGGATCTTTTCCTTGGGCATCGGTCTGGTCAGAGTGCCTGTCTGTAAGGCCAGACAAGGCTGGACACATGCTCCTTGCGTGTCTGTCTATACACACATATTGCTCCTGCAGCAATCTCCTGGGAAGGGAGCACTGCTAAGTGAAGGATCTCGCTTTGTGGACAACGCATACCTGTCTCCAATGAGTCTTACAATGGATTAGCACTCCTTCTCGTCTTACAAAATGAGGGGAATCCCCTTTTAGACAGCGGTCACTGGAGCAAGTGTCCCAGTTAGCGGATTTCCCCCCCTATTGCTGTTCTGGTGACAACTCAAAATGTTAGATTTTCCCTCACTTTCAGAGCTAGTTAATGATTGGGTGAAAGCAGCTGCATATGAAGGCAGCAGAACGCTGGCAGAGAGCATATAATCGTATGTTATATGATTACATGCAGTTAAGAAGAGATCACTATCCCTGGATGCATGATTGATGCGTCCAGGGATAGTGATTGATTCCTGACCGCATGTAATCGTATCACTGCTTTCAAGTGCAGCTGCTCACCCGATCATTAACTTGCAAGGGTGACAGCTGCCACTTGCAAGAGGCAGATTAGGGATTCCTGCTGCAGGAAATTCCATGTTCCTGATGCAGGAAACCCTAAACGCACCTAAAATATAGGTGTGAATGAGGGCTAATGGGAGACACAGACAGCAATAAAAACAGGGGTTCTAATCCTTCCCATTACTATCCAAAACAAAAGAAAGTGTTGGGTTTAGATGCACTCAAATTGTTCCCACACTTTAAGTTACCAGTTATTTCACTTATTAGCGGACAATCAGAAGTTCACAGCAGCTTTGGAAGTGACTTCCAGGACTAACGAATTTAACACATATATACAATGTTACAGGGACTGTCAGCATTAGGCAGTGAACAGAACCCAGACATGTTGTGCTTCCTTCCAGTAAACAAAAACGTATTCTGTACTTCAGGGCACAAAGAAAGGATCCGGGTCCCTGCTGTAACATTTGACAGATTGTTTGTCTGGCGAGCAGCCTGTCAATTCACCTCCCACAGCGCTGATTAGAAAATATATTAACAATGAGGAAATTCAGAGCTCTGAGATGCACAATTAACTCCTTGTTCAAATGTGTCACACCGCCAAGACTTGGGGGGGACAATTTCTTACAGTGCTGTTTCTGTGTAATAACTAAACAGTTATGGTGAAGGCCTCAATTTGTTTCCAAAACCAGTCTATATGATGCAGATGGCAGAAATCACTGGAGGCCATTATCAATCTGAGTTATCCGCCTACTGTGCCTAACCTATCCCTCATTTCTACTCATGATTTTTTCTTTCTAATACCATGTATATATCATATTCTTAAATGAGAATATGATAAGCCTACAGCAACCAATTAGATCACAATATTTCCTAATGCAGAACAGTAAAATAATGGATTGATTTAGGATAGTGGTGCACAGCTCTGGTACTCGAAGCCCAATAATGGTGCATTTTCCCCTTCTGAATAAGTGAGAGCACATTTCCGTTAACCTTTTCGTGACCAGAGGATCATTAAGGCTAGATTTACACTGTTCCTTTGGATGCAGCACATGTGGTAATAAACATGTGTAGGTGTGAATGGGCTGATATTAGGGATGCACCGATACCAGTTTTTCAGTAATGAGTACTGATATTTTTTTCCCTATATTTTTATTTCCCCGATACCGAATAGCGATACTGGAAGCACCATTAAGGAAGCCAGGCAGTGTGTAATGAATTGCCGCCCAGCTTCCTGATTAGCCGGGGAGCATGTAACGACTCGCCGCCCGCCTTCCCGATTAGCTGGGAAGCAGTCTCCATGCTCACTCGTCACCAGGTGACGAGAAAGCATGGAAGCGGCTTTCTGGCCAATCAGCCGGGTGGCGGGTAACGACTCACTGCCCGGCTTACTGATTGGCCAACTTCCCGACCAATTAGGAAGCCAGGCAGCGATTCAGTACATGCCGCCCGACTTCCAAGTGACGAAGAAGCATGGAGCCAGCTTCCCAGCCAATCAGAAAGCCGGGGGGGGTTCCCAGTCATTAGTGGGGACTGAAGCCATCAATAATGGCCCTTGCTGACAGCTAGCAGCTAAGCACAGTGTCGGCTATTAGCTCTCAGTGGGAAGTTAAGGTACCCTTAAGCACTGGACATTGTGTCGGGAACATTAATCTATGGATTACAGATGGGAAGGGGTTGAACAGAATTGGTTAGAACAGAAATATGAAGAGTGCCATGGCGGCTGATTTGTTTTTGAAGATGCTCCAGGGCTGTGATCCTTATGCTTTTTTTTTATACTTACAGAGTCACTTATTGCACCAATGAAGCATCAGTCAATGCTATGTATATTTGCTCCTGGCCCAAGATTCTCCAGGTAGTGCAGCAAAAATACTTGGGGCACATTTGCATTCATTAGTAGTGTAATGATTGCACACACATAATATGCATTCTGCGACATCATTACACCTCCTGCCTGTTCTTTGGACTGTCAGTGAACCTCACACCTGATGCCACTCTCTGTGTTCCTCTCCTAAAGGTGCCCATACACCTTTTTCGTATGCGATGGACTTTCCATCCGATAATCGTATGTGTGCATTGTAGTGTCCGACCGACATTACTGTAAAATCGTACGACTTTTGACGGTTAAGCATGTTTGAAAACTTTGCTGGATCATACGATTTTCGTAAGGTTGCTGGCGTTTCCGTCCGTCAAAAGTCGTACGATCTACACTGCGCTTGCGCTAACGAAAATACGGCAAATCAATTACCGCATTTCGTCCAGGTGCTTTTCGTTCATTGCGGCTAAATTAATCTTGCGATCATCGGGGCAGGATGGGGCTGCCGTACGAAAATCGTACGACTATTCGATCGGACGAAAAGTTTCGTCCTATAATCGTAAGGTGTACGGGCACCTTAACTGAAAGCTTACTAAGGTACTTTCCCCTTCAATCAACAGTCAGGCTTGCAATGAGAATGTCTGCTCTGTAAGCGGTTTTAACTTTTCAGCTGGCATGTTATGAAGACAGTTTCTGGGTCCAGCAGCGGCTCATGCCTCTGCTAACTCTACTCTTTTCTCCTGTTGGCATGTTCTGTCAGCACATGTGCAAGCAGCACACATGCCTGACCCACAGCAGGCTGGTGTGTCTGAGATAAGAAAGTAGCAGACTGTATGTGAGCAGACAACAGATCCATTCTGGTGGCTGATGAAACCAGTTGAGCAGAGAGGCTGAGAGACTGCATCTCTGCCCTAAACACTCAATTTGAGGCTAAATCTCACAATATAGAAACAGTTACACTTTGTTTTTGTATATTTGCATAAAGCTGTTAACAATAAATGGCCTTATCACAAATGTGCCATGTACAACCTATCAAGGAAGCTGCATTGCTACAAAAGGCATAGTCACAATGCTTCTTCCTTGAGTTCAGGGTCTGCCAAGAGAACCCAGACTCGTACGGTAACATGACGTTTCATATTCATGGCTTTTATGTTATTCCTGAGAAAGAAGGAAGCACACATCAAGCACTTTTACAAAGATTCTCAGTGGGAAGCCATGAAACGCAGGGAGCTTGCTCAGCACGTGGTTTCCAAAAAGTTACAAGTGTTGTTGATGTGACAGGCTCAAATATCCCTTTCACAGGTTATGAGAGAAACCTGAGCAGGAAAACCAAGAAAGTTCCCTCAAGATGGCCTCAGTCAGTAATTGAGCCAGCAGTGTATGTGTGGTATCCCAGGGGACAGAGATTGTGGTTAAATACATATGCCAGAGCGTCTTTTCTCAATGAAAGGCTTCACAAATGAGCATTTACATGCAGCACATTAAATATTGCTCAGCTTTGCTAGAGCCCTTTCTTCAACCCAAGAAAACCATTCCTAGGCTCTCTAAACGTAAAGCAGATCTCCAGGCAGGGATGAAACTTCAGAAAAATAATAGTGAGTACCTGTCTATTTGTTCTGAGTTGTTCTTATGTCATGTTCCACCCTTTGTAAGCCAGCTCATACCCTGTAAAATTGTGGTGGGTGCCCACCAAGTAAGTACGACCTTGAAAAAGCAGCGGTCATATTCAATGTTCAAGTGGTGATGCCAATGTATGTACAGCAAAAACATCTACTTTTGATGATAAATGATTTGAATCTCTATCACGTTTGGGAGCATTCCCTATATTCCTGCCCCAAGGACATGACAGGATGGCAGAAATAGGATTTTGTCGTAATGATAAAATCCTTTTCTCAGAGTCCATTGAGGGACACAGCTCTGAAGAATTCTGAAACATAGGGTTATCTTGCTGCCTCCAGTTGAATTGGACACTAGGCAAAAAATTTAAAGCCTGCCACTTTAAAGGGACATAACCCCTCCCACCTCCCAGTTGTAGCAAGCAGAATGAAAGGAATTGGAGAGGCAGCTGTGTCCCTCAAAAAATCCTATTTTCTCTAATCGCACATTGAGGGACTCAGCTCTGAAGTATTCTGAAACAGAGGGATTTTCAAAAACAGTCGAAACAGAGGGACAGGTACCACAACCACTAAAAGAACCAATTCAACAACAAGAAAGGAACTGTCAAAATATACATATCAGCCTGAAGAACTTTTCTGCCAAAACTAGCATCAGAGGAGGCAGAAACATCAACTTAAAAGGAGAACTATGAGGTGAGTGCTTTTCACTCACCTCATAGTTCTAGCCGACCTGTGACAATGAGACTGTCACAGGTCGGCTCAGTAGATCGGGAGGTGAGCGAACACATACCGGCGTTCGCTCACCTCTCGATCCTGTCACAGCTCTCTGCCGTGACAGGGGAGGGGTTGGATTCCCCCCTTCCCGCTCTGATCCTCAAGCACTGACTGGCGGAACGGACGGGGGAGGAGGCAGTTACAGCTGGCTCTGCCTCTAGATAGGCAGAGCCAGCTGTCGCTCACGCAGCTAAGCGGATCCAGACATAATTGTCGGGATCCGCTTCAGCATCTCAGTATACTGAGCTTAGGGTGACGGGAGGACGCTAGTTTGTGTCCTCCCGTTACCCTAAGGAGAACTATGGGGAAAAGCCCTAACCCCAGAGTTCTCCTTTAATCAAACGTTGCAGAAGTGTGAACAGAAGACCAAGCTGCGGCCTTGTAGATTTGAGTAAGAGCAGCCTAATTGTGTAATGCCCAGGAAGTACTGACTACCCGAGTAGAAACAGTTAAAGGAGGTACCTTATCCCGCAACTCATAAGCTTGGATGACATCCTGACAGATCCACTTAGCAATAGTGGATATAGAAGCGGAACAACCTTTTTTAAGACCTTCTGGTAAAACAAATAAAAGAGTCCAAGTGTCTAAAGATGTGGCTGAGAAATAAACTCTAATAGCCACCAAGACATCCAATGAAGATACATTTCCTTAGGATGAACAGAAGCCAGACAAAGTGAAGATAAAACAATGTCTTTGTTTGGATGAAAGGCCAAAAACACCATAGATAAAAAGGAAACCTGGGGCCTTAAAACAACCTTGTCATTATGAAGAACCAAAAAGACAAGGCAGAAAACCTGGAAACCCTTCTAGCCGAGGTAATGGCCAGCAAGAAAGGAAACCTGTCTGGATAACAAAGATGAAGAAAAATCTCAAACAGTTTCAAAAGGAGGCTTTTGTAGAAGAGTTAAAACCAGGTTCAAGTTCCACAGAAGAGGAGGAGACCTAACAGAAGGAACAACACATGTAATTCCCTGAATAAGAAGCCATAGGACGCTGAAAAAGAACAGACAAGGCTGATATCCGACCCTCAGGCTAGGTTCACACCTAGGTGATATCGCGCAAAACACAGATGCACATTGAGGTCAATGGAGGATGTTCACACTTCTGTGGTTTGTCGCGCGGACGAAATCGCATGTCGTGCAAAAAGGTGCAGGGGCTATTTTTGGGCGGTTGTATCGCGGTTTGGGTCCCATAGACATTTCTATGCATTCGCGCGGTTTTCAATGAACAGTCGCGCAATCGAAAACATGGGACCACCGCGTGAAAACAGCTCCGCATTTAAATCGCCTAGGTGTGCACCTAGTACTGAGAGCTAAACGTTGATCTTCCCTGATTGAAGAAAAGATAAAATTTGTGAAATTGAAAAAGGCCATGGAGAAAACCCCAAGGACTCACACCAACAAAAATAAATCTTCAATGGACGGCGTATGGTGATAAATTCAGGTAAGATAGAAGATCTACGAGCCATTGGCATAGTCAGGATAACAGGATCTGAAACTCCTCTGGTCTTTCAACTCCAAGCATTGCAAAGGAACTAGCTTTCTGAGGACTAAAAGGAACTTCCAAGATTAAACCTATCCGGCATGAATCTCCAAGTCTAGTCGGCTAGCTAGCGAAACTTCCAGGATTTAATGCTATTCGGTATGAATTGACTAGCAGCTCTTAGTAGTAGAATTCCATTGAAAAAAATTAAATAACCTAAAGTAATAAAGCAGAATAGAAGGACACATCCATTCTCCTGAGAACAGTAAGCAAAACCGGCAGGTGTGAGGTGGCAGGCTTTCATTTGCTTTGTTTGTCTAGTTTCCATTTCTCCGAGAGGCGGCAGCATAATCTACATATCAGAATTCTTCCGAGCTGTGTCCCTCAATGGATAATAGAGAAAGGAGGATTTGGCTTAGCTGGGTAAAGTAAAGGAAGTAGTTTTTTTTCTTTTTGAGGCTTGAACATCACATAATAACTGGATTTGGGACTTTAGACTATTATACAGGAACCTTTAGTTGTACTTTTAATATTAAAAAGACATCAATGTACAACTGCCAAATAATGTTCGAGAAGGAACTTCCTCCAACTAGTATAGACAGGCCATCTAGATTGGTTACAGGGGTTGCCAATAAGCAGACAGACAGTGTGGGGCTTTCTTATTAGAAAGTAAAGCAGGTGCTGCAAACTGACTGTAATGCATGCCTATTGTATTAAAGTGCCATTAAAGGATCCCCCCCCCCCCCACCCCCCATGCTAGTGTAAGGACTTACCTTAAAATTATGTTTCTTGATCCGATCATCTTCTTTCCTGTAGTTTTCAGGAGTCCCCCCAGCACTGGTGCCGGTCTCTAATCCAGCGCTGACTGCTGTGTCGTCTGTGTCCCACGGAGTCTGTGTGGGTGCACGCTGCCAGGCTATGTGCATTGACTTACTTTGTGTCTCTCCTGCCCCATCATCCTTTGCGGCCGCCCAAGATTTTCAGACGGGAGCGCGCTTAAACCTTTTGCATAATTTTTTTTTTTTTTTTTACTTTTAACGTTTTTGCATATATCTACTGCTTGCTATCAGTAGATATATGCAAAAACCACTGAGGGTTTAAATATCCTTTAATGCATTTGTAAAAATGAAGATTGCATAGCAATAACTTAAACATATAATAAATTGATATGAAAATGACAATGAATAACCTATGAAACTCGGTTTTTCTTTATAAATGAAATTAATCAAACAAGACTTATATTTTCCCTATAAGCCTATCTGGAGGCTTACCTGAATTCATCAGCTTCCAGAGCTGGTCAACAAGAGCTTCATTACACAAGGGTGACTCCATGCTCTTTGTGAATGGCGGGTTCTTTGTCAACATGTAAAAGATCTTATGCCTAGAAATAAGAACAATGTAAACATCACATCTGATTGCTCCAGTCATGCACAAAATACATACTTATTCTGTTTTCACAATCATTTTGCACATCTGAACCACAGATATCACCACGGCTCTGTATGGGTAGTGTAACAGCGGTGCCATTTACCTATTGGTAACTGCCTACTAAATCAACAAAATATTGCCTACACTGACCACTACAAGGGTTAAAGAATGCACAGTAATTGCACAACCAAGACAAAACAGATGACACGTGAGCTACATCTCCACACACTTGGAAACAATTTGAAAAACAATTGTCCTAATCCAAATAAACAGACCATCAATTATTTCAATGTCTAAACATATTGCTGTGGTTATTGTTGCCACCAGTGTAAATAAGATCAACACTAATGAAAGGATATTGCACACACATGGCTGTGGATGCTGATATGTCATGTTCTATTGCACATTAGCCCATATAAAACCAAAGCAAAGGATCTCTATGGGTTCCGAACATCTGGCCGCATGAGTATGTTGATGTAGTCTTCATAGCAGCAATGAATAGAAATGTCCGGCACTGCATGTTAAATAGCTTTAAAGGTTCAATCCACACAATTGGGTAGCATTAAAGGGCAAGTCCACTCATAATTTGTTATAGGTAAAGACTAGTGGGCCGAGTCAGGTCCCTTCTTAAAAGTCTTGGATACCCTGACAGCAGGTCTACCTTCCATAATTCCTGATCTTTTCCTGTCCACCTGGGCATTCTCGCCCAACTTGGAGTGTTCCAGCAACACCTGTTACAGTTCCCATAATATGAAAGGTATGCAAATCTTGTAGGGAAGGTGAAAGCCCCTTATAATGGACACAGCAGGTGTGCAGACCTTGGAACTTAGTACAGATATCTGACCAATAAAGTCCCCAAGAAATATAAGAGTCTGTCAGGGCATTTAACTTGTCAGCATCTGTCTAAAATTAAACCATTAGTTTAGGGCACCGATGTGCAGTCTGACAACTTTCTCTCCATTCAGACCAGCTTCTAACAGGCTGCACACTGGGGAAAGGCCTCCTGCTGTGTAACCTGTCATGGACAGAACATCGCCTGTTAATTACAGGTGTTGCTTTATACGGCGTTTGACAGCTGTGTGTAACCTAACATTGTGAGGTCAGGGTTATAACAAGCCTCGGACTTGCGCTCATAGGCTTGAGCTCTGTGGATGGTTGGCTCAATGGTCCTATCCAACCATTAAAAAAAAAAAAAAAACACAGATGTCTCATCAGTGATGAACAAATGACTCCTGCCCATCTCCTCCCTCCCTCCTCCCACAGACAGAGCAGTCTCTCCTCCTATCGCACAGATTGTGAGTCACAGGGCTGAGGACCGCTCTGCAAGGATTGGGCCTGGGGCTGGGAGGGGTGCCTCACCTGCCACTGACCTGACCGCACAGCCCTGGTTTAGGGTGGGATAACCCTTTAAATGAACTGGCAAGCAATTTAATACACGTTGATCTGTCAGCTCACACACATTAAAGAATGTTCAGCTATGTATTCCTGTTTATTCTTCTGTGGGGATGGAGTTGGATACCAGTGGCATTACTTACCTCAGGATATTTAGGTGCATTTTTATTAACAACTTAGCTTATCTAAATAATTTTATTAAGCAAGGTTATCATATGAGCAAAGATGTTAAAAACTAAAACCTCGGTAAGACCTCATTCACACCTGAGCGTTTTGCAGTTCAAATGCCAGGAGGAAGCCCATTGTTTTCAATAGCTCCTGTTCCCATGTGAGAATTCAGTTGCTTTTAGAAAAACACCTTCAGCACTTTTTTGTTGCAAACTTATAGAATTTCTCTGCTCCCATTTTGCTGTTTGAAAATGTTGGTGCTACAGACGACTGCCAACTAGAGAGGAGGCTAGGCTTGGTGTGAACCCAGTTCACCAGAGCAGGAGAGGGTGGTGGTCAGAATTCTGACCAGGCTTGGGTGAACCAAGCCCAGCATAATCACTACTGCCAACCAGTAGTGATCCACCAGACAAATGCCACCTCCAGCTGACCACTGTGTAGATGCCGCCACCACCACCACCACCTTCCTGGTCCACTGCAACACCCTACAAAAGTGATATGCTGCCAATCTCCCAAAAAGAACACCCAGCTTCTCCATACCGGAGAACCTGCTCCCTAATCTCTATACAATACTCTCAAAACTATACGCTATCCTTTTCCCCCTCCAGTTCCCCTGCCTGCAGAACTACCCCCAAATTAATGCATGCAACCATACAATGTTTCAACCCCGCCTCTACCACGTGGACTTCAAGTGACCATTTCACACACGGCTCCTCCATTTTGGCTATTTGTTTGTAAAAAAAAAATGAATATGGTGTAATATGTTATGTGCTGGTGTTCATCTGAGGTTGTATTTAGCTGATTTTAAGGCTTGCTAAGGACCAATTTTTTTATTATGTCCCGATATATAAAACCCCAGAATTCAAAGAGGGTGTACTTTCTTTTTCACATGGCTGTAGATAATCATGTTTGAATGAGTGTCCTGCCTCCACCCATGAGCCCAGAAGCTTGCCGGCTGTGAGCTGCTTAAATGGGGAATGGCCAACACATCGGCTGTTTTTAATTTAATTCAGTGTTTGGCTGCTGCTTTTTAAATGAGGGGGGAAAAAAGCACATGCAAGGTCACAGCAGTAAGTAAAGAACAGTTACTTGTGATGGCGGCATAAAGACATCACCCGCAGTTGTTTGCCAGAACAGCCCCTCCATCTGCTAACGCTGTGGTTATCCCCACAAAAGGGGCCTCTTACAACTTATGAGCGCTCTCAAATCAGCATTCCCTGTCTAGAACACAGAAAAAGCAGAGTCACGATATTCTGGCTTAAAGTGGAAGTTCACAATTGGGCAGCACAATGGCTTAGTGGTTAGCACTTCTGCCTTGCAGCACTGAGGGTACCTGGTTCGAATCCCTATCTGCAAGGAATTTGCATGTTCTTCATGTGCTTGAGTGGGTTTCCTCTGGGTAATCCAGACTCCTAACGCATGCTGGAAGGTTAATTGGCTCCTGTCTCAACTGGCTTTGTATGTGTGTGCAAGAGGGACCTTAGCTTGTAAGCTCCTTGAAGACAGGGACTGATGTGAATGTTCACATGTAAAGTGCTGCGTAAATTGTCAGATGTATAAAACTTCAACCCAGCGTATAGCTGGGCAAATGCCGCTCCCACCACATAATGCCATTAAATGGAGCATAGGAATTTCATATGCTCCTAAGCTTGAGCTAGTGGCAGTAAGGTCCGAGTGGCATTTGTCCAGCTATATGCTGGGTGAAAGTTTTATTCATCAGCCATATGGTTTCCCTCAGCCCCCTCCTGCTATCTACATCTTTGACAGCATCAGGGCACGGAGGATGCATGTTCAAGCAGTTTACAGTCAGACTTTGCAATCACAGCATGCAGTTAGCATGAGAGGGGGCTGAGCGGAATCATTAATTACATGGTATTGCTTCCAATGCCGACTGCGGGACAACTGTAGTTCGGACAGAAGTCAAACATGTTGCTATGCACCACATGCTATATGGCTGTTTAATGATCACCGAGTAATTCTGGGCTGAACTTCCACTTTAACTGCTGTGTGGCATGCCACAAGACAGGAGAGAATACGCTTTCTGAAATGCACGCACACACACCCGGCATACATAAACCGAATGAACACACACAAAGCCAGCTAACTGCCGTCAAAGCTAAACATATATTTGGCTTTCAACTTCCCCTAATGCTGATCTCTTCTGGTTTGCATTTAGCGAGGTCTACATGTGTTTAGAGGTCTTGTAATAATCTGAGCCAATCTCCCTGGGCATACATAGAGCCTCCCAAAATACCCCCTTTCATGGGGTGCTAATCTACTGCAGGACAAAATGATAAGATTCAACCAACCCCTTCAGGACCACAGCCCATTTTTCTTTCCTGTACTAAAAAAATAAACCATTTTATATTCTGTAAGATATCCTGTTGTAATTGTACAAATAGTTGTATTTAAGTAGTAATAAGCAAAACAAACAAACAATATATAATAAATGGTTCACCCAAAATAATATAACTTTTTTTTAAAGATGTATACATTACATATAATTTAAAAGTTGTCAAATGCATTTTAGAACTAATGAAGGTGCTTTATGAAAGTTTACACAGCAAGAAATAATAACTTATAGTACAGCACATGTACGAGGGCACTTGGAGCTTTTTTTGGAAGCAATGTTAGCAGATATCCTTATTTTGTAGTCCCCTCTTGAGGAAGTGGTCATTGCAATATTACCTTCACATCCAAACCTTGTTGGACAAAATATTATGCAACAGATAAGGTTACACAGTATAGAAAGCAACTTGCAGGCTTCTATCACAAACAAAAAGAATGTAAAATGACGAGGAAATTTAATGAGAAGGGTGGGGATGCAATATACACTATAAGTATATTGCCAAAAGTATTGGGACACTCCTCCAAATCATTGGATTCAGGTGTTCCGAGAAATGTCCTCGCTACTAAATATTCCACGGTCAGCTGTTAGGGGTATTATAACAAAGTGGAAGCAACTGGTAACAACAGCAACTCAGCCACTAAGTGGTAGGCCACGTAAAATGACAGAGCGGGGTCAGCGCATGGTGAAGCGCATAGTGCGCAGAATTCACCAACTGTCTGCAGAGTCAATAGCTACAGACCTCCAAACTTCATGTGGCCTTCAGATTGGCACAACAACAGTGCGTAGAGAGCTTCATGGAATGGGTTTCCATGGCCGGGCAGCTGCATCCAAGCCTTACATCACCAAGTGCAATGCAAAGCGTGGGATGCAGTGGTGTAAAGCACGCCGCCACTGGACTCTAGAGAAGTGGAGACGTGTTCTCTGGAGTGACGAATCACGCTTCTCTGTCTGGCAATACGATGGATGCGTCTGGGTTTGGCAGTTGCCAGGAGAACGGTACTTGCCTGACTGCATTGTGCCAAGTGTAAAGTTTGGTGGAGGGGGGATTGAGCTATATTAAGTTATATTATGAGGTTAATAAAGATCTTGTAGTTGTAAGGTACCTAAAAAGTCCAACAAAATATCTTTATTTTTATGCCTCATTACTGGGATGTGTTGCCTTATTATTTATTATACTGCTAGCTCTTATAATTTATATGTTATATACATACAACACACATACAGTACGTTTATATTGCAGCACTAGAAGGATTGTAGAGAAGTAGTGGGGAATTTGGGGAATATGATGTGTTCAGATTTTACTTATCCGTTGATGATCTGAGAGGATGAAGGACTTACAGGCTGTTCACACTGGACCCTTCCCTGTGCTTGTTGGGAGTTTATGGATCCCTAAGCCCAGCTAAGCGCCTTGGAAATGAAGGGTGTAAACCATTTATGAAGCCAAAAGGGCTCCGTTCACAGTTGGTGGCTGGAAGATGCAGTGTGCGGACCACAGCAGTTTATTGTTTTCAACGACACGAGCGCTCCAGCCATGGGCTGAACAGTGTCCACAAAAACAGTGTGAATAAGGCCTTAATAATGAGAGGTGCCTTCCAATGACTCGCCCCTATTTTTCTGAATTCCAAGATACTGAAACAAGTGCCAGTAGTAATCTCCGTTACAGGCCAGGCATCTGTTTACTTAGTGGACACCTTAAATCAATCAGGGGCAGACAAATATGGAATTCAGGGGCCAGCAGGATTTCTTTTTAGGAGCCAGCTCTACAACTAGAAAAAACCCCTCAAAAGTTAGGTACCAGCTATAATTGTCATCAGCTACCTGGTTCCTGATATTTGTTCGGCCCTGACTTGAAGTGGTAAAGGACTAGTGTGGCATTCACTGCTCTGCTACAAATGCAGTATATAAAACAGACTGCAAAAGTAACATAACAAAGGACCTATACTGTGGAAGCTGTGCCCAAAAAGGCAAGCAGAGGGCAAAGGACTAGTCACCGGTATATCTTACAGGCTCCTTAAGATGATCTTATCCCCATCACTGACTTAGCATGTGTTTGGTGCTGAGCTGCTTTAACAGTTCTACTTGGTTGAATTTGTTGAGTAAAGTGAGAGTTGATACTTTGATACTTTGTGCTGAAATTTACAGCGTTGGCTGAAAAGCCGCAGGACACTTGGAAATCACACTTTAGCTATTTACCTTGGCACTTTGTTCCCTTCCCCTAGGATCAGGAAAGGTGCATGAAGTGTATGGAAATGCACACAAACATGTGGAAGATTTAAGAGCAAGAAAATCCTGCTAACATTCTCAGGAAGATCCTGAGTTGGCAAGCGGCAGAGACAAAGGACAAATCCACTAGAAAAACTGACTTCCAAAACAGAACTTCCATTCTGCGGTCCTGACATGTGAACTGAAATGGTACGCATGGACTTAGATCCCAAGCTAGTGATATTACATTACTCCCCATGGAATATTCTGCTGACCTATACTTCCATATTTATATAATCTATGTTGTTCTTCTATTTTATTTGTATTTGTGTGACAAGGAGGACATACGCTCAAAAGTACAAATCGATGAAAAAGAATTTGTTATGCAGCAAAACACCTGCAAAAGACGTCTCATTGGGAAGCTATTATTCTCTGACTTGTGGGCTGTATGCTACTTGTGTAGACCTGTGATCATGAACACGACTAGCTTTACTGCTGGAGAAAATGTATAAGACCCGATAAGCAGAGAACATCACCTTCTATCTAAGGCACTTTATACTGGTATACACTGGTCAGCCATAACATTACGACCACCTGCTGAATATTGACTAGGTCCACTTTTGCTGCCAGAACAGACCTGGCCTGTCAAGAAATGGACTCCACTAGACCTCTGAAGGTATGCTGAGGCACCAAACCATCAGTAGCAGTTCCTTTAAGTCCTGTAAATTGCGAAGTGCGGCCTCCATGGATTGGACTTGTTTCTTCAGCACATGCCACAGATGCTCGATTGGATTGGGATCTGGAGAATTTGGAGGCCAATTTAACACCTCAAACTCATTCTGTTCTTCAAACCATTCTAGAACCATTTTTTCAGTGCGGCAGGGCACATTGTTCTGCGGAAAGAGGCCACTACCATCAGGGAATACCTTTTCCATAAAGGATGTACTTGGTCAGCAACAATGTTTAGTAACATTCACATGAATGGCAGGACCCAATGTTTCCCAGCAGAGCATTGCCCAAAGCATCACACTGCCTCTGCTGGCTTGTCTTTTTCCCATAGTACATCCTGGTGCCATCTCTTTCTTGGGCAAGTGACCACACGCACCCAGCCATTCACATGATGCAAAAGAAAATGTGATTCATCAGACCAGGCCCCTTTCTTCCATTGCTCCGTGGTCCATTTCTGATGCTCACATGGCCATTGTAGGCGCTTTTGGAGGCGAACACAGGTCACCATGTGCACCCTGACCAGTCTACAGCTGATCAGCCCCCAAAACTGCGATGCACTGTGTTCAAGAAAAAAGAAAACTTGCCGCACTCCTTAACGGGACTCCCCACAAAAAGTCGGGTGCTCGAACTGACTGCGGATGGCGCCGCCACACATAGACAAAAAGGAAGACGTCACCAGCACTCCAACAACGATAATAACAGCAATTAGATGCTCATTTATTGACAGATGCGGCCTCTTATTGGCAAGCGCTTTCGGGGCCACACAGGGTCCCCTTCGTCAGGCTCAGAGATGACCCCCATCTGTCAATAAATTAGCATCTAATTGCTGTTATTATCGTTGTTGGAGTGCTGGTGACGTCTTCCTTTTTGGCACTGTATGTTCAGACACCTATCAGAACCAGCATTAAGTTTTTGAGCAATTTGAGCTACAGTAGCTCTTCCATTGGATTGGACTACATGGGCCAGCCTTTCCTCCCCTCGTGCATCATTGAGCCTTGGCGATACACATGACTCTATCGCAGTTAAAACCTATTCACCGGTTTTGCTTCTTTGGACCACTTTTGGTAGATCCTGACCACTGCAGACCAAGACCATCCCACAAGATCTGTTTTCGGAGCTGCTCTGACCCAGTCATCTAGACATAACAATTTGGCCCTTGTTAAAGTCGCTCAAATCTTTACACTTTTCTGCTCCCAGCACATCAACTTCAGGAACAAAATGTCCACTTGCTGCCTAATATACCAAACCAATTTCCAGGCGCCTTTGTAACCAGATAATAAATGTTATTCACTTCATCTCTCAGTGGTCATAATGTTGTGGCCGATTGGTGCATTGCGTAATAGCAAATTCACTTCAATTTGTGCATGCAAGGGCAAATCAGTCTTCCCGATACTTACCATGACCAAACCTGAGCAATCACAATGTGCTGCAACTTCTCAGCTGTTTGATATGCAAGGCGATATCTGTTGGCTATGAATGTCAGTAGCGGCCCTTTTAGGGCCCAATTGTAATCGCACTATAACAATTTTTTTACGGCTGATATTCAACCCACCAGGCCACAAGCAATAATAAAATCGCTTTTAACAGTACTGCCACAGTTCATCGGAGGACTGGCAGAAGTCTGCCCAGCTCACATCAATGACATCTGGATTATATAATCACAGAAACCTGGCACTAAGAGAAAATCAGTTTTCTATAGCTGGAGAACCAGCTCTGATCAGCTTACAGTACACGTCTGTGAATCTGCCCCCAATAATCTGACAGCTGAACTCCAATGCCACCTAGTGGTGCATAACTGCAATGTGTGGAATAAATCCGGAGCACTGGTCAGTACAAATACCAGTTAAATGATGTTTTTTTAATTAAAAAAATTGTATTAGAGCCAAATTTGGTTGATAAGAAATAAAAAGGCGGATAACACGTTAGTATTTGTTTTATATCACACGCACTGAGCAAAGTCAGCCAAAAAACAGATGAATCCTTTACAGCGTGAAAAGGTTTTGTTTTTTTTTTAAACTGAACCCTGTAAAATAAACAAAAATACCCTTGCAGTGGGGCTCCCCCCAAGTGCAAGGGTAAAATGCTAATTTATGACTAGGGTACTCGTAAAAAGGACTTACTTATCTGATCGCTTGTACCGCAGGCTCCCTTCAGCCTCTTCTGCTTCTCAGTGTTCCAGAGGTCATAGGCATTCTGATGTCATCAAGTACAATGAAAAAGTTGTACATGAAAAAGTCAAGGCACCGCCCACAAGCCAAAGCTTCAGGGAGAAGAGCTGAGCGCCAATTCTCATGGGGAACAAAGGACCAGGTATGTAAAAGTTCTTGTTCTTGGTACTATAGGCATACACAAACATTTAACCCTTGCATTGGAGCTCTTTTGTTTTCCCCAGAGTTCAACTTTAAAGTGTTCTTCCACTTTTGCAGTCAAATCTGAGAAAACCCCTCTGTAAGTTTGCTATGTTACATAGTTACATAGTATTTGAGGTTGAATAAAGACATTAGTCCATCAAGAATATGTGTTCCTATTCACACAACATATCGAAAAAGTATTTTAAAAATATTTCTTACCTTTTAGGTGTTTTGTTGCAGCAGGCAACATGGCTGATTCCAGATCTCATTAAGAGAGAACTATGGGGTAACCTTTTTATCCCATGGTTCTTTTCAGGGTCACGGGAGGACATATACTAACCTCCTCCTGTGACCCAAAGCTCAGTACATCGCGAGCTACAGTCCGCTATATACTGAGAGCGCCGCAGCTGGGACGGATCACCACATTACTGTCGAGATTCACACAGCTGGCTGATTGACAGCTGACTCTGCCTATCTAGAGACAGAGCCAGCTGTGCCTGCCCCCTCCCCTGTCTGGAGGGGGGAATCCCTGCGGGGAGTGGTGACTGACAGTCATCACTCTCTGCACGGAGATGATCGGGAAGTGAGTGAGCGACGGTATATGTTCACTCACATCTATGGAGCCGACCAGTGACAGTTTCATTGTCACAGGTCAGCTCTAACTATGAGGATGAGTGGAAATCATTTTCCTCATAGTTCTCCTTTAACTTCATTGACATACAATGGAGAAGCCAAGGTTGTAATCCTTGTAACACAAGTAAAAGAAATATAAACAGCAAGAAGCATTTTTTATTATTTTTAGCTTGTGCTATGTGATGGCGAACGTGTAACAAAAATAAAATAGGTGTTATTCCCAATTTGGCTGCAAAAGTGGAAACGCACTAAGTGAAACTGCGCACATACAATTAATGTCACCTCCATTACTTTTTAAGCATCACAACTTACCTTATATACGGCATTGGGTCATCCTGGGCCATTTTCAGCAACCACTGCAAGTCATCAGAGCTTCTGTCCGCTGTAAGCACAAGATGCATTTAATTTAATATTTAACAGTCACCACTAACTTTCAGAGATCTTCTCACCTTCGAGGGTAAACTAGATCATAAAACTAAAAGCAAGCAAAACGAAGCAAGGTTCACCCACTAAGAAAAACTTGGACTGGGAATGTTAAAAGGGGAAAAGACCCCTTAGAAGAGTCATCATTACTCTGAAGCTCTTCATTATCCAATTGTCAGGCAGTAGGTTTGATCCATCAGTATTCTTGATCCAAGCTGTGCAGATGCAGTGGAGAATTGGCTGTGCTGTGTGGTAGAGGTACCTGGATTACAGAGCTCGCTCCACAAAGGTAAAACTATTACCATATCTGTACTTCAACTTGCTGCCTGCTTGGAGTTCAGCTTGAGGGCTCATTCCCACCAGCTCACACACTAGAACGAGCTGTTTTAGCATGTGGGCTGCTGTCTGTTGTGTACGGATGTGGGGGAAAGGGCGGCGACATTGCCATGCCTTTCAACAACAAAAGCCCGTTTATCTTTTCTTTCTACCTTTATTGAAATATCGTTCCTATGAATGTTGGCTCGGTCACCAACAGTGGCTTGAAGTGAGGTGAGGTGTGAACAAATGCAGCATATCCGCATTTGTATACAATACACTGCAACCCACCTCAAGGCAGTGTGTGGTGTTATGTACAGGGTACATAGAGTAAGCACCAAGTAGCTCAAGCCTGAGATGAAATCCTCATGTATATCTAAAGAGCAAAAATTTTACATATTGCAGCCTACCAGTCCTTACGTGTAAAGGCTAGTTCACACCAGAACTGCCTGCGCAGCTGCAATGCGATGTGCAGCGATTGATGCATTTTGTTTGCTTAAAATGGGATTTCATGTGCGTTCCCGTGCATTTGCATGCATTTTTATGCGTTCCGTTGCAATACGATGCAGTTAAAATAGGGCAAGCAGTATTTCTTCTGACTGCATCGTAACGGACTGCACTGGTGTGAACAGAGCACCAGCAATCCCATAGATAAGAATTGTGATGCATTTTGGATGCCGCAGCCAAACTGAACGGACTACATCACAACTGCATCTGGTGCTAGCGAGCCCCAATGGCTGCATTACTTGTCTTTTTTTAGGATTTTTTGTCATTAAACTTTTACAAATATCCCTTTCTGTCCTAGGGTGACAATGCTCACTCACTGTACAAAAGGAGCAACGTTGTCCCACTAGGATGAGACTACAAAACACCTCCCCATCTCCATAACACAGGGGGAGGTGTTGTGTATTGCACAGAGAGAGCTGGGAGCAATGCTAACTGATCACAGTCAGACTCTGCTGGGGAAGTGATCAGCTAACTAGATATCTGGGAAGATCAACAGGAATTTATTTTCACTTATCAAACATACATAACAAATTGGTATATAGTAGAGGAAGAATCCGGCAGGAATCCGGAGTGCGGCTGTATTCTTCCTTTACTATGTCTGAAGGCTCTCATTCATCCAGGTCATGGTATATCTGTAAAAAATAAGTCATGGCAACTGGACTTGCTGTAATTTTCTTGAAGATGTTTCACTGGTCATCCAACCAGCTTTCTCAATTCAATACAAGTCATTCTGAATTGAGAAAGCTGGTTGGATGACCAGTGAAACGTCTTCAAGAAAAATACAGCAAGTCCAGTTGCCTTGACTTATTTTTTACAGATATATATATATATATATATATATATATATACATGTTTGGTTGGAGCGAGGACACACTTCTGCTGGCAAGCACCCAGCTGTCTTTCCCCCGATAAAGCCATGAAGGAGTGGTGCTTTATTCCTATGCTTTGGTAATACATACATTATTTTCATTGTATCTTTTTCAGACCAAAAGGGAGCAAATCGGGGAAGTTCAATGTTGGGGTTTTACATCCACTCTATAGAAACCTATACAGTGCACCGAGATACATAACACAATAAGCATGTTATGATGTTTACTTCCATCTTGTAAGCTGTGACGGGATAAAGTTCTATTCACTTAGACTGTGTGCTGGTTCAGGAATTTGGCAACTTATACAATACCAGATTGACTGGAAAAAAAACTCTACGGTTTCACCGCCTTTATTAGGGGAGGAAAACCACGAGCATTTCTGCCTGGCTATTCTGATTGAGGTTCAGCTTCTGCTGTTTCCACTATAAACTGATGAATTCAGGAGACTGGAGGAAGGAAGCCCAGACTTGCTGACAAGCTCTTCACCAACACGTTACTGGTTTAAGGAATCCTTTCACATAGAGGAAACATCTTGATAAATTTGGATGAGAAAGGGGGAAACGCCTTCACATTTATGATAAAGGGAAACTCCACTAAGTGCTTTTCTAGACAGGGGATATTTGTGTACCGAAGCAATCGGTGTCTTCACCTAGAGGAGGCAAAAGAAGAAGCCAGAGAAGAGGACGCACCTGTAAAGATCTTGGTACATATATAGCAATACCACTATGTCCACCTCTACCAAGATACCTTTAGATTTATTTTTATTTTTTTAAACAATCACAAAGAACCTTTATTAACAGATTAAACTTCCTGTAGCTGATTAAACTTCCTGTAACTGATTAAACTTCCTGTAAAGGCAAAAAGAATGATGGATCTTTAAAAGAAGGTCTTCACAACAATCACATTTTATGAAGAGACATCACCTTTGTGATTTTGGGCATCGATACCCCACTTTCCACCCCTCGCTCCGATCACACATTGGGAACACAGGGATGATCTAAGTACTAATGTATACTAAAATGTTAGGCCCAGTACACATTTTAAACATCTGAACAGTCGAGGTTAATGAGGAGCTAGACAGGTGTCAGAAAAGCCTAATAAGCATTCCCTATTAACAACACATTCATTTTCAGTGCCGGAAAATCAGTACTGATCATTTTTGGCACAAGCTATGCCTATACCGCGACCCAAACGCCAATCTTCCCTGAACCTCTTAACCCCAACACAGATCCTCCCTGAACCCCTAACGCCAACCCTAAATGAACACTCTACCCCAACACTAACCCTACCTGAATTCAAAGACCTTTCACACTCTCTCCCAGTGCCCTTCAGGTCCGATGCAGACCTGAGCGATCCGGGATCGTGCGGTCCTGCACAAATGCAGATAACGATTGCTGCGCGGCCCCATTGACTTCAATGGGGTGTAATCCGTACGGCAAACGCAGAAAAAAAAGGTACGAGTATTTTTTTTTTTTTGCGAAACAAAGGTGCGCGGCTGCGTTCAGATGCACGGGCGGAATCGCGGCGGAACACCTAACGATCCGCCCGGCGAGACTGGGGTGCCATTAGAACATAATAGCAACCACAGCGTGACCGTCTGTGCTGGGCAACTCTGTGACCGTGCGGCAAACCGAGCGGAATCGTGCACGATTGCCGCACGGTCAGGAGTCGCCTAGGTGAGCACCGGCCCTAAATACTAGAACTCTCTTTGCTTCTGTGCCGCAGACCAACCCTCTATGTAATCCACTACCTAACCCTACCTGTAACTCAAACCTAAAACACCAATCCTCCCTGAACCGATAAACCTAACATGAACCCACTCTCAATCCCTAAATCTATCCCTCCCATGCACCCCTAACACTAGGCCTCCCTGAGCCTCTACACTGTAGATCAACACCCCTAACACTAAGCCCTCATTCACACGAGTAACAGCCGCCCTGTACAGATCCGTGCTGTGTACACGGCCGTATCGGGCGCTCCCGGGAAGGACAGGTGCTGCGTGTGATTTGTACGCAGCAGCCTGTTCTTCTCTATGGGAGTACGTGGCCGTACGCCGCCCTACGCTCACCTGAACTGCATTGTCCGTACAGGTGTGGGTGTCCCTGTTTGGACGCAGACAGGATCCATCCTGTCTGCGTACGAGTACGGACACCCGCACAGGCGTGCTGTCCGGGTGAGCGTAGGGCGGTGTATGGCCGCGTACTCCCATAGAGAAGTGCGTACAAATCACACGCAGCACCTGTCCTTCCTGGGAGCGGCCCGATACAGCCGTGTACGCAGCACGGATCTGTACGGGCTGGCTGTTACTCATGTGAATGAGGGCCAACTCTCCCCTTATGGCTAACCCCAAACCTTTACATGGATCATCCTTGAATCTTCAACCCCAACACTCACTTTTTTGAATACCTATTCCTTAAGATGGCTGAAATCCCAAACCGGTAAGAAGAAGAAGTGGACGAGAAACAGTCAGCCTTGGGAAGGGAGCTTGCAGATGACGCAGTAAAGTGGGGGTGGGTATAGTGTCACTTTAATACCAGCCTAAGGCATTCGATTTTCAGCCACATGACTGCAATTTCCAAATCCTATTGGACTCAACTACAAATGTCATTTTTTCCCCCCAAGATATACTTATCCAGGTGTGTTAGTAAATTGAGTAGTCTGTGGATAACCACCATTATAACTGATCCTATGGTGCTGTGATGTGCGTTGCACTAAACTAGTAGCTGAGTTTACTAATGTACTTCCAAGATGTGAACGCGCAGGAACACTTGCTGCAGCACTATGCTGGATGGTATATCTGCACAATCCATATAACTTTACCCATGTATTCATTAAGGTTACTTGTAGATCTCTCAAATCCAGCAACAAAAAGGTAAAGAGACTGATTTCCAGCAGGAAACCCGTCCGGCTTCACACACCCTGCAGGCTGCACAGCACCTCATGAGGTGATGAAATGATTAAGAACCTGACGGAGGCTGGCAGCGTGTATGCCAAGAACACTCTGTACTTATGCAGAGCACTGGTAAAGTGTGAGCACGGTCACCAATACTTCTGTTACAACTCACAAATCTCAGGGGACTGAAAAGATTCTCATTGGACATTCTCACTTTAGAGAACACTGTAATCTTCTCAATAGTTTTTAGGCATAAAAGAAAAAGACACATTAAAGGATAACTGCACTTATACCGGAATAGGAAATTATTTAAGTCGCCAGGATCGCTTCTGTTGTAAAGCCGACTGTCGGCTTTACAAGTTTAAACAGAGTCCCGGCGGCAAAAGTCACCGGGAGTCTGTTTAAACAGCCCCGATGCTGGTGACGTACACTGTACGTCGTCAGTCACGAAGGGGTTAAAGAAGAGCTGCAGGCAAAACTTGTATTAACCCTTGCAGGGGGGCTACCCCACACTGCAAGGGCTAAGTGAAAAAAAACCAAAAAGGTTATACTCACTTGATCCTTAGAGCTGGCTTGCTCTAAGACCAGTCCTTCCAGCTTCGATCCCCCTCCATTGCATCCTAAAGCCATAACATTCTAAACACAGTGTATTGGATGTGATGACACTGAGGGACATACCATCGCTGCAGCGTAGGCATAGGCAGGCTGGAGGGAGCACTGTGACAGCTGGTTTGCGAGGTTTGGGTGAGTATAACGCGTTTACTTTTGCACCAGGGGTGTGGAGTTCCTAGTGTCTGATGCCCGAGACATGCAGTTCTGGGCGCCGGGCGGGTAGTTTCTTTCTACATTTAGCCCTGCTTTGGGCCTGTAGAGTGGGAGCCGTTTTGTACAAATTATCTGTACAGCCGCTCAAGATCATTTGAAAGCGGCCCGATTGTCCCAAGTAATTTGGGAAAATGGAATTACCCGCTCAAATCTGGCCAACTCTCCACCCCTACTATACTTACCTTTCAGCGAACAGTCCTCACCTTCCGCTGATACGGGTGCACTATCTGTACCCCATACTACCATCCAGTGCTGCCCTGTGCCATGGATTCTGAATTTCAGTTGCAAATTAGCACGCGAGGGACAAGTGGATTGCCGCGAGAGACAAGTGGATTGCCGCGAGGGACAAGTGGATTGCCGCGAGGGACAAGTGGATTGCCGCGAGGGACAAGTGGATTGCCGCGAGAGGCAAGTGGATTGCCGCGAGGGACAAGTGGATTGCCGCGAGGGACAAGTGGATTGCCGCGAGGGACAAGTGGATTGCCGCGAGGGACACGTGAATTGCCGCGAGGGACAAGTAGATTGCCGCGAGGGACAAGTGGATTGCCGTGAGGGACAAGTGGATTGCCGTGAGGGACAAGTGGATTGCCGTGAGGGACAAGTGGATTGCCGCGAGGGACAAGTGGATTGCCGCGAGGGACAAGTAGATTGCCATGAGGGACAAGTGGATTGCCGTGAGGGACAAGTGGATTGCCGTGAGGGACAAGTAGATTGTCGCGAGGGACAAGTAGATTGGGCCCCCACTTTAGTCCTTAGACAAGTAGTTTTTTTTTTTTTTTTAAATGTCCACACCTCGACACGAATGAGCAGTTAACCCTCGCAGTGCAGGGGTAGCCACCATTTTTGAATGAAGAGTCTGGGAACTTAAACTGCACTGCACTTTTCCAGTCTAGATATAAAGTTTATTCCAAAAGCCAACACATTGCAGGGGCTACACTCGGCTTCCTTCATCAGGGCTGAAGTGCAACATGAAAGATGAAAAAAATAATGATGAATATCCTCCTGCGTAGAAGCTGTCAGCTCATCATTCAGATTCTGCATAGTCATACTACCGATGGATGAAAATAACAATACAACAATACTATTCAATTAAACATCAGGGTTCCAGCACCTTTAACCCACTTTCTGGGAACCTAAATTTCACCTGGTATCAGCCTCTTGCAGTACAGCAGAGCTAAGACAGAGAGACAGAGAGAAAGAGGCAGAAACAGACAGAGAGCAAGGGGGGGTGGGGGGTGAGAAGGAGCCAATCAGTTGTGATGCACCGCTCATGTGCCTACAAGGAACATGCTGATAGCAGCAGAGAGATGAGCTCATCAGTATGCTGCCTCTCCTTTTACTGTTCAATCGCAGGCTGGAGAAGGAAGACGACCTGTTAGTATTGCTGTACTTAATTACAGCAGAGAAAATAAATACAAATCCTTTGGCAGGTAAAACAGCTCCCTTACATGGATTTAGCGGTTTGTCTGGACTATACAGGGCAAGGACAAGGAATAGGGTCTGAAGATGTCCTCACAGGTCACAGATACATTCAAACTTCACCTACTTACATTATACATTAAAGCACTGGTACTTAGGTTCTGAAAGTGGACTTTAACAGCAATACTTTACTGTATGTATTTGTGCAATAACCCACATGTAATTTTGAAAGGAAAAAGGTACAGGAAATGTTACTCACAGCAAATGATATGAGTGAACAGATCTGACAGAGTTTACATGGACGCCTCAGCTGTGTCACATATATAAATATACAGCAGCAAGCATTAGATTACAAGGTGCAGCAAAGGAACGGACATAAACTTGGCTGTAGGGTTGTTCTCAACACAATCCTGAGACTTACAGTCCTGAGAGTTTAAAGGACTTTCTGAATTACACCCCAATAATGAAAACTTGGCTTCAATAACAAAAGCTGATATAGCCTTACCCTTTGTATAGTCAACAATGGCTTCCAAAGCAGCAACCCGGAGGTCCACGAAGTGGCCATATTCTGCATACGATTTAAAAAGTGTCGGGTCACTTGGAACATGGCCATTCTTTTGAAGCACACGGATAGCTCTCAAGCAGCTATAGAGACAAGACAGTCAACAAAAGAAAAATACTGGTTTAGAAAAAAGAAATAGGATGTAATGGATTATTTTAAGAAGAGATACAAAACCTCGATCAAAGCGAAAAGCCTTATAGCTTATAGGAACCAAATGCTTTGGCAGAGCAAGAGAGCACTTAGGGCTCATTTATACTGCATGCATTCAATAACTCATGCCTTCTTGTAGAAAGAGGTCGGGTCTTTGAAAATATTCTGGCTCTTCAACATAGTGCCATATGTTTTTCATTAGTTTTGTATATATTTTACACTGCCCTGTCATTATTATACAGGATTTATATAGCACCAACAGTTTGTGCAGCGCTTTACAATATAAGGAAGACATTACAGTTACAATACATATCAAAACAGGTGGTAAGGAGGGCTCTGCTCGTAAGAGCTTACAATCTAAAAGGGAGTGGGCAAGCGATACATGAGGTGGTAGCTGTGTGGGGATGAATTGTTTGAGAAAGTGATTGTTCAGTGGTTAGTTTGAGGCGGGATAGTCTTCCATGAAGAGATGAGTCTTCAGGGATTGCAGTCAGAGTGGGAGATAGACGGACAGGTTGGGTTAAGAAGTTCCAAAGGATGGGGGAGGCTCTAGAGAAGTCCTGGAGGCGAGGAGTTGACGAGGGAGCTGGAAAGCAGGAGGTATTGGGAAGAGCGGGGAGGGCAGTTAGGGTGATATTTTGAGATGAGGTTGGAGATAAAGCCGGGGGCAGAATTGTGGATGGCTTTGTAAGTGATTGTTAATATTTAGAATGTTATCCTTTGGGTGATTGGAAGCCAGTGCAGGGATTGACAGAGGGGGGGTTGCAGACACTGAGAGACTGGTTAAGCGGATGTGCCTAGCAGCAGCATTCATGATAGACTGAAGGGGGATAGCCTGTGTAGAGGTCGGTCAATGAGAAGGTAGTTGCGAGAGATAACAAGTGAGTGGACGAGTAGCTTTGTTTTTTCATTGGCGAGGAATCGCCGTATGCCATATATGCAAAACCACTATACAACAAATCTTGCCACCTAATCCCAACATAAAAGCTTACCTGATGGTTATTGTGTGCCTGTAACTGGGAAGAAGCTTCTCCATATTAAGAAAGCGGGTAATCTCTTCTAGGATAAGGCGGACATCAGCATTCAGATTGTCCAGGGTCCGTGATTCATTGTTAACACTCACTGCTGGGGTTACTCCATTAGATAGAGCATCGATGAGTTCCGCCCTGTAGTAATTATCTGAAAACTGAGGAAAGTGGATGATGAGCAGGGCGCAGTTATCAGCTAGATATACATCGACCTGTATATATAGATGGCTCATTTAATTGTATCAAAGGAATTTGTAATCACCTTGGACGACCATTTATGCAGAGCCTAAGAAGCAAGTATGAGGAAGGAAAGACATACTGCAGACTAGTGATGGGCTCAGGCGTGTTCGCAGCTCCACGTGCCGAACCCGCCAGGAAGCTGACAGTGCCAATCACAGGTACAGAGATCGGGAAATGTCTCAGTGCCTGTGATTGGCGCTGCGGCGCTGGCGGCTTCCTGGCGGGCTCGGCACGTGGATCTGTGAACACACTCGAGCCCATCACTACTGCAGACACACATGGGAACAGTTTACCAGTGGGAAACCAACAGAAACTTAAAAAAAAGAGATCTAACACCTGGTATTTTGGTGGCGGATGTAACACAGGAAGGGGAACTGCTGGAGATGCGGATATGCACAGGCACCGCCACTGGCCCTTGAATGGGGATGAATTACTCCACAGCGTCTGCAGTTACAAATGTCAGTAAGGGTGTATTTGATTTAGTTTTTGTTAAGAATATGTAAATATTTCAATGTTCATTGTCTGGCCACAGTTCTACTTTAAATTGAATACCAGTATGGGCATCCCAACACTGATTATAACATCCTGGCAATAATGGGCATATTTAAAAAAAACATGGATCTGACATTCACCAAATATTCTCTGCAGGTTAATCTTCCAGGTGCATGTGTATTAAATGACACGGAATGATTTACTAAGTGAACATGTGATAGTCTCATTGACTGCTTTATAACTATGTCCCTTAGTGTTCATATAAAGAGATTCATTTAACACTTAACGCAAATAATAGGCACCATCTTTTTTACATTTATTTGTACATGATAAATGCTGCACAATTCAAAATAAACACTTATTCAAACGAAATATATAGAGGACAATTCATGTACACAGTGAGAATAAATGATACCCATACTAAACCAATTAGAATCATTTTCTGGCAACACATGGTGTAAACAAATGACTTTCCAGTGAAGATGAGTTAAACAGTGGGGAGTAGATCAGATACTCAGATCAGATTAGATACAAGGAGACCGTTATAAAGTTTAGCACATCTCGCACTAATGGTTCTCTACATACATATTAATCTTGGGGCATTGTAAAGTGAAAAAGACAGCTTTATATTTCCACTTTTGCAGCCAAAATATCTAAAAGTTGCTGCTTACCTTTTAAAGTGCTTCTTACTTGCTTACAAATCCTACTCATCCCCCCCCCCCCACACACACACACCATGCAGGGCCGCTTTATTCAGAGGGCAAATTGGGCATTTGCCCAGGGCCCACATAATGAGAATGGTGCTTCGCTACTGTGACCACATGTCCCAGATTACCCACGTCATTGCACACATATACTCATATAAAGCTGCCCATACACCTTACGATTATCAGACGATTTTCGTTTGCGATCGCGTTTTCGTCCGATATTCGTAAGTTTGATGGGCAGTGTACAACCGCAAATACTGTACAATCGATCGACGTTTTACTTTCCATCAGGTTAGAAAACTTCTGTCTAATCGTACGATTTTCGTAAGGTTGGTGGCGTTTCCGTACTTCAAAATTCGTACGATTAACACTGCTCATGTGCAAATGAAAATCTGTGACGTCAATTCCTGAAATTCGTCCAGGTGTTTTTTTAAAAATACCGCTAATTGAACCTTGCTATGATCGGGTCAGGATGTGGGACAATCGTACCACAGTTCAATCATCGGACAAAACGTTTCGTCCGATGATCGCAAGGTGTATGAGTACCTTAAGAGCAGTCCTGCCAAAAGCAGTCCTCCCTGCACCTTGTGCAGTTCACTTCCCTGCATGATTTATCCAGATTGCCTGGACTCGCTATACTATCTTGTCCCTGTTGGATCTCCAATTACATTTTGAACAGCAAATTGACATATCCAAAGTGCTTATTTTGGCAACGTAATTGCATTCAACTTAAAAAAAAATAAAAATCTAAAAGTTGCTGCTTACCATTTTAAGTGCTTTTTCCTTGCTTAAAAATCCTACCCATATTCCCCCCCATGCAGGGCACACACACACACACTTTTTTGTTTTTTAGTACTGAAGGCTTGCTTATGGTCATAAACTTATAGGCTGCCTTCATTTTCATTGTTATGTTGTTTGTTTACCTATGCATTGTTCACTTATTTGCTGCTACCAAGATCACCATAGTCAGTCTTATTATTATCATTATTATGTTATATTACATTGTTCATGTTGTGTGACCTATTTCGATGGGAGGTAAGGGAGAAACAGGGAGGAGGAAGGGGGGTGACTATTATATTTTTTGCCCAGGGCCCACCAGAGCCTTGAATCGGCCCTGCCCGTGTATTGTTAATGAGGGGGCTGTAGGAAGTAATATTTACACTAATTAACCCTGTCTGCACTGTGTATCAGTTGCAAACTAGATTTGAACACTGTCCTAACAAAGGTTGAAAGCCTCAGAAGCACTGCAAGTTATTGAGGAGTTCAGTCTATCCCTTTACTCTCACTTTAAACTGTTCAGAGTAGCCTGGAATCTGCACAAAGGCCATCACCAAAGACACATCTAAAAAGGTAAGAAATATGTTAAAAATATATATATATTTGTATGTATGCTGTGTGAATGGGAACACACAGCAAACATATCGCAGGGTTTTCTCAAATTTGACTGCAAAAATGGAAATACACTTTAAGCTGTTATTTTTGCCATTTATTAGTGGATACTGAGGCCATTGTAAGGAAGCATATCTATAATACATCCAAAAAACAGAAAGATTATAATAGATCTTTACCTTCCCAAATGTTCTCATTGGCAGCATCATCTGATCCAAATTGGTGCATTCATTTTACACATTTAAATAGTGAAAAACAATGTAACAAAACAATGTTGTTCCCCCATGCTTGCCCCACGTTAATAACTATCAATTGTATCCAGCAGGAAGTGTTTATGTTTAGTCCTTCTGCCATGGGCCAATGTAGACATGGCAGGCGGTACCTATCTAAATGTTACTAGATAATTGTGTCCATGGCTCACTTGTTTGTTTGTAAGAGAAATCCTTACCTTGTTTTTCCTGTTGTCATTGTATTTAATAAGATCTAGGATGAAGCAGAGAACGTCTTTAGGGCATAAGTTATGAACATCTCTGAGCAAAGCCATTGTGACTGGCATAGTCTGTAAGAGAAGAGGTTGGAGAGCTTAGTGTTATGCTTTTTTTGCCAAGGGTACAGTTGTGTACGTCAAGCTTCAAGCAGGACCTTGCATTTTGATTACTATTTAAATCTCACCATTGAAAAAAAAGAGCCACAATCCCTCCAAAACAACAGTGTACAACTGGGGTAACTTGCAGTTCAAAGAGCTGCCTATAGGACCTTACATTCAAAGCTGGCATCATAGGAGGCCTGAACATCCACCCGGTAGAACTTCATGAAAGTGTGAACAGAAAACCGGGTGGCACTGTGGCAAATCGGAGAAAAAGATGTCCGATGCTTAAAAGCCCAATAGGCACTCACTGACCTAGTAGAGAGAGCCTTAAAAGTAAAAGGTTGAACCTTTGGATGTGGAAAGTCTAGCGTTGAATGATCTGCCAAAGCCACCTAAAAATAGTAGAGTGAGGTATATTATCAAATCTGGGGAACCTCTGGAATAAAGAAAAAAGGAGAGAAGCCATAGCTGCCCTGCACAAACTGGCTCGTCATACCCTTTGCACTCTTCTTCTACACATAATAACCTTCTGTCATGCACTCTGCAGTTCTTCAACTGCAACATTGTTTGCAATATTTCTAACCTTGCCGTTCTGAACAGGTACACTTCCACTAGTACATATTAAAGCAAACCTGTGATCCATATTCACGTTTACGTTTTTTTTACTACGGGCGGACGGCAAGAGGTTAATACAGAGTCCTGATTTTCCCCGACTCCATGGCTAAGACATGCTAACTGCAATTCTGACGTCCAGTAAGACTGCCTCAGCGGCCAGAAAAACAGTCCAGTTAGACAGAGGCAGGGCACTTGGCATGAAGTAAATCAATGAGGAGTATGGACAACGCTTTGCTAGCCAATTGGTTATAACAGGCAGGACTTTTACATTTATAGAGTATGTGTAGACATTTCTAGCTTAGAATAGAGTAGGATGGGACTAAAACATCTGCCTGGTTATATTTTCTGTTGCCTGTGTCCTGCTCTTTTAACTGGTGTCACCAGAACATTTGTCCCCATTAGATGTCCCCTCACCTTTTGCTTGCGTGACAAAAATTGGGGATTTTCACTTATGTTTCGTGTCAGTAACAACGGTCAACAAGACAAACAGAGCTATAAATCCCCGAAGTGGGGACAGAGGCATCAATAAAAACTTGGAAGAGGGTCTAATCCTTCCTTAATCTACCCAAAACGGAAAAACAATTGCTTTTAAAAAGGAGAACTATGGGGTCAGGGCTTTTCCCCATAGTTCTCCGAAGGGTCACAGGAGGACACAAACTAGCGTTCTCCCGTGACCCAAAGCTCAGTATATAGGGAGCTACAGCTCGCGGTATACTGAGAAGCCGCAGCCGGATCCCAATATTGCTGTCGAGATCTACCCAGCTGCGGGATTGACAACTGGCTGTGCCTGCCCCATCCCACGTTGAAATTACAAATCCCATGATGCATCTCTCTCCGGGAGTCATGTGTGTGGCTGTGAGAATCTGTAGTTCCACCACAGCTGAAGGGCCAGAGTTTGGCTACCCCTGCTTTAAAAGCTTTAAAAGGGGTACAGTTTCCCTTTAATGCTGCGAGAATGGACTCTTATCTATCATCTGCTAATTGGAAATGATCAACCATAAAAAAAGACATGGGCATCAAACCCAAAAGCACAACTATAATATACTACAAATTAACAAAAAAAACAATTGGTAATTACCTTCTGTAGGAAGTAGCTCTGGAAATTCATGAAGTTGTTTGTTTTTACAATGTTTGGGCAGCTCTTGCAGCAAAACATTCGGGTAAACAATGACTTCATTGCTGGAGGTCCAGTCCACGTGCTCACCATCGAATTCGCAATCTAGGTTGAGTTGTACAGCCAAGATGTTAAGAAATAGTTCTGTATAGTGCTAAACTTTAAAATGCAAAGTGTGGGGGGTCTCCAAATGATATGACTTTTACAAACTGTACATTTAATTGGCATGATCAAGGAACAAAGGCAAGCAGATAAATACACAGAGGTGACCATTTTGCTTGCCAAACAATTTGATAATCCTGTGCAGTCAGTTTTGTGATCCAGAAACCCCTGCCAGACTGCATAACTAGGCCCTCAAACTCTACTGCATCAGCAACACACCTCTGTCAGGAGTGTTCTCCGAGCTTGCTGATTGGACCATAAGGCAGCCTCATCAGCCCACAGAACATTGCTTTCATGAAAAAGCATCAGGTGTGGTTTCAGCAGCCCATTTAAAATGAATGACATCACATGAAAGTGGGAAGTTTGCCTTATACATTGTGTGCCAAAAACCTTAAGCTGCACTGTGCAGAAAGCAAAGCTATGGAAGGTAGTCAACAGATTCCTGCCCTCCCCCCCCCCCCCCCAGCTCCTGCAAAAGAACTACTGGGGAGCAGAGGCAAAACAAATCACACTGCACAAGGAAAGCGAGCAGCAGTGACTGGTCAGAGGCCTGTGCTGTAAGAGACAGCGCCACCATACGGAGCCTGACAAAGGCCTGTGCTGTATGAGACAACTCCCTCTGCCATGCCTGACAGAAAGGCCTGTGCTGTATGAGACAACTCCCTCTGCCATGCCTGACAGAAAGGCCTGTGCTGTATGAGACAACTCCCTCATACCATGCCTGACAGAAAGGCATGTGCTGTATGAGACAACTCCCTCATACTCTGCCTGACAGAAAGGCCTGTGCTGTATGAGACAACTCCCTCATACCCTGCCTGACAGAAAGGACTGTGCTGTATGAGACAACTCCCTCATACTCTGTCTGACAGAGGAGCATGTGCTATATAAGACAGCTCTGGCATATTATTTCTGACAGAGAGGCCTGTAATGCAGGAAACAACCGCTGTATACTGTGCTTGACAGCAAGGACAGCTGCACCATACCCTGGCTGAGAGGTCTGAACTTTATGAGACATCTTCACCATACCCTGCCTGACAGAGAGACCTATACTGCAGTAGATACGTTTTATACTCTTTATACTCTTCTGCTTATAAAGCCTGAGCTTTATAACATAGCTCCACCATATCTAGCCTGACGGAAAGACATGGGGTGTAGAAGACAGAATTACCTACTGTGCCTGACAGAAAGGCATGTGTTCTAGGAGACCGCTCCACCATGTGCCTGACAGAAAGGCCTGTGCTGTATGAGACAACTCCCTCATACCATGCCTGACAGAAAGGCCTGTGCTGTATGAGACAACTCCCTCATACCTTGCCTGACAGAAAGGCCTGTGCTGTATGAGACAACTCCCTCATACCTTGCCTGACAGAAAGGCCTGTGCTGTATGAGACAACTCCCTCATACCATGCCTGACAGAAAGGCCTGTGCTGTATGAGACAACTCCCTCATACCATGCCTGACAGAAAGGCCTGTGCTGTATGAGACAACTCCCTCATACCCTGCCTGAGAGAAAGGCCTGTGCTGTATGAGACAACTCCCTCATACCCTGCCTGACAGAAAGGCCTGTGCTGTATGAGACAACTCCCTCATACCCTGTCTGACAGAAAGGCCTGTGCTGTATGAGACAGCTCCTTCATATCATGACTCAGAATGGCCAGCACTGTTTGTGACAGCTCTTTAATACCATGCCTGACAGTGCTGCAAGTTTCATGTGGTGAATGCTATTGCAAACCATCACTAAACTCAGCGTGCTCTCAAGTACATCATGCTACTGTCATCCAAGTTGAAATGACACTGGTGATCAAAAAAAAAGGAGGACGATGTGGTGATAACATTTCAACAAAATGAAACATGGTGGCCAACATGCAGTAATTGAGGCCACTAAAGCAGCGTTTGAAAATGCTCAGACTAAATGAGATGAAGGACAAGCTGCTTTAACTAGTCAGTCTTTGTTATGTGGTCTGTAAAGATCAGACTGGGGCTCTTACCTTGGCCAGACAATAGCATGCCATCATTCTGACTCGGTAGAAGCATTGTTCCTGCTCAAGAATGTCTGTCAGTGCAAGACGGGAAGCAGGTGTAGGAAAGCTCTCCAGTGCTAGGATGGATTCTTCCTGAGCCACCACATCTCTCTCATAACGTAACTGGTACTGCCACATAAAATCAGCCTGTTCGAACTCTACTTTCCTCAACACCGACAGGTCGGGGTCAATCCTGATCCACAGCAAGGGGGAGTCAGCACTGCAAAAAGAAATGCCATTAACAAGAGAAACCAGCAAGCACCATGGATACATCAGGCAATGCGGAATATGCATATTTGTGTGTGCATCACCAACACTGTAATGCTGGGAGTAAGTTTATCTGACCATCAGCATTTACCTTTTATTTGGAAGCTGTGGTCTAAAAATGTCTGATGCTACTACAGACAGTATTTTATCAGGGCACCACAGTATGTGCATTAGGAACTATTGGGTAACTGCACGGGCTGCAATTTGTCAGGATACAGCAGGGCCCTCTTGCTACCAATCTGTGCCCTGCTACTGAACCCAAAAAGCTTTACTCCAACCTAAAGTTTTGTTTTTAATACAGTTGTGAAGGATTATAGTCTCTCGGGTGGTAACTGCTGTACCTGTCCCCACTAGGAAGGCTGCTCCTTACTTCTTATTCTGGTGATAGCGGACACTGGGGCGGGAACTTGGGGAAACTGAAACATGGCAATAACATTGCTTTATTAACTTAGTAAGGTAGGGAAGAGAAATAACCTATCAAGTTATTACTGGTGCTTGTGCCACCACTTTGCCTGCTGCCCCCTCATCACTGGCTAGCTCCCAAGATCTCACAAAATGTTGTGAAATCTCGTGTACGGACGAGATCTCCCTGGAAAGCACTGGTGAGGTGGGAAGGTTGTACAGGTAATAAAATACATCAAATGGTATAATATGTAAAAACAGTTGTACAGCAATTACAGCCATGACCAAAGAAAAAAAAAAGATACGAGAAAGGGTCCTGACCCGATCAACTTATGATCTAACGCAGGGGTGCCCACAATTTTTCATCTGAAGATCTACTTTTCAAATGACAATCTCAATGAGATCTACCAATGAAAAAAAACACCTATATTTAAAAAAACAAGCACATTAAAATCGTTACTGGGACTACTGCCTCTCTCTCTCTCTCTCTCTCGGCTGTCATTGCAATTGAATGGTAGCTCACGATCGACCTAATTGGCACCCCTGAAGCGATACAAAGCAGTCAGAAGAGAATACCGTAAGCTAGAAATGGAAGGAAGAAATAATGGATTGGTGACTGCAGAAAACAGCTCAGATTGTGTGCAGTATGAGGTGGGTTGTAAATGTGCACTTGTAAGTTTCAAGGTGGGAGAAAGCCAAACTGGCATGTAGAGGAATTTCAAAGAAGGGGAGATGCTGATAAGAAATTCTGGGATGCAGAAGTGTGAGGAAGGAAAGATGACAGGAGATATTAGTGATTAGTGAGGTTTAAATGAGAGGCATGAATCAAGTCTTGCCCCAAAACAATGAATTGGGGGTTATCGATGTGTGGTGACCAATGTTCTTTAAAGTCTAAACTACCTACAGCCCACATCTTTAATATATAGACACCACGACACAGATGTTATCTATCTGATCAGATAAACTCCACATGGTAGTTATTCTAGTAAATGAAAAACAGGAAAAGACTACACTACGAAGCACAACATATCACTAACATATGAGCCACTCTTATAAGGAGATACAGATTACTTCTAGTTTGTGAAAACCAGGACACTGAACACATTCATTAGAGATGTGTTCCTTGCATTTTTGGGCTTATGGAAAAATCTGAATAGGATTTTAGTTCTCAGCGTAAAATTCTATTCTTGGAGTCCATTGAGGGACACGGGAAGTCTTCACCTTTAGGTTATATTGACGCCTACAGGAGGATTCGACACAGGTCCAGCCACTGCCAGCTCTAAACCTGGAATGTACACTGCTGACAAGGCTGAAACATGATGTACTGCCCAAGACGGGATCCAATCTACCGCCCTTGCTGCGGTAAGACTTCTGGTTCCTCCCCGATGATTGATGTACACTACTGCTGTGGCATCATTTAACTGAATCCGGATGAAGCTCCAGTAAGATGGTCCAATGCAGCAAAGACAGCCAAATCACCCAAAGTTCCAGGATGTCACCTAGGAGAGAAGAAATCTCAGAAGACACAATCCCCTGCATTTGCAGGGTGCCCAGGACTTCCCAGCTGTTGTTCATCATGAGATTCCTCCAACAGACATGACTTTCCTGACTTCATTGCCAGTATCCTGAGCCACCAGGCCAGAGACAATGTGGTCACTGGGAAAGTCAATGGACTCTTGAAGCAGAGAGATTGAATCTGAGATCAAAGTGTCTGAATTGTCTCTTGGAAAGAAACCCTATGGCCTGAGCCATGTCCAGGTCTAGGACTTGGATAGTTCAAACAATTAGTTGGTTCCAGCAACAATTTTTGATGGTTCAGGATCCAGCCTTCTGGGCCAAACGAGAAAAGACAGCTAGTGTTTGGCAAGTTTATATGGAAGGGTTGGCCTTAGGACAGAATGAGTCCAGAGATGAGCAACAAACACAGTGAAAGGTCTGAGGGATAAAACATATCAGGAGAGACTGCAGGAACTTAATATTTACAGTCTTCAGGAAAGAAGGAAGGGACAGAGGGACATGACTAAAACCTTTAAACACATTAAGGTGTGGAATAAGGTTTAGGAGTGCAGTATTTTTAATATGAAGAGAAGATCGAAAACACAAGGACATGACCTCAAACTAGCAGTAGGGAAGGTCAACACTGACCTTAGAAAGCATTGTTTTCCTGAAAGAGGAGTTGATGCTCGCAAAAGACTTCCAGCAGAGATGGTGAATAAGGCAACATTTAAATTTAAACATGCTTTCGACAAACATAGATCTATACTTAGACAAAAAGGGTAAAAAAAATAAAAAAATAATCAATTAAACAAAATCAATAAAAAAGCAACATTGATGGACCACTTGGGCTATTTCTCACCCTTCTATGTTTAATAGAATGAAAGCTCTTTAGACCTTGTAAAAGGAGACAGGCGACCCATGAACCCCGGAACTCTCAGTATGTTGTATTAACTTGTAGACTGAATGAAATGTTTTAATTTTTCTAGAATATTGAGAAGAAAAAAAAGAATCAACTTACTCCATGGCAGAAAGGTCCATGTCAACTTCTTCCCCGTTCATCAGTGGAATTTTTTTCTTTTTATTTCTAAGGAAAAAGAGAACACCGTTTTGAATATGGCATAATCAATGCAACGTAGAAAGGGGTGAAATCAATGGAGAGACTTCACCATGGGGCTCTGAGGTAAAAGTAATCGTAGGATCCAGGTGCCCTTGTTATCATTAACACCCAAATGAATAAGATCTGCGGACAGCAGTGCTTGCACACTCAGCCAGCAAATGATTATTAATAGAGAAGATCTTTTAAACGTGCAAATTTGCATTGGTCATATTTTACTAGGGATGCACAGATACTAGCATCAGTATCAGTGCACATACCGAGTATTGGGCCGAGTACCGTATCACATACCGAGTATTTGGGCGAGTACTTTAGTCACCCAAACGCTCCGATGCCTAGCCCAATACCCGAACGTCCGGTATCAGGAAGCCAGACAGCGAGTCATTACATGCTGCCGAGCTTCCTGATTGACCGGGAAGCCGATTACATGCTCTCTCGTCACTTGTTAAGATGGCCAATGAGGACGCCAGACGGCGAGTCATTACCCGCCCCTCGGCTTACTGATTGGCCAAAAAGCCAGCTCCATGCTTCCTTCTCACCTGGTGACGAGGAAACATGGAGACAGCTTTATCCGGGGGATAAGTCTTTACACGCCGCCTGGCTTTCTTAATAGGACTTCTGATATCGGTATCGGTGAGTACCGGAAAAAAAAAATGTCACTCGTACTCGATACCAAAAAAACGGTATCGGTGCATCCCTATATTGTACCTAAACTTTGTGCCTTAAAATGCTTGAGTAGGGAGTTTGCCAGGCTTGTACAGGATATACAGACATAACAATGTTGCCTAACCTGAAAGTAAAAAGCTAGATTAGGCAAGCAGGCTCGTATGACTGTGCCTGGTTATCCTAATAACTCCCCCACTCCCTCTGTGGGGAGCATGGGGCTGCAGTATTTCACCAGAATTGGGAGGCATTTCCTTCTTCAAAGGGCCAAATACAAAAGCAGTAAGGAACCGTAAAGATGACTCAAAATTCTAACTTTACCAGGCGACCCAGACTGGTAGAGTTCATATTTTTTTAACCTTTATAAAACCATTGTAGTTCTTCTAAAATGAATATAGTAGCATGCTGCCATTTCTATTCAACTAGAGCTTAGTGGAGTGTTCCTTTAAAACACAGATAAAACTACATTTGCAGACATTATTCTTCTGTACCTTGTTCAAAGATAAGACAGCAGGTTATGATCAGTCCATTTGTGTAAGCTGCCTGCTGTTTATAGAAGATTAAACATGTGCTAAGGAACAGGATCCCCGATGGGCAACAGAGTGGAAACACATGTGCTATTAAGACACTTAAAACTGTATCAACATCCAGGAAATACGTAATATAGTGTTTAAAGCGTGGCCTGCAGTGCTGTATATCTTTATAGATTTAAAACACACAAAGGAAATAAAAACAAAGAGTAGGGCAGATATGGGACAGGAGGCCCTTGACTGAACTGTCAGTCTCCATTGATCACCTTCTGCTCTTCGAGTGACAAGGAATGTCATGTTTCAGGCTGTTCTCTTCGATCTGTAAAGTGTGGTTAAAAGATCCATCCAGCTCCTGGACAGTTACTTTAAGGGGGCCCTAAGGAAGAATACAAAAATACATATAACTATTAATAAGCACAGAGAATCGGGTTTTAAAGAACGTTTTCCTGCTTCCAACCTTCTCCATCTGCATCTAGATTACAACTCTCAGGGGGTTGAGCCAAGTGCACCACTATTAGCTATTCCCAATATATCCAAATGATGTTAATGTTCTTTCAGTTCCTTAATGAATTGAGGTAATGCAACCTGAGACACCCTAACCTATGCCACCCTGTAGTGCCAGCTGTTATCAATGTCATCCTACACAGTGCCAGCCATACTAGTGGCAGCTTAGCAGTGCCAGCCATACCATTGCAAGTACCAGACAGAACCACTCATGAAATAAATGATGCACGGCTAATTCAAGCAGTTGAGCAATACCCAGAATTGTATGACCCAAGTCTGCCCAGCTACTAAACATACAAGTGTGGCCACTGCTGGTCTCTTCCCCTTACTACATCACTTCACCCTTTAACATTCCCCTACTTGCAGGGCATTTTGCAAGTGTTTTTGACGCCTCTCTAATGCCCTGAAAATGCCTGCCGAATGCCTTGTTAAACACTATAGACGAGTTAATCAGCATTGCACTTTCAATAAATTCTCAACGCAAGTGTGAAAGGGCCGACGCTTTATTTTTTAACACACAGCAACACAATACTAACACCCAAGTGTGAACTGCATTAGGCGATTGTTATTGTATTATCCCACATAATAGGCGACAGAGGCTTTAAAAACGCTGCTTTAATGCCTGATAACACACATCTAAAAGGTTTGAATACTGAAAAATGGCCTGGCCAGGAAGGGGGTGAAACACTATGGCCTTTAAGTGGTTAAGGAGTCCATGTCCACCTGGGCAGTTAAGGATATTTAATGTAGCCACACAGCAATGCTAACATGAGGTATTGTAAGACATTTCATTCATTGGTCAGTACGTGTGGCAGCCTGGAACAGTAAACATCTGATTTGGAAGACCCAGCACTTCCATAAATGAGGCTGAAGGAAAGGAGGAGCAGCCATATACAGATTAAAGATGCAGAATGCTCTGATGGCTATTAGAGGATAGAGACACTATATCTGTGAGGGTTGTAGCTTTTTTTTTTTTTAGAGTATATACAACTGTTCTACCTGATCCACATGAGGGAAATGAAAACCGGGCAACCCACTGCACACTTCCAGCCGCCAGACCCATCCCCCTGAAGCAGCAATACAGTACACACCATCTGGATCATACCCCTCTCTGTCCTGACAGCATCCAGCAGCCCATGCCCATCCATGCCTGCCACCCCCCCCATGCATTAATTGGACCCAGGCTCCAACCACCATCCAGCACCCCTCCAACCCTCAATTCCCCCTGACCGGTCCACAAGCACAATTAATTGCCCACAATCCCCACCAGTGGAGGTTTCCCATCCATCCACCCCTCATCGATGATATCGCATCAGCATTTACTTCTTGGTAAGTTTTTTACTTTTGCTTAAATCCAAATCACTTATGGTAGTAGCACTTCTGTCCCCATTTTTTGTTCCCTTTGACAAACGTCGGACACCCCGGTCCGCATTCCAAGAAGCTGCACACCCAACATAAAAAATCTACACCCACTCACCCTCACCCTCGTGTTAGCGCTGCATCAGGGGACTACAATCCTAATTTTTCATTGTCCACACAACCGGCCAACCCACACAATGAGAAATTTAGGGCTTACCACATATTTCTGGGTTCCTGGGGAAGTGAAGTCCTGCTTGATCTCTAATTCCAAAACATTTCGCTTTCTGTTAAAAGCAAAGCTGCCATAAAACTTGACAACACCGCTCTGGTCTCTGGAAGGGAGAGTTAAGGACCTCACAAAAAATGGAACAATGTAAAAATCACACTATGGGGCTGATTTAGCAAAAAGAGAAGCAACAGAGCTGTTGCCAATGGGAACCAATCAGAAGTGCTTCTTCATTTTTTAAACAAGAAATCTGACTAGGTAGAAAGCATTGGAACCTCTAAATCCTTCATGGTGCAACGACTGAGTTTTTTGGGTGCTGCACAACGGTGCACGCCTTTGGTCCATGCACAATGCACACAAACAAATGTCACACTGTCGGTGGCATAAAACAAAAAAAGGTCACAAGCACTCCAGCATGCAGAAAAGTCAATGTTTATTGACTTCACAAGTGTCACATCATCAGAGCGATGTTTCGGAACAGCAAAGTCCCTTCCTCAGGCAAAACAGATAATGAAAAACAGATTTTAGATATAAACAATCATGGGATCATATTAATGTAAACAATCTTATTATTGTCTTTTAATGTTTTAAGTGGCCATGGTAATGTTTACTGCCAGAAAGTTGGTCCAGAGCAATGATGTGCAACCGGTGCTGGAACATGCAGACAGGAAGTGGCTGAAGGAGGCCGGAGGAGATCGGCAGCACTTAGAAGCAAAAAATGTGCCTACATCCTCTGAATCCAAGAGTTCAGCCTTTTAGGGTTCATAGTCTTCCTTAACTGATTACTCATCTGTTTTTTTGGGGGGAGGGGGGGTTTGTTGGTAGTAAATTTGATTTAATATAATTTTACTTCCTTGTTTTCTTATTGGGAATACATAGTAAGAAATTAGAAAGAAAATGCACTTCGCCATGATTTTGATTTGCAATTTGCTCACTGCTATATATTTACGGCAAATTATAATCAACAAAATCTGCCGATTAACCTGATGTCGCATTAGTGCTACTTTTATGGTATCTCTTCATGGCTCATCTCTTCAGGGAAGCCTATTCCCCCTCAACCTAATCACTGAACATTCTCAAACAATTCATCCCCACACAGCTACCTCCTCATGTATCATTTCCCCCTCCTCTTTCAGATTGTAAGCCCTCACAAGCAGGGCCCTCCTTACCATCGTGTCTTGAATTGTATTGTGATTGTAATGTCTTCCTTATATTATAAAGTGCTGCGCAAACTGTTGGCGCTATATAAATCCTGTATTAAAATATGTCTTGTCATAGTGTGCATTTTACTGTCTGTCTTTTCTGCAGTAAAAGCCTACCTGCCAACAATTGTTGCACAAAAGGATTTAGTTCCCTATTAGCCCATGTTTCGAAGAAACAGCAACAAAGATGCTGCAAGCCTCAACCTAAAACCCACTGGTGTGAATGGGCCTCAAGGCTGAATATTTAGATTCTTACATAAACCCAATATTGACTGGTTCTTTTTAAAGCTTTGGCTGGGGAAAAAGTTGTGTGCCACCTCTCAAGTCTTACGGGAAAGGCCCCACAGGAGAGGGATAGGCCCACACTTCTACAGGGTGTAACATTCATGGGTTTGGTATCTACCGTGGTCCTTACCGTATCATGACATATGCCTGGCAACAATAACAGCAGTAATAAATTAGGATGAAAAGGATACACCCATTGCTTTATAAGAGGCTGGATGTCTTTTCCAGACACGTTGGAAATGGATTTCAGAAAGCCAGATGTGGAAACCAACATCTGACTCCACATGTGGGACTGGAACTTCTGCGATGAAGCGGTGCTGGCCAGGCTTAAAAGCTTGTTGAAAACCTTGAGTGAGAAACAAAAAAAAAAGGACAGCAGTAGTTGGGAGCCATGAAAACGCTACACAGAACTGGGCAGCAACGTCAAAGGAAAGAAAAAATATTATCACATCTGAAGCGTGGCAGGGTACCATAATGAACAAAGCAGAGGTGGACAAAAGACTGTTTATATTTTACATCTGTGCTCAGAAGGAGGAACATTGATACAGTTCTCGTGTTTACTGTATACAAACTCATTTTCTCAACAATTAAAATGTGTTCCTTTTAAATATTCTTTAATCTGCAAAACACTTTATTGCTTGGTTTACATCACAAACATTCAATAGAAAAAAATCCACATGCACACTGGAGTCTTCTTGTCCAGATACAGTAGACAGGGCCAGGTTTATACTTATTCTCCACTAGGCCAGCTACTTTGTGCTACTACTCCCCAAATACAAACTACATACAGAATCAGAACTAACTGACCAAGACTGACAGTAATATTACACTAGGAAATCTCATCATCATAATCAGAGGTTATAACATAACTAAACACTATCAGATATGAGCCCGCAGATACAACATACCATATCGTACCAACACATCCAAAAATATCTCCAGAGACACAATCACTTCTAGGGATGCATTAATAGCGATACCAGAATCGGTGCCGATGCTGGGCATTTTCATGAATATTCGTACTAGAGAAAATGCCCCGGTACTAAAAAAAACAATAACAGCACTTAAAATTTATTTGTTGATTCGGCTGCCTGAGGTCCCCGTGCTTGCCGAGGACCTCGCGGCAGCCTTCTGGGGAATCTTGCGGCGCATGTTTACAACACTGGCCCGCTCATCTGCCCCTGCTGAGACCCTCCTCATCTGCCCCTGCACCCCCCCTCCACATCTGCCCCTGCCGAGACCCTCTGCCTGAGACATCAGGCCGGCACCCCGGAGCAGAAGCAACAGCACAGAGTATGTAGAAAATTCATATACTATTATTATGCATTGTTGTATAATTTATATGCTGGGATTTGTAGTGCTCTATAGCCGGTGCTATTCTGCGCTGCTATATAATGTATTGCTGAGATTTGTAATAACTCTACAGCTTGGAGTCAGTGGAAGGACTACCAAGGTCGGAGCAGTTGCAACTACAAAAGGGACCGTGTTGACAACTTTTTCAATAATCGATTATAATCGATTATGTCGATTAGTTGTTGCAGCCCTACACATGACAATTAAAAAAGTATTGGTATTGATATTGGCGAGTACTTAAGGAAAAGCATTGGTACTCCTACTGGGAAAAAAATGGTATCGCTGCATCCCTAATCACCACCATTGTCGTACATCAGAATCATCACCACAGACACACTATCAGTACTGTACTGACACAACCACAAACATGTCTATAGAGACACAATCAATACGATACTCACACACCAAACAATGCCTGCAGAAACACAATCACATGCTGCAGGTGGGGCTGAGAGGGAGACCGACACTCCCAGGTATGGAGAAGAGCTTAGGAACTATGTGCTGCAAAGGAGATGATTGGAAGAAGAGCAGGACTTAACGCAACACCGAACATAAAAGCGGTCGTCTATAAACGCCTCCTAGCATTCCAGCAGCTCAGTGAAAAGAGTGACATTACAATGGCTACAACTTATCTCACTTGCTCGCTATTCATCTGTTAAGTATATAACTGAAAGTGTCCTGTTATCTGTAAACAAATACCTGTTGATCCTGCCAAAAATCCAGTTTTGTCCTGTGTACACTTTAGTGTTCTTTCAAGTGTGGTTATCAACCCTGCCGATTTGCCACTGTGGTCTACAAAACACCTGCCCCCTATGTTACAGTGTTGAGGAGAGAGAAGGTGTTTTCTAGATGTGCCCTAGGATGACAAAGCTTCTCCTACAGATCATAAAGTAAGCATGGTCACTCTAGGACAGGAAGTGTGTTACTAGTAGGATTACCAAGTGAAAAGAAACAAAAAAAAAAAAAAAAGGCTGAAAAAGGAAACAAATGCAGGCACCACATCGAAATACTTATAAGCTACAACATTTTACACTTTTTTCTTTAGTTTAGATACATTTTAACATTTATTGTTCTTCATTCATAGATCTTCCTCTTTTTAGGTGTCGTGCAACCTGACAGTTCTCTTTCCTGCATGCACACCGGGCCAGTGTCAATAGCATGTTCCATTTATTTTGGATGTATTGCTGCTGTCTGGGTTGGAGAGGCGCTTCAGCAGTTGGTAAATCATCCTGTTATTGGTGTCTGCTTTTTATTCTTGCGTCTGCTCTAATAACGGCCCCGTCTACTACAACACTCATTTTCTTGTCGATCCATCAAACACCTTCAGAAGAAAGTGCTGTCTCTGGCAGCCAATGACACCTCCTTTTGTTAACCACATAATCCTGAACAGGGGAAGTTAGAAATTACAAAAGTGCTAGCCGTGTGGAATTAGAGAGTGAGGCATCAGGCTACATGGTCTGTCCGGGCCAGACAAGTTCCCAGCAGACAACAACACGGCTCTGCTTGTGAAGAGAAGCGTAAGGCTGGTATACCCGCCATCTACAAGATGAGGGAGCTGCAAAAGGCCTCATTTACACTTGCGTCACCAACAGATGAGTCTTCAAAAATTGCAAAGATGTGTCAAATATGGCAAAGCCCTACGGGCTGTCATCCTGAAGAGGTTTACATCTTGGCCAGGCAATATGCCATCACCTTATGTTTTAGTCCTAAGTGTGGAGAACATGGACGTCAATTCTAAGCAACCCTTCATTGAGATTAAACACGATATGTACCAAGGAAAGGAACTACTTCCCCATCTTTTGTTTCTTTAAAACTACAAAACAAAATACCTGATGATCTGACTAAAAAAAACAATCGTAATATCAAAAAAGAGAAAACTCATAACAGTTTTTTTTCAGTACTCGCCAATACCGGAAGTCATATTAAGGAAGCCAGGCGACGTGTAATGACTCACCACCCGGCTCCCTGATTAGATGGGAAGCCGGACGACGTGTAATGACTCACCACCCGGCTCCCTGATTAGATGGGAAGCCGGACGACGTGTAATGACTCACCACCCGGCTCCCTGATTAGATGGGAAGCTGGGCGGCGTGTAAAGACTCGCCACTCAGCTTCCCGACTGGCAGGGAAGCAGTCTCCATGTGACGAGCAAGCATGGGACCGGCTTTCTGGCCAATCAGGACTGCTCTGATCCATGTACGGATCCCCTTCTGATTAGCCCGTGTGAAAGGGGCCTTACAGTGCATTTCACTTTTCACTGTAATAACCATAGTTATTGTTTTTTCTATACACAAGGGAATGGGGTGGCTCAGAAAATCAAACAAAGTAATTTCAGCTCCTGGGTTTCCATAAACATTATAACAAAATTGGTTCCCTTTAGCAACAAGGAAATCCCAAAGTGGAGCTGTCTAATTAATAACATGTAAATTGTATCACAAATAGTTTTAATTAAGTAGAAAAATATAAACATATAAACCACACAGAACAAACATTTAAAATCTTAAAACCTCAAAAGCTTCCCTGCAACAGCTTTGTGTGCATATATGAATGGTGGCAAAGATTATAGTTACCCCTCACGGGCGGCCAGCAGCCAATGGTAAATGGATCAGACACTGAAAGTGTATCAAACATTGATGTGTCCTTATTTCAAAAGTCACTCAGTCCATGTGGTGTTTCATTGTAGTCCAAACAGGTTCCACAGCCGGATTGGTGATTTGTCGCCGACCTCCCAAGATCGTGGAGGTAGAGAGTATCCGTTTGGTGATTGTTGAGTAGTAGCAGTTAAGGAAACACTTCAAATTATTTAGAAGATCATTGATCACTCCGTAGAGTCCCTAGGTGCTTGTAAGCAATTTCAAGTTGTCACACTTGTGCGTGATATCTGAGTGTGTCTCCTGTAGTATTGTGGAGATGTCTTTGGGGTAAAGAAAAACAGTAGAAAGGAATCATGGCACACTCCTAAACCAGATCGGTTTTGGTGCAGCGACGCATGGGGGTTCTCAGCTGCCATTGGGATGTGCGGGATCCCTTGTGTGTTCCTGTGCCTTTAAGGAGGCTGGGCTTCCTCCTGACAAGCCTGCTCCCAATTTGAAATCTTCTGCCCCCATGTGCTCCAAGATGGAGACTCTCATAGTTTAGAGTTAGGACCGCACTATAAGAGGTGCCTTGGCGCGGCTGTGCGGCTTTCACATCCTCTGCAGAAGACGTGTATCCAAACCTCTGTTATTATCCTTAGTGGTGAGACAAGTAGTTTTACATGCTGGTTAGTGAGTGTGCCATGATGCCTTTCTACTGTTTTACTGTTCGAAGCCCATTTCATGTGCACCTTACTGTATAACTGGTGACAAATTGTTGAGTGCGTTTGTCATTTGTTTTGTTTGGGGTAAAGAACACTTTGCATCCAGACCTCTGGTCCAATTATGGCTTTTGAATCTGAGCAACCATGGCTTGATGCGCTCTGCATTGATCCATTAAGCCAACCATACGCTTGTAATTCAGCAGGTAATTCAAAGCTGTGAGGAAAGTTTCGATCACGCTATCCCTGACGCGTTTCCCCCCAGCAATCACCAAACGGATACTCTCTACCTCCACGATCTTGGGAGGTCGACGACAAATCACCAATCCGGCTGTGGAACCTGTTTGGACTGCTACAATGAAACACCACATGGACTGAGTGACTTTTGAAATAAGGACACATCAATGTTTGATACACTTTCAGTGTCTGATCCATTTACCATTGGCTGCTGGCCGCCCGTGAGGGGTAACTATAATCTTTGCCACCATTCATATATGCACACAAAGCTGTTGCAGGGAAGCTTTTGAGGTTTTAAGATTTTAAATGTTTGTTCTGTGTGGTTTATATGTTTATATTTTTCTACTTAATTAAAACTATTTGTGATACAATTTACATTTGACTAATTATTAATTAGAGAGCTCCACTTTGGGATTTCCTTGTTGCTAAAGGGAACCAATTTTGTTATACTGATTGTTTTTATTGTAAATAAGAAAATGTATTGATTGTACCATAAATGTATTGACAAACACGGTGTGGTACCATTATGAGTTTTCCTTGTTCAGTATTACAATTGTGAATAGAATATTGGTACCAGTTCAACAGAGCTAATTATCTGACAAGAAAACAGTCTGCTCGTAACTTCCTATAAGGAGTTGACAATGTTACCTCCACTGCACTGAAATCCCAATCCCAAAATGTGTTATGTACTAAAGCAGAGTTCTTCCCTGTTCTAGTACATAACAAACACCCCATATGTTATGGATAAAGACAGGGGAGGTCTTTTGTAGCCCAGCAAAAGACATAAGGAAGAGCTGACAACACTGTTTGGGATTTCAGTGCAGCACAGGCAGTGTTGTCAGCTCACTAAAAAGTTAACAGCACTCTGGATTTCTGACAGAATTAGGGCTGCAACAATTAATCAATTAAATTGATAATAACATATTATGAGAATAGTTGGAAACTATTCTCATTATCGGTTGGGGGTAGGAGAGAGAGAGGGAAAATAGAGAGAGAGAGAATAGAGAGAGAGAGGGAGAATAGAGAGAGGAGAGAGATTTTTTTGTTTTTTAATGCAACCAATCGATTAGTTGAAAAAAATAAATCAGGCAACTAATCGATTATGCAAATAATTGTAAGCTGCAGCCCAACAGAATCATAATGTATTTTTCTGTACTTGCAGTGTTTTTAATGAGGCAAAACAGGGAAATGTGTATGAATTGCAAAGGTGTTTTTGTTTTATTTTGCCCTGACATACAAATTCTAAAACATTTTGTTTACCAAATCATCCCTAGCGTGCTGAATGGACAATGTATAAGCAGCACACCGTGATATGCCTTCTTGTATCATCAATAATTTCCAGGAATTATATACAGCACTGTGCAGGGCAAAGCTTAACCAGCTCATGACACTGCCCCTAATAGTCCAAGTACTGCTATGCAGGAGAATAATTAAAGCAAATACAAAGACAATTTCAGGTATAGATACTAGCGGTATTTAAAATGAATGAAATTATTGTAACAAACACATGATTACTGCTGTTAAGGTCCTGATATGGGATAGAAATGTTTAAATATGTGCTGATGAATGGAATTTTCAGAGTCCTATATAAGCCATATTACACGAACAGGGCACTTACCTGCAGCATAAACTCCATACTGATGCGGTTTTCTATCAGCCTCATGACCAGGTGAGCTTTACACTGAAACATGTTGAAATACTCCCAGGACAAGGTATGAGGGTGTTTTATGGAAAAATGAAGGTGGGAAGATGGACTGAAAATACAAAACAAAAAAGCTAAAGATGTAAAATTATTCTAAAAGTGTCCATTCCATGCAGTGTGTATATGTTATAATATCTCAAATTTCAACGCAGAGAAAGACATCGGGGGGAATTGATCAAAACTGCAGCAGACAGAATCTGGAGCCAATCATGGCAACCAATCAGCTTCTCTGTTTCATTTTCAAAGCTCAAATGAACAAACTGTTGCGAGAAGCTGATTGGTTACTATGGGCACCTGCTCCAGATTCGGTCTGCCCCAGTTTTGATAAATAACCCCCATAGTAAATCAAAAAATATAAGATAACAGTCTATAGTGAGATTTTACAGATTTGCACAAATATATGTCTCTTCACTGACTTTATTAGACAAAGCTTCCTAAAGTATGAGGAAGGTATCGTGGTCCAAAAGAAGATACTCACAGGGTTTCAGTTTTTAAATGCAGTAGAATATGATTACTTTATTATCAGCTGCCCTTGACAGGCACAAGGAGAGGGACTCCCCTCCAATTAAACACAGCAGAGAAAACTCAGATACCGCAGGCTCCACACCACAGTCTGCATTTTATGAATGGGCCACAAAATACAGACTGTGGTGTGGAGTAACCTAAAGGAGTATAGCGGATAGCAGTATCTGCCCTCCCATAAAATGAACAGCTAAAAAAGGTAAACCCCAACTGGATTACATCAACTTTTAGTAATACTCTGACCTGAGACACTGACCCAGAATAAGCTTAAAAATGTTAAAACTGAACTCTGGAGAAAAGAAAGAAATTCTCCTGCAGTGGAGCTACACCCACACTGCAAGGGTTAAAAAGATTGAGCGCGCAGTGGAAGTGAGGTTATCGGCTGCGACCGGAAATTACGCCACTCGTTCCAAGCTGAGGCTTGGAACGCACCGGAAATACCTCCCGGCTCCAAACACCACTCAGCATGCCAGACGCCGCTCTGAAGCCCTGCTATCAAGCTCTCCTGCATCAAGCAAAAGAAAAGGACAAAGCCGGGGGCCTCAGGAGTCATTCTCTAGCGGAAGAAAGGAACGAAATCCCGGCAGGAAACAGTCCCCTCCGCATCACAGCAAGGCCACAGGGATGGATGATAACCCTAAAAGCAGAGCTGCACAGAGGGAGACCAGCGACCTCAAGGCCAACCGGTCAGGAAGAAAAGAACAAACGTGTCGTGGTCCTGGACGGTAGGAAACACAATCTAAACTGAGGTACGAGGGGAAGGGGAGGGGCTTTTAACTGTTTTACTAATTTTGTTTCCTGTAGAAGGTGGAGCCAATCATCTCTCAAGTTGCTGTCCTGGAAAAAGATTAGGGAAAGATTGTATATATCTATGGTACCTTAACAAACATTTTTAGTTACCTGATCCCTCGCTCCCCTGGCAGTTGGTGCTCTCCTCTTCTCCCTGACGTTCTGGGTTGTGGCAGTCCCTCAGTACCCTCGCATACCCCTGAGGGCTGCATTGCACTTGACAATATCAGAGAGCCTTAGAGAAGAGACTGCACAAATCGTATACCCAGTCGTATAGTGTTAAGGGAGCCAGCAGGAGCATGGGCTTAGATAAGTAACAGTCCTTGTCAGGGGTACCCTAGGCATACAAGGACATCTAACCCTTGCAGTGCAGGATCAGCCCCACTGCAATGGAAACGTTTACTTTTTGCCAGAGTTCAGCTTTAAAGTACTGAAGAGATGACTAGGAGGCAGGCAGCAATGGCAGCCTCCATATTTCTCTCAGTACAGGTTTACTTTAAGTTTATGACTTCCGTAGATATATTATACACACATAAATAGATGAATATTTATAACACGGACTTTTATTTTTATGTTCCCTTACTAACAAGAGCACCATTGTTCTATTCATTTTAGTATACTAGTCCTTTAAGACACAACCATGCCAATATATGGACTTAAATGGCTCTTAGTAGAGGGATTAATGGAATATTTTTCTGTTGACCTTCTTAGCTGTGAGGCAGAACTGGTGAAAGTCTGTTCTTTGGGTCAGCTATTTTGGAAAATGTCCAACGGTGACTTGTAAACAGGCGGCTATGAACAAAATGGATTATTTATGCCTTTACTATGCTGCGCAAATAAAGATTAATGTATAACTGCTGGAAAATTCATATAGGAATAACACCCTCCAGAAAGAACATCAACAGACCTCTTACTGATGGAACAGATTTGGTGGGGATCACCAGCCAAGCATTAATAATAGGTCACATCAGTTAATATTCCAGAGGTCTCGCTCCAGTCCTCCCATCCAAACTAAATATATGTAGACGCTGCTCCCCGGCCTCGCTCCAGCAACACTGTAGGTGCTGATCAGCGAGGGGTGCCCAGGAACATACAAACCTCCCAACCTCAGACCAGTGCAGATTTGTATTATTTTTTAATAATCCAGCAAAATGATTATACAATTCTCAGAGAGCTTAGAACACCAGGTAAAAACCGTGAGCACTCACAAACCAGGGGGCTTTAATTGATGGAGGTGACCAGGTCACTGTAGGTGTCAGCAAAGACTAACCAAAGTGAAAACCCGTGCGTCTCTTACACCTAGGAACAATGGCGGGGTAGAGTTGACTCATGATGAAAAGGGGCGAGAACAGAGTGTGAAGTGCCTGTGATACTGTTACTATAATGCAGCACCTAATTCCATCCTAACTACTGTCCCATTCCGTTGTTTTCTGCGGGAAGGGTTTACGCGGAAAATAACGGAATGGGATAGGAATGATCGCATTTAACAATACCAACAAATCAGTAGTACCCGATGCTCATTAACCAAGGCTGGGTCACACCAGAGGATCGGCCACAGCTCTTTAGCTAGAAAGCACTCTACGGCTAACTGACAAAGTACACAAAGGCCCCAAGGTCACATTCCAGGCAGGCCCTGTGATCTTTGGTCTAGCTGGGTCCAGGTATGGCCCTCAAGGTACTGTAGAGAAAAAAGTCTTGATTGAAGTAAAAAAAAATGCTTTTTGTTTGACAGTGTCCAAGCCCTCCTGTACGTGGCATGACACCTAATCATCTGTGAATAATTAATCCTGTATTCTTTCTTAAAGTGACACTAAACTCAGGAGTTAAACCTTTAAAACGCATCCTAGTACCTGAACTATTAACAAAAATGTATCTTATTTGTGTAACACTCAGCTGCAGATCCTCAAATCATCTCCGTGTGTGTGTTGTAAAGTAGTCACTGCTCCAAGCTGACTCCCGTGATCGACTACAATCTAACCATTTAATTTACTAATTTGTATTGGGATTGTAGTCCATCACAGGAGCGAGCTTGGAGTGGTGACTACTTTACAACACACACAGGGACCATGAGGAACAAAAGTAGCCACCCTCCAGAAGGAAGGACAGTGTCAGCACCAATTCAGAGATGATTTGAGGATCTACAGCCGAGTGATACACAAATAAGATACATTTTTGTTAATAGTTAAGCTACTTGGATGTATTTTTAAGATTTAACTCCTGAGTTTAGTGTCACTTTAACTGTAATATTTTTTGCTCATACATACATACACATTAAGAATTTATACTCATCTGAAAGAAAACGCAGTTTTGGTGGCACAACTAAAGAACTTAAAACTAAAATAGAAAACTGACATATGTGGCAATCACATTAAGAATGCTGAACACCCCTCTAAACTTACTTGTCTTTGTCCTTTCCGGCAGTGAATATCGGGTGCAGTAACACACCGCCAGTCTTCAGTTCATAGGCTACAATTGTGTCTAGCTCCTGGGAGAACACATAAAAGACAACGACACTAATTATACTCATCTTGTTCTATGCATTCACACAACACAAGCCCTCGGGATAGGACTGTGTCTGTGTTACATACTGGTAAACTGGGCAACACATAAATGGAAATGAAAATGTTCTCACTTCTTTGATCCAGTCCCGGTACTGATTTACACCAAATGTCTTCTTCATCCACAGCCCATAAATATAACCAGAGATGCCTTTGAGGACCCACTCATCAGACCTGTGAATACAAGGAGCCGCTTTAACATGAACACTAGCAAAAAGATTTTACTTTAGGCGAACTGATAATCACTGTTATTTCTTAAAACGGAATTTGCTCCTCAGTGACTAAGTTCAAAACCGAGGGGCACCGTGCTGGAGAGGGTGACGCGGCGCCGCGCTGGAGAGGGTGACCCGGCGCCGCGCTGGAGAGGGTGACCCGGCGCCGTGCTGGTGGTTTTTCCCTCCACGGGTTCTTTTTTGCTCTTTTATGCAACATCTAAGAAAGTGGGATGGGGGCCACACTGAATAAGTGGACCTTGCCCAAAGTTAATTATAAAGCATCACAATTAGTGTAAATGTATTAAAAGAAAAACAAAAACTGCACTCAGGATGCCGGGATCTTCTCTATTCAGGCGACTCATATTTAGGGATGAAACAGATCAAAGTTGCTGTTTGCCGCCTTAGGATTTTATAGAAATTCCGTCTAGCTAAATTCAGCATACCGTATAACACTACCTTCCACTTCCAGAAACAGGAAATCCAAGGTTTTCTGATTTTCTGTTGTTGGATTAAAAAGTACAACCTGAGATCAAGTTGAACTCCACGTAGATATAAAAATACAAATATATTAATTCTATATTAAAACTTTATTGAATAATATATATATATTTTTTTTTTTAATAGCAAGCCTTGATCTGCGTTGTGTTTGTCTGTATGGAGGAGACCATCTTGGTAAGGCTTTGCTTTCTCATATCAGAGCCTCCTGCAAGAACAATGAGCAGTAGTAACCAAATGTCCTGAAATATCAGTCAGATGCCTTCGATCTCACACTGCAGATATACAACCATGATGCATTGATACAGGAGTAGCACCGTCACATACCGTGAATGCGTGGGGTCTCCCTATCATTTAAGTTTTAGAATGGAGTGCCTTGACTTTTTTGACCTTTAAAGGATGCCGTGAATAAAAACAGATCAAGAAACCTTGACCTAGAGTTTAGCTGTAACAAAAGTTTTGTGATCCTAAGATACAACACATGCTGATCTAAAATCACGTTTTTTTGTGGTTTTTTTTTAACACGTAGAGTTTATTGAATATGTATAAAACAGATAGGGAAAAGGGAAGGGTTAAAATCATGTTTGCCCTAGAAAAAAAGTGTTACCACCCATAACTGAAAGGCACAGTAGGATAGAGTAATAGTTGCAGGTAACACCACAATCCCAATCACCATAAACTAGAACACGCATAGCGCCATCTAGTGAGTACTGAGGTCAATAATATTTGGAACAGAGTAGACAGGCGCTCCGATAAAGCAGCTGAACTTACCAGGACATTCGAGAAATGAAGCAGCCAAAGAACTGCTGGGCAAGAGCCTGAGCAAGACATCTTCTGGTTAGCGGGGTCTGGTCAATAATCATAGCGCTGTGAAGGAGATTTGTGCTAGGGGGAAAGAAAAAAAAAAGATAACAATAAGTCAAACTTTTTTTTTCAGCAATGGTGACCATATACAAGACAACGTTTTTCATCATCGATTATAATCAAATTAGCCGCTTAGTCGTTGCAGCCCTAACAAGTTTTGCCCAAAGTTTTCTTTAACAGCAATTAACATCTGTAGAGTATAGTCAAATATACAAATTCTGGCATATAATAAGGGAGATAGAGCTTTGCTTGCACTGGATGTAGCTAAAGCCATCAACAGCATCGAAAAATTGCTTTTTACTGCATTAAATAACTACATTTAGCCACTTTTGAGCCCCATGTATAGAACTGGTCAAGAATTACACCACACTTTAACCCTTTAACTGCCAATGACCGCACAGAATAGCACTGAGAGGGTTAAAACAAGCTTACAGCTGCAAATACCGCAGAGGGTGCTCAGGAATAGCAAGTGGCACCAAGAAAAGGTAGAGTGGTAAACAATTGAGAACAAAACCATATGCAATGGCCATGGTTTATATAAACCAGAAGTGACTAGCAGGATTAGTCGAGAAATAGAGAGCTACTGATTGAGAAAAGTTCTTTGAGGGGGATTCAGCAGACTTTTGGTTACATTGTAAGCGTCGATGGACGAATCCCCCGCTGTCAGAATACGCAACCTGAGCTAGCAGCAGATTGGCGAGGTATGCCGGACAAAACTGTCCTAGGCTAAAGCAGTCACATCAGTACAGTGAAAATGTGACAGTGGACAAGGAGACTGCTATAGAACACACACAAGAAAGTCAATTCAGTGGTAAATAAAAAGAATACAGCGGCTGCTCTAAAACAAATAGTACATGAAATAGAATATATGTGTCAATTTTCAAACACCTACCTAAAGATACTCATAGATGCATAGGCTGTGACTTCCATGTAAGCTTCATCGACAAACACCGTCTTGAAGCAGGAATACGGGTAGCGGCAGGTGAGGATCTCCTCATAAAACTCAAACACCTCATGGAGGTAGGAGGTTGTGTGCTTCAGAAGAGGCAGCAGCTGAGGCAGGCAAAAGTGAGTCACCTGATAAAAGGAAATCACAACAGTGAAGTCAATAAGGGTAAGGGGCAGCTCACAGATGACCTTCCACCAATCTGACAAAATTAGAATTTTAGCACTGCAATGAACTTTAGCACATTACAATAAAAAAATATATTATTTACAGGTCTATGTAGTTCACCCAATATCTTGCTTGCAGCTAAAGCTTTCCTCCTGCCTTGCTTCTCCCACGCCGTCATTTTTAATCGGTATTGGTATCCAGCTGTTACCTGCGCCCCAAGATGCCGCGCAGCTAGATCCCACACATGCGCACAAAGAGAAAGCTGGCCATCATTAGTTGTTGCCATGATTTCAGCATTGCCAGTGGAGGGTTGCATTATGACGGTATGGCAACAAGTACACAAGTTGCAGGGAGAACAGGTAAATCTCGCAATAGTTCAAAGTTAATGCCTGCAGCCTTCTGGGCTATACAACGTAGATAGCCCGGGAGGCTGGGGGGGCCCAGGATATGCAAGTCTCACCTAGGCAGGAAATGAGAAAGCAGGTCAGTGGAAGAGCTTCCAAAAAGGTACGGTAGCATTTTTCTAATATATAATGGAGAGGAATAACGCAGAGGAACAAAGTGCACTTATGCTTTTTGCCGCCTTTCCCTGACCTAACTCACCCTCCCTCTCCATGGACACATACTCGATGTGACAGCTCCGGTCCTACTGATTATGTACATCCAGCACTGCAAGTCTCACTCTCCTGGCCATGCCTGGGCATTACAACCCCATCAACTTCTACGGGACCGTTTCCAGCCTTAGGATACAACCCCATAGAAGTCTATGGGGCATTAATGGCAGGTGAAGCCAGTACAGGAAAGACTTGCCCCGCTAGATGCAAATAAACAGCAGAACCATGGCCGTTTGATCAAGGTAAGTATGCATCCATTGGGGGGGGGAGGGGGATAGGTTAGGTCTGGTGCTTAAAATATAAAATAACTTTGTTTATAAGTGCACATATCCTTTAAGAGCCATGTTATCCAATCTTGGCTCGCAGCACAATCATTGACTAAAAAAGATAAAAAAATTATTACTAAAACAAACTTTTTGCGAGGCTACAACTAAGAAACTTCTCATTCACAAGTGAGAGAGAATGGAAAAAGGCAACATAATGAACAGCACATGGGTGGTGGGGTGCTGCAGTACAGGTGCATTGCCTGCTTCTGTAATAGTGTTGGGGTGCCATTCAAAATGATAGGAAATGCTGTTCATGAGTTTTGGTAGCATACAGTAAAGCGCCAGTTTTCATCACACATTACTGCAAAGCAAACATGTGATTGTCAAACAGCTGTAGCAGGTATTCAAGGTTTTACAGTACAAAAACAGTATATCAACAGGTCATGCAGCATATTCATACCTCATGCATGTAAGGATCCACCAGAATCTCAAAAGGGCCAACAGCCAGGGAAATGTTAGGAGATGCAGTCGGAATAGGCAGGGTATAGTGGAAGGTCTTCTTTCTCATGTCAGGGGTGTAAATCGTTTCTACAAGATCACCATTGGACACGGCCACCATGGAGGCATCGACTGTGAACTCCAGCTTCCATGTGCATAGCTCTGAATAGGAGTCCACACACGGGAACCAGAACCTAAAAGGAGAACAGAATGCTCAGAATTCAATCCATGAGACTGACAGCATAACAGACTTTATGGGACACAATGTTGTATTTTAGAACCTTGGGCCAATATATTTTGTAATGCCTTTGTAAAACTGGAGTTCGGTTTTAAAAAAATGTGCATTTATGTACTCATCGTAAAATCTGGAATTTCACTGAGGGACACAGGATTCAGAGACCATTGATTTGTACTGCTGTCTACAACACTGCGTGTTCCTTCATGTCAAAGGGGACTTGTCCGCAGGGTTAGGGGATTTGGAGGCCCATTGTTTGCGGTTGAACTGGGCTTCTCTCTTGGGTCAGAAGACTTGGGATAGAATCTTCAAACATTTATGTAACACTGTAGGTGGGACACTGCCGGACCAACAGTGGGAATGGCCCACTTCTTAATAAAGGTATTCGGCTACAAAACATTTGAAAGGTGTGAACAGTTAACCAGGAGTTTCCCAGTATCTGTACAAGCCCTCTGGAAGTAGCGTGTACATAATATTTTTGAAATCCTTAGGGCCTTGGAAGGGATACTACACAGCACCTAGATAAGCTCAAGGCTGTTCTTTCATATTTAAGGTGGTAGTCACCGCAACCATAAGAGCTGAAATGGTCTCTCATGGGAGTTATTGGGGGCTATCAATGATTTCTGAGATTCTTCCTCAGATAGAGACTCTGGAGCCAAAGGCTCAGAGGCCGCAGGCAGGTCAGATGATGGTTCTCTAGGGGAAGGCATTGGGATACGCCACAGCCAGAGTCAGCAATCAAAGTTGCAATTTTTTCTATTAAATCCTGCATACCTGCGGTGATATCCACCCAAGACTGGCGGTCCTACCTGACGAAGCTAAGGAAGACAAAGAGAAATGTAGGAACTGAGCAGGGGATGGCGTTCTTGGCTGCCAGTGTCAGGCCCTTGAGAGCCGAGGAGGGACTTAGCGGGACTGTGCCCCATGTGTTTGGGATCCCAAATGTAGCACTGCTAGTCAGGGGACATTATCTCAGAATACAAGGTAAAGCCTACATGGAGACATCTTGGCTACTGTAGGCAGCAGCAAGAACAAACCTAGGTGGAACCATTTAAATGGCAGAAACACGAGTGCAGAGTGTGTGTGCGTGACACTCCACCTAGTGGTGCAGCACTTAGTCCTAAAGCGTTTTAACCCTTTTCTGTGAAAAAAAAAAACAACGATAAGGATAATAATGGCACCCAATGTTCTAAAAAACGAAGTGTCTCCTAATGCTGGGCACACACAGCCTGCCCACAAAGTGAGTCTTCAAGGTCAGACTCGGCAGCGATATGGCTCTGGACCTAGAAAGCACTCCACAGCTACTGTAACACAGTACACAAAAATGCCACAATGTGGATTCCAGTACTCAAAAGGTCACATTCCAAGAAACCCCCCCTAATCTTCAGTCCAGCAGGATCAGGGTACAGCCTTCAAAGTTATTGTGAAGGAAACATTGTTCAACATAACTGCATAGGTCCCAGTTCACACTTGTGCATTGCATGAATGTGAGCCAAGCTGTGCACATTGGGCGAGTTCACGCAGCTTGCTAAAAACGTGTGATGCACTTGTGGTACCATTACTTGTTAATGGCACTCCAAACGCTGCCATTAAAACATGGGCCAAACGCACATAAACATGTCAAAAAAACGCGTTAGGCTTACAGCTCAAACTGCTGCATGAGCTTCTTTGCCTTATGTTTTTGCATGTGCGGCAGCCCACTGAAACAAAATGGGTTCATGCACGGCAAATGCACACGTGGCAAGTGCATGCCAAGTGTGAACAGGATTTTAAGAGACCAGCTCAAGTAGCATGTAGACAAGGCTTGATTAAAGAAAAAAATCTTGGAAAATGGCTAGTAGAAACAGTTAAACTTTTCTCAGTAGAAAAAAGAAAGGCATCCATCCTCTTAGGACAGTAGCAAAAATGGCATGCTAGTAGGAAGGATTGTACCAGGCCGGTCACTGGTTTTTGTTTGCTAGTGTCCAAACCATCATGTAGGAGGCAGTATAACCCAATTGTTTCTAAATCCTATGCCCCTCAAACAACGAGAAAAAATTCAATTTCAACGTAAAGCCAGCTATACAGACCATGGCTTACCTGGTGGAATTCTGGTATCCGTAGGAAAACACATGAGCCCCTCTTTCCGCCATACTGCCCTCCACATTAGGAACAACAAAATGAAGGCCACCCTTTGGCTGGTCCAGGGAGAATTCAATAAACACCTTCAGCACCTTTAACTCTGTAACAACCAACGGAATACAAATAAATAAAAAAAATGTCACGCACCTAATAAAACAGCAAATAAATTGTATTTTAGATTACCATCAACATGTTTCCACAGTTCTGATGGCACTTTGATGCAGAGTTCCCCATTTCCAGCATCAGGGTCAACTGCACTGACAGCTGCTGCATATGCATTGGAAAAATAATTCAGATTTCGTCTAAGAGAAAAGAAAAAACACAAAACCGAGTAAAAATTAGATTAAAAAAATTAAATGTATTAAATAAATTAATAAAATATATGTAATGCTTTATTTATATAGTTCATTGCATTTGGCAGAGTAAATAAAATAGTAACAGCAGCCCACAACTTCACACTTGTGCATTGCGTGAATGTGACACCGACACACACAATGTAGGCCTAATTTTGGTCAGAAGCCATTTAATCTACTACTATATTTTTAGATTGTGGGAGGATACCGGAGCTGGCCGAGGAATCCTACAGAAACATGGGAAGAGAATACAAACGCCAAGCAGACAGAATGTCTAAATATAAAAGTGGATCCAGGACTAGAGTACTGCAAAAACATTAACCCCATATTAAAGTAAGATATCTCTATGAAGGTGAGAGTGTAAAATATTTGTCTCTTTCTGGGACAAAGAAAACGCCCCAGTACCCAGTAAAATTTTAGCAACTGCCTCAGGGGCAATGTTTACATGGAATACAGAACAGTGCCGCATCTCCTCCTCTTGTCCTGACCTGTAAACCAGGCACATTAACCACAGCTATATCGCTACTTTTCAAAGAAAAACATTTTAGAGCACCTTTCACATGGGTGGTCCAATCAGGTCCGCCTGTTTTTTTCAGCGGACCCGACTGGATGCTCAAGGTAAGGTTATGGGCAGCTGTGTGTAAATGGATGGGCGTCTGTTTACGCCCAGTTACCCGCGACTCCGGGCAAAGTCTGGAAAAACAGACAGATCAGAGATCCATTTTGCCAGACCTGACCGTGCCCGATCCTGGGTAATCTGATCTAAACGCACACATGTCCCATTTATATCCGATTCTCCATAGACCGAGATTGGGTCCGGTCATTTTCAGCTTTTTTCCTTTCTCGCAAGGAGGAAGGAAGGAAAAAACTGGAGAGACATGGATGTCACAGCGGTGACATCCAATCTGTACTGCTCTGATCAGGAGGAGATCCATGCATGTATCTCCTCATGATCAGCCTGTGTGAAAGGGACCTTATAAAGCTCAATAGTCCGCTTTCTGCTTCACGACTAAAACAAGCGAGGACACATTCATTTTAATAATGCCGCAAAAAAGAGAATGGAGGGAAGAAGGATACTGGACATGCAACATGAAAAATGCTGGCAAATTACCCCCATATCTTTCCAAGAAAACCCATTAGACATTCATTTATTTATTACAATTTTACGCAGCGCTTTTCACATACTGAACATTTGCATCAGCCCATGTACTTACAATCTAAGGTCCCTATCATACATACATACATACATACATGCATACATACATACAGGTCCGATCTAGATTAACCTTCCAGCATGTCTTTGGAGTGTGGGAGGAAACCGGAGTACCTGATGGAAACCCACTCAAGTACAAGGAGTACATGCAAACTTTATGTAGACAGCGTGCTGACCGGGATCCGAATCAGAGACTTCTGCAAGGCAGAACCGCTAATCACTAAGCCACTGTGTTATACATAACAGGCCACTGTAAGTCAACATTGACTCAATGAATCCAGAGAGGACTGATAATACACAAGAATATTTTTGAAGTTAAGAAACTCATATCCATAAATTAGTGCTCTAAAAAAAACAAATATTATTGAGCTGAACATTCATTCAGCTATGAAAGATCATTCATGAAAAAGAACATTAACAGATGACAGACAAAAGTCATTCTGAAGAGCAGATTGTTTTTGGCCACTTTCCTTGGCTGAAAATTATGTTTTACGTGTCTATGTTTCTATTATCATATAGTTATAGGGAGTACATAGCTCCTGCTACTGGTGGCATCATCTCAATCTCACCTTCTACGCTCACAGGTGTATGTTGCAGATACGTCATGTTTTCAGCAGAGAATGAAGTTTGCGGTTTATGTAAAGATGGTTCTTGTGAAGACAGTTTCACATCTGGCGAGCACTATCCTATGTCTATGGGTGGCTTTACACCACTGTAATGAGTGTTTTCTTTAATCCAACATCCTTTTCCGAGTAGCTGGCCCCCTCCACACTTTCCAGGCATCTCATGCAAGCAGAGAAATGATTGAGGGAGTCAGTACACCGATATTGTGCGCTGTGACACAGCTTTAGTGTGCTGCTGCTGGCAGAAAGCCGTGGCCTTGGCACCGTCACTGTCCCCTCAATCCTTCTATAAAAGGCTGGACTATTGATGTAAGTGTTTGGGTAAATTTGTTATGGAACCCTGAGGCCTGGTATAAATCCAACAAAGTGAGCACATTATAAATGAATTCTCAGAAGAAGGTCACTCTTACAATTTAGATTTTACCGGCTTTAAAGGGGACCAGTCACGTTACACAGTTATATGAACAATCATACAATCTGAGTTTAGTCTGAAAAATACACAGTTTTTGTTATTTTTTATTTTTCAGCTCTGCTTTTAGATTTGGGACATTGAAGAACTCCAGGCAAAACTTTTATTAACCCTTGCAGTAGGGCTACCCCTGCATGTTTTCATCTAGGTCCAAAAATAAAAAGTAAAAACACACCTGAACTAGTGAGCCGATCCTTCCAGCCTTGCTCCCCTCCGTTACAGTGGTCTAAGGATCCCCAAGTCATCACATCCAATACACCATGTACTGGACGTGATGATGCCGAGACACATACCATCGCTGTAGTGGAGGAGCCAGGCTGGAGGGAGCGCTGTGACAGCTGAGATCGGGTGAATATAGCTTTTTTTATTTTAACATCTAGACGAAAACGAGCAGTTAACCCTTGCAGTGCAGGGGTAGTTAATGAAAGTTTAATAAAAAGGAATCATCAAGCCCCAAGTTCAGTAAGGAAGCTGCCAATGTCTCTGCTAATAGAATCATAGGAACAATATAATTCTGCACAGAGTCCTCCATCAAATCAATTATTATAGAGCCCCCTGGTGTCCAGCTTGTGCCCTCTTGTACTTGCTGAATGGTCGTTGGACCCCACCATACAGGCAGTATATGCCTGACCTTGATGCCTACAAGTAGTAAGTAGAACACTACAGGGGAATATTCATTAAGGACCCATTCACACCTAAGCGTAGTATTAATTGGACCACACCATGAAATTAACACACATTATCACACAATGCACCTAGCATGCATTACCTTGCGCTAAGTGCATTGCATTGCTATTCATTTGAATGGCACCCCAACAAATCTCCAGGGTGCTGCGTGCCGCAATGCAGCACAACACTCGGTACAGCAATACTGTGCAATGCACTGGAAAATAGTGCATACTCTACTTTTTTGCCACAATGCAAGGTATGTTGCAGCCCATGGCAAACATGAAGTGTGAATGGGCCTTAAACTGAATTCTGCTACTTTTTTTATTTTATTTGTAATTCCTTTCACACTTACTTTATTTCTCTAACATTTTATATTGGATCTTACTTGGACAAATAGCCAAAATGGTGCCAGCAAATTTTAAAATGAATTACATTACAGATCACTGCCATTACATTCTCTGTAATGGCAGTGATCTCTAGCAGTCTCTTGCAACAAGTCCCCGTCTCTGATAGTTTCGTACAGCAGGTTACTAGTATGTAACTATGTCTGTAGCATGTTGGCAAGCTTTCACAATATCTTGTAGCATGCCCATAGTCTCTGACCATCTACTGTAGAATGTCCAGTCTCTAATTATTTTCTGCAACATTACAAGCACTCTACATTATGTGTGGCCCTTTGGTGATGTCAGGGGCTGCATATACAGTTTTGCCCTTCACTGCTCTATAAGATCCAGGATTAGGCATCCTGCTCCGACGAAAGTGGAGGGAGGTCTAAAGGTAAAATATTGATCTGTCTACCATTGTAACTTTGGTAATCAAGTCAATAAACTTCTGTAATGGTCCTCATCCACTCCATGTTTCTTTGTCACTCCTCTCTAGTCAAATATTTCACCAGGTGAGGACAACATCAAAGCTGATGTAAAGCTGGCCACACAATGTTCTAGTTTCTTCGTTTATCCCGCGGGCTGAACAAAAAGAAAAATAGAACAGGTTCCTCCATCAATGCTTAATAGTGTTGATGGAGGAATCCCCCGCTGTTTTTCTTCATATCCCGGCAATGGCCACTGTCAGAACACGTGAACAGTGTTTGTAGCCGATTGGCTGAAAAGAACTGTGTGTTTGAAGATTTTCTGACCGGCTCCTTCGCTCAGCTGATCGAGGGACACCGGCTGGAAGGGCGACGACAGCGGCACCCACTGTGCGAATTTCCGCCGGTTCATGATGCAGTCTGAGGATGTTTAAATATTGCAGCTGCAGAATATACTTTACACATAGAAAGCAAAGTCAAAACCTGACAATTAGGGATGCACCGATACCGGTTTTTCGGTATCGAGTACGAGTACCGATATTTTTTTCCCAGTACTTGCCGATACCAAATGCCGATACCAAATGTCCCATTAAGGAAGCCAGGCAGCGGGTAAAGACTCGCTGCCTGGCTTCCCGAATTAGCAGGGAGACCATGCCCATGCTTCTCATCACTAGACAAGAAAGCATGGAGCTCGCTTTCTGGCCAATCAGGAAGCTGGGCGCCGTGTAATGACGCTGCACCCGGCTTCCTGATTGGCCGGGAAGCCGGCTCCATGCTCCCTCGTCATGAGGGAGCATGAAGCCATTTTCCTGGCTAACCAGAAAGCCGGGAGCCGCATCATTACACAGCACTTGGCTAACTGATTGGCCAGCTTCCCGACCAATCAGGAACCCGGGCAGCGAGTCATTACACGCTGCCCGGCTTCCTGATTGGCTGGGAAGCCGGCTCCATGCTCTCTCGTCACAAGTGACGAAGGAGCATAGAGCCGGCTTCCCGGCCAATCAGGAAGCCGGGTAGTGTGTAATGACTCGCTGCCCGGCTTCCTGATACCGGAAGTATCGGGCTAGGCCTCGGAGCATTTGGGCAAGTACGAGTACTCACCCAAATGCTCGGCATCGGCACTGGTGCATCCCTACTGAAAATGGTACTAGAGGCAAGTTTTTTGTTTTTTTTTAAGGTAGATGCCAACCCTAAGTGAGATTTAGTAACTGTTAATAAAGCACTTGTTTTTCCTTTTTTCATCTTCTGTTTACTACAGAACGCCTCCTCCATACTATGGAAATGAGGAGAAGACGTGGTTCTTCTGTAGTCCTAACACACTTCCTGTCCTAGGGTGAGAATGACGTTACTCCAAACGTACAGCACAGTAAGAGTTTGTTGTCACCCAAGGACAGGAATTGTGTTAATGGCAGGATCACCAGGTGAAAATTAATAAAAGGAGTGCAATATACAGTATTACACATTTGTTCTTGGGTTTAGATACACTTTAAAGTCTCCAGATACTATTTTCAATGGTCCAGATTTCCTTGCACAAGCCAACCCTCTGGTATTTATCAGGAAGGATTATTATGACTGAGAAGAAAACACTGTAGCACTCACTGTTTGGATTCATGGTGACAGACTTCCAGCGTGGGGTCATTGTATATGAACGCAGCCTCCAGGTCATTCACCTTCACTCGGTATATTCTGCACTGTTTACTGTTCAGCTTGATTCTGTTTAGATTGGCCACTGTGGGGAATATTGTTAACTCCACAAATCCCTATAGAAAGACGCACAACCAATTAGCAACATTTACCACAAAGTAACGAAATTACTAAACAAAGACAGTAGTCACTCCAAAAATGCACTTCCCAAAGACAGTAGTCATGAATGAAAAAAATGTTTGCTGGAAACGAACAAAATGCACGTATCCTTTTTGCGCATTTCCCCTGACCCACCCTTCCCCTCCATACCAGTACCGCAAGTGTTCACTGTCCTGGAAAGCATCTATGCAGTAGTGCCCTATAGAGTTCTATGGTGCTGTGTCCTTAGGCCAGAGAAACTCAGAGACGGTCTCATAGAAGTCTCTGCGCCTGTAAAGCGAATGTGCTGCCAGGACAGTGAAGACGTGTGGCTGTGGATGTAATCAAACAGTAGGACAGCAGCCAACAGCTCAAGGCAAGTATGCATCTGTACAGGGGGAGGGTGGGTTATGTTAGATCAAGAGAAGGGGGGAAAAAAAGATAAGTGCACTTAGTTTTGTAGTGCATTAACTTAGTAATGTAAACAATGTTTATTATTTAACCTCTTGCCACTGACTCCCGATGGCCCTTCAAGGGGACCTTAAAGTGACGCTTAACTCAGGAGTTAAATCTTAAAAGGAGAATTATGAGGTGAGTGATTTTCACTCAGCCTCATAATCTGAGCCGACCTGTGACAATGAAACTGTCACAGGTCGGCTCAGTAGATCGGGAAGTGAGCGAACACATACCGGCGCTCGCTCACTTCTCGATATACCCCTGCAGAGAGCCGTGACTGCCACTAATGGTTCCCTGCAGGGATTCCCCCCCTCCCCTGAAAGCACACACATTTCACATTCTGTTTGCCTGAAGAAGGAACCGCTGTTGTTCCGAAACGTCGCTATATGATGTGATAGCAATCGAGTCAATAAACCGTTTTTGACTTGAAATTCTATTGGAGTGCGAGTGACTTTATACATACACTGACACACAAATAAGATACATTTTTGTTATTAGTTAGGGTACTTAAATGCATTTTTAAGATTTAACTCCTGAGCTTAGTGTCACTTTAGGCCCCATTCACACCAGGGCTGAAACGCATGCAAATCAAAATCCCATGTATTCCTATAGGGGCCGTTCACGCAAAAGCGCTGAATTGCGCTTACAAATACGCCCGTTGTTTATCCATGAGCTTCTTTTGTGGCGCTTTTCAGCTCGTTTTGGTCCATAGACTTCAATGGAAACGCGCCAATCAGCGCGTTTTTGCCCTTTTTCGTGCATTTTTGCTTTTCATTGGACTACTGAAAATGAGCCTTAAACCGCTCTTACATATGAACAGAAAATGCCTGCAAAATGCGCTGAAATGCACATAAGAAACATGCAATAAAAAAAAAAAACGCTGTCGCCCTGGTGTGAATGGGGTCTTAACGATGGGAGTTAGAGTTGGCATTAGCAATCATGTGACGACTGTGACTTGCTGTAATTCCAAAAGATGTCACCAGCACTCAAAAAGTAGATTCAATATATTTTAATGACAACGGTGATTCAAAATCACAAGTACTTTCGGGGCCACGTTGGGTCCCCGTCATCAGGCTCAGAACCTGAGCCTGATGACGGGGACCCAACGTGGCCCCGAAAGTACTTGTGATTTTGAATGACCGTTGTCATTAAAATATATTGAATCTACTTTTGGAGTGCTGGTGACATCTTTTGGAATTACTACTTGACTACACGGTGCCTCCGTGGTCGCTACAAGCACCCTATTACAGACATCATCTCCTAGGAGATCCGGTAAGGAGTGCAGGAAGATACACACAATTTTAGACTGTGACTTGCTGTCACATGATTGGAAGCCCGTCCCACTGGCTCCCATTACCAAATAGTAACAGGCAGCTGTTGGTTACATCTTGGTCACTGTGCTGGGAGTGTGATCACTAGCAGGCTGGCTGACACATATATGCGCACAGCTGGCGTTTATGCCCACCAGGGTGACGCATATATCCGTTACGCTGGTGGGAAGGTGTTAAATATATACAGTTTGTCAATTTACATTAGCACAGGGTACGTTTTGCTCCTTATATATGCACGCTTTGCTTCCTCATTACTGATGCACATGTTTTCTGTAACTATGCGAATCTGTCAGTCTTCTGAGACCCATAAGGGAAAGAACGGTGCACGTTTAATTATTTTCTTCATTCCAGAGAGTTGGCGGCTCGTTCTAATTCATGGGCTTGCTGAGCAGAATGTCCCAGAGCACCAAGGTGAGGAGACTGGGCCCCAAACCATCCGGCTCCGCACATTTTTTTACAGTTTAAATTGAACAATTTGGTTTTTGGGTTTCAGGGGGAAAAAAATTATAAACCTGACAGCCACTGAAGAACATTGTACTGTAACAGGAGACACAAGAGAAATGACTTACAATGACAGACTTCCTCTGAAAATTGATGTTGCTGATGCAGACTACCTGGTGAGTCGTATAGAGAGAAGAAAAAACAAAATGATTCTCACATTACAATGACATGACTGAAATGTTACAATGGCAACTGTGAGGAGGAACCGTCGGATACAGGCAGGCTGGTGTGAATGCACAATCATGTGTACAGATGGATGGATAAGAGTCTATATACACATTATACAGGTAAATACAACTAAGAAGGATCTATACACACACTATATCAGGTATTAATAAGTGGAGATAATATACACAGTGTCCAGATCTGTATGTATAGCGCACAATATACGCAGTACACAGACAGGTAAGTAAATACGAGTGGAGCCCATATACACAGTACCCAGGTAGGTGGGTGTGTGTGTGTGTGTGTGTGTGTGTGTGTGTGTGTGTGAGAT
>NW_017306385.1:1126457-1135022 GCF_000935625.1 Nanorana parkeri | reverse complement strand
ATATACATATTAGTGGAGTCTATATACACACACATGTATACATGGATGGATGGATGGATGGATTCTATAATCACACATTACAGGGTCAGGGAGGGAGGTAGGTATGTATGTGGGGAGTCTATAAATACAATATACATATAAGGGGCTCTATATACACAGTACACAGGTGTATAAGTGGGTTCTATATACACAGTACCACAGGTATATACGTATAAGGGGGCTCTATATATACACAGTACACAGGTATATACGTATAAGGGGGCTCTATATATACACAGTACCACAGGTATATACGTATAAGGGGGCTCTATATATACACAGTACACAGCTATATACGTAAAATGGGGCTCTATATATACACAGTACACAGGTATATACGTATAAGGGGGCTCTATATATACACAGTACACATTTATATACTTATAAGGGGGCTCTATATACACAGTACAGGGACACGTAGTTATGTATGAGTGGGCTCTATACACAGGCTGGTTGTCATGTATGAGGAGTCTGTATACACAGTGCACATATATGTATGAGTGGGCTCTATACACAGGAAGGTTGTCATGTATGAGTGGTGTCTCTATATACAGTACACATGTATGTATGAGTGGGCTCTATACACAGGAAGGTTGTCATGTATGAGGAGTCTCTATATACAGTACACATGTATGTATGGGTGGGCTCTATACACAGGCTGGTTGTCATGTATGAGTGGAGTCTCTATATACAGTACACATATATGTATGAGTGGGCTCTATACAAAGGGATACTTATAGTTTGTATGGCCGGGGGCTCTCGAAGCCTTTGTCTCCCTTCTTCCTATTCATGGTAGCAGCCGCCTCCCTCCTCCGCTCCGCGGCTTGGCCCCGTTGCTATTTTGTACTCAGTGAATAACACCGGAGAAACGGGCCGTCTGGAGTCACTTTGTAATGTGTATGGTTCAGTGAAAAGTATGACACAGGCTGAGAATAATGATTCAATATATAGTATTACCGACTTGGAATGTTGCCTCTTTCTCGAGTATAATGTAAATGAAAGGTTAGCTCTGCCCATAGGTTTATATTTCAGTTAGAGGTGGGTGCAGAGCCCCTCATTGGCTTCTGGTGACTGCGGCCATGGGATCATTTTTGCATAGTATACAGCTGTACTCCCACCCATCATAATGGCTCACTTCCTACTCCAATCTGGAACTTACATTCTCCATTTATAAATGTAAAACTCAGCAGAGGTGACAGCAGAACTGGCTCAATGAGGAGGCAACAATTACACTCATGGGGGGGGTAAAGAAGTCACCTGATGGCTGCAGGTCAAAACCATCCAGATAGAAGAAATATACACCTCTTGATCAGCATTGACCTCAGGTTCAGTCCAAACCTGAGCTCCCCCTGAACATGGAAGGAAGCCTTCCACTACCAAGGAATTCCCCACCTGCAGCTACACATAAGCAAACATGCGGGATGCAGTGACATCATTGAACCTTATATGGACACATGGCTATAGTTGACCAATGACATTGTCCATGTGGCCATATAAGGTCAATGACATCAGCACAAGCATTCCAGCCCTTTTATTAATATGCAGCTACAGGGGAGGGAATGCCCCAGCCACAGATGATTGGGCTGGTGGGGCCCATGATGCTTCCAGGCTCAGACCTAAAGATGGCCATACACTTTAGAACCATCGCAAGACCTTAGTCTTGCGATGGTTGTAAAGTACTTAAAAAAACGTACGATCTGCCCATCTTGGACAGGCAGATCGTACTCTCGATCGTCGCAAGCCCGCCCCCCTGAGGGGCGGGCTTATGATGACTGTAATGAGGGGCGGGCTTACGATGACTGCAAACGGGCAGTGTGCGCGTGCGCACACCGGCCCGTTCGCCAGTTGTCGAACCAGCAGGCCACTAACTCGCCGAGAATCGTACGATTCCCGGCGGGTTTTCTAGCATTTGCAACAACATATAGAAAAGATGGGGTTTTGTTGAGAGTTATAACACCAACACTTGATTCAATTGATATAAGAGATATTTATTTTGTAGCACTTACTGCAATTACTTTTGCACGATATTCTAATTATTCGAGTTTCACCTGTAAGTGATACAGTACATAAAGCCATTTTGAAGTCTACACACCAGAAAGAACTGTGCTCTTGGCGGCTCCGCCGGACAGAGGGACACCCATCACCATCGCCACCCCCACAACCCAAACACCTCTCACTTACCACCCAATGGGATTCCCGGATACGAACAGGATTCCCCAGATCGAGTGTTGATAGGGATCGAAATCCCAACGTAACCACTCCATCCGGGGGTTTTCTAGCATGCTGGTTCGACGGAAGACGTGCGACCGTACAGTAGAAACGGTCGCACGCCTTCCGTACACTGCACGATTCTCATACGATCGCGGGATTTCCCGTGATTCTCGTACGAGAATCGTGCAGTGTATGGGCACCTTAAAGCCGGCCATAAACCTATGGATTATCTGTAGATTCTCTATGGTCAGATGGAAAAAGTGCAAGATTCCTCCACTGGCTATCAAAATGCCTGAAGAATTTGATTGGATGCAGGCATTGTTCAGGTATTTTGGTAGCCAGCGGGGCCGACTAGCAAAATACTGAAGCTTGGCACCGTGGGAGATTCCTCCATCCACACAGCTTAGGGTAGATGGAGGAATCTGACCATAGAAAATCTATAGGTGTATGGCCAGCTTAAACCTCAACCCTGAGGTACTGTAAAAGTTAAGCATTGCCCAATCTCCGCTAACCTAGATAACTGCCCTATCAGTCCTATAGATGATCAATGACTTTGATGACCAATCGGGAGCTGTAGGGGCCAGTCAAAGCTGGTCTCTAAGGCCCCATTCACACCTATGCGTATTGTAATATGCGCGTCTGTCGCGCGACCGTCACGCGGTTTTTTTACCGCGATTCGCGGTAAAAAAGTTGCGCGACCGTCACGCGATTCCAAAGGCTACTTGGCAGTATACAAATGGAAAACGCCCTACAAAACGGACCAATACGCAGCAAAAACGCTCCGGGACCTTTTCATGCGTGGGCCGTTTTGTAGTGCGTTCGGGACGGGCGGAAATACGGACAGGTGGGAACGATACCATTGACTACAATGCTATTTATTTTTTTGACCGTTTTGTAGAGCGTTCATCGAGCGTAAGACGCGCTACAAAACGGTCAGGTGTGAATGGGGCCTTAAGGATGGTAAGTACACTGCTTGAATTTTGGCTGATTACTACTGAATCAGCCTTAAAGGAGAACTATGGGGTTAAGGCTTTTCCCCATAGTTCTCCTAAGGGTAACGGGAGGACACAAACTAGCGTGACACAAACTAGCGTCCTCCCGTCACCCTAGGCTCAGTATACCGCGAGCTGTAGCTCGCGGTATACTGAGACGCCGCAGTATACCGCGAGCTGCTGCTCGCGGTATACTGAGATGCCGCAGCTGAAGCGGATCCCGACAATTATGTCTGGATCCGCCCAGCTGCCTGAATGACGCTGCCTATCTAGAGGCAGAGCCAGCTGTACCCGCCCCCTCCCGTTCCGCCAGTCAGCGCTGGGGGATCGGAGCGGGCCCCTCCTCTGTCACGACATACGCCTGTATGTGTTCGCTCACCTCCCGATCAACTGAGCCGACCAGTGAGTCTCATTGTCACAGGTCGGCTAGAACTATGAGGTGAGTGAAAAACACTCACCTCATAGTTCTCCTTTAATCCTCCTTTTCTTGGAGTCCATTGAGCTCCTCCGCAACCAGAAGGAAGCCAACCAATAAGCTGCGCCCAAGGAATTCCAAGCTCACAGCTGCACATAAGCAAAGGGACGGGATGCTTTGATGTCATAGACCTTATATGGCCACTTAATATTGACCTAATATGGCCATATAAAGGTCAAAGATGGCAGACCACGCATACTGCCCATTTGATTGGGGATGCAGGAATGCTCTGACCCACAGCTGATTAGACACGTGGCCCCATGTCACTTCCAGGTTCAGAAGTGCTCAATGGACTCCAAGAAAACAAGGAAAACATTTTTTTTGGGGGGGGGGGGGGAATTCCTCTCCTGCCACAGAACTCCCAATCTCTAAGTAACCTCTCTATGCTCCAGCACTGTCCCTAACTTCTTTCTCTATCCAGCATTGGCAGTCCTTTTCAGGCTGAACGATAGTCATATAATTCTGCCCGTTTCCTGTAAACCCAATTTAAACATTCCCCAGGGGGAGCATAATCGTGCTGGCTGGGCTCACTCTAGGAAGCATGGCTGCCACATGCCAGTGCCAAAGGAAGATGCCGTGATTTCACCGGATTGGCTAGAAGACTGCAGGAAAATAGAGGGAACAGGGTGGGTTTTTTTTTTTTACACGGGGAATGGGGGTGCAGGTAAATCCAGGAGTCCTTCTTTCAGTTGCTAATGTGCACTGATAACTCATAACATTCTGGCCACCCACCTAATATTGAGTAGGTCCCCCTTTTGTCACCAAAACAGCCCTGACCCATCAAGGCATGGACTCCACTAGACATGAAAAGGTATGTTGTGGTATCTGGCACCAAGCTGTCAGTAGCAGATTTGTTAAGTTGCAAGGTGGGGCCTCCATGGATCGGACTTGTGTTTTTCCAGCAGATGCTCCATTGGATTGAGATGTGGAGAATTTGAAGGCTAAGTCAACACCTCAAAATCATTGCTGTGTTCCTTAAACCATGTAGCAGCGTGCATTATCCTGCTGAAAGAGGCCACTGCTATCAGGGAATACCATTTCCAAGAAGTGTACTTGGTCAGCAACATTGTTTAGGTCGGTGGTATGTGTCAAAGTAACATCCACATGAATGGCAAGGCCCGAGGTTTCCCAGCAGAGCATTGCCCAAACCATCACACTGCCTCCGCCAGTTTGCCTTCTTCCCATAGTCCATCCTGCTGCCATCTATTCCCCAGGTAAGTGACACACATACCTGGCCATATACATGATGTAAAAGGTCATTCAAGGTAAGACCTTTAGTCAATTTACAGTAACCTGACAAAATTCTAACACTATAAAAGGTTAGCCCAACTTCTATAAACTGCAGCCACTTCAAAACTAAGAGGTGATATATAAAAGGGTGAAGAGTTTGGAGAAGGCCGGAGAAGTGAACAATCTAGGACAACATAACTGAACTGGAAAGTGAGCTGAATTGGAGAACGTTTCCAGATCAGCTATGTTGTCCTAGATAGTTCCTTTCTCCTGCCTTCTCCAAACTCTTCACCCTTTTGTGAATGACTGAGTCACATCCGCTAACAGACTCTCCAATATAAAGAATAAATAATAGTCTAAACATTATTCAAATAAAAAAATAGACCACAATTGACGAGTAACAGATTTATAAAACAATACAAAGAAATATTTTACATTATTGTACAGCAGAAATAAACGTGCTAGGACAGAGGTCGCCTAGAGTTATATAGTTTGACCCCATTCTGAAGAGAAGTGCGGGCGTATTTAGTCAGCAGTGCTCCAATGGTTTGCTTCTCTCCACACAGGTCCCTGGAAAACAGAAAAATAAAAAGTGAGATGGCGTCCATAGATCAATCACAAAGTCAGAACAAATTGAGGAATGCAGAGGAAATACTGTATGGATCAATTACAGACTCAATAAGACCTCTTCTCACAGGGGAGCGACCACAAAGCGGACTCAGAGAGAACACAACGAAATGAGAATATTTACTGGATGTATGGTGCCATATCAGCTTCTGTCCATTTTTCCCTCATGTTAAACAAGGTGTTGAAACGCTCCTGGGTGTCCTCAGGTAGGTCTTCCGTCTTCAACAGAAAGATAGTCTCTGGTCGAGAAGATCGATCCACCAAGGCCAATCCCTATGAGAAACAAGAATGTAAGATAGAAGAGGACCAGAAAATAGATCTAAATCCAAATCACTAAAATCTCATATACAACTTAAAATGGTAATGCAAGTCCAAAAGTTATTATTCTTCCTAAATTTGCAGCTCTCATTACAATAATCCTGCCATGAAAATCCTCCAGTAATAGAGTGACAACTATTTCCTATTTGTGCTCCTGCGTTGTCACATGCCAATTTGAAAACTTGGCTCAATCCAGTGGATAATATATCAGAAAGCAACCACTGTGCTCACCCGACCTGCCTCCCAGTGCAGTCCCACCGAAGACCCCCCTTCTGAATTAGTTTTTCTTTAATACGTACCAAGGTTCCCGTTTGCCTCTTTTGTTGGCAGCGGGCGGTCCTCAATCATGCAGAGCGTGGTGCTGACATAACATCAGCACCACTCATCATTACACTTACTGCACGTCACTGTGGTGATGACTCAAAACTCAGAGAACATCTAGTGATGGTCCTGGCCTCCATTGGTTGTTTACATCATGCAGGAGACATCTCCTCCTGGCTGTGTCTGCACAGTAAACCTCCATTGACTTCTATGTGGCTTGTCTACCTCCATCGCCCAGCCGGGCGATGAGCCCCATAAAAGTCCACTGGGATGGCACGAACACAGCCAGGAGAAGGAGACCCCCGCCGCATGATGTATACAAACACCGGAGACCAGGCCCGTCGGAACTCGATAAATATGCATCTCCGAGAGGGATCTGCTAGGGCATCTTAGAAGGGCAAAAACAATAAGTAAACTTTGTTTCAAAGAGCAATTATCCTCTAACCCTGACGGGAGACCTGGGATCTGGGATTTTATTTATTGTTTTAATTAAACCTTTTGGAAAGTTTTTTTTTTTTCACCATGTCACCTTGTAGAAACAAAAAAACCTTTAGCTCAATACTGTAAGGGTATAGTAACCACTTGTGGACAATAAACGCATTAAAAAAAATGTAAAACATCCTTGAAGTACACAGGACGTCTGTAGTATGTCCTGTCCTTCTGCCCTGACACCCCACCCCCTCGCTAATATCAGCTGTCAAAATGACAGCCGAGAGTTGCTGTGTAAATACAGGAAGAGTTACTGTTTTAAAAGCCCAAGCTTCTTTCTCTCAAAGAACTCCAGGAACAATTTGTATTACCCTTCCAGTGGGGAAGCCCACGCACTGCAGGGTTAACTGCTCGTTTGTGTCTTGGCTTAAAAAGTTTAAAAAAAAAAGTTAAACTCGCCCGATGCTTTGAGCCGGCTTACTCTTAGACTGGTCCCCTGGAGCCTCTCTCCTCCTCTGCAGCGGTCGAGGGCCCTATAAATCATCACATCCTATACACAGTGTATAGACGTGAGGGCAATAAGGAAAATTCCAATGTTGCAGTGCAGGAAACAGGCTGGAAGGAGCGCTGTCACAGCCAGCAGATTCGGGGGGATCGGGTCTAGTTTTTTTTATTTTTGAACCTTTTTGTCTAGGTTCTTATTTTTGAACCTAGACACAAAAAAAAGCACTTAACCCTTGCAGTGTGGGGGTAGCCCCACTGCAAGGGTTAAGAAAAAGTTTTCCTGGAGTTATTATTATTATACAGGATTTATATAGCGCCAACAGTTTGAGCAGCACTTTACAATATAAGGAAGACATTACAATTACAATACAATTCAAGGCAAGATGGTAAAGAGGACCTACAATCTAAAAGGGAGGGGCAAGTGGCACATGGAGTTCTTCTTTAAGTCAAGTTATAGCTAAATCCACAGACCCACAGCTAAAATGTAAACATTGTTCTGGGCCATTTTGGGAGGAGGGTGAGGGGGGTGTACAGGGGTGAGAGCTGAACTAAAAACTGACCTTCAGCTGGTCTAACCTAGTCGTCATTCCTTCAGGAACACTCTGCTGCCAAACGTCTTGGAACTCCGAGAGATTAAACTTCACTGCATTCTGCAGAAGCATCTGGGCCGTGGCTCTGCAAATTTTGTCTTCATCTAATGCATAGAACACTTCACCTTATAAAATGCAAACATGACATGTTAAAACTCTTTTTTTAAAATATGGATATACTTGGCCTGAAAACAGAACTATGGTCAAAATACAAAATTACATAGAATTCAATCTTTCAACAGTAATAAAAGTCCCATCGTATCATAATTCTATTAGGTTTGAAGCTGCCAGTAGATCCATTGATCTCCTTCAGCAATGTGACACTCTGCAGACAAGTAGTTGAAGTGACAGTAAGTGAAAAATGAAAGCCTAACTCCAGCTAACATGTTTTTGGCAGTTACAGCAACATCTTTTTCTTCTTTTGGAATATATGTTTAATCAATAATCAATACCATGTGCATAGCTGAACATTCTAAGCACACCCGTGTTATAGTTTGTTCTAACCAACTTTTACTTTTGATGGAGTTTGGTCAGAAAATTTATGGAAATGCAGATACAAATATAAATAAATCATGCAAAAAAACAAATTCTTATACCAAAATACTAATATTGACAGGTAATTCATCAAAACTGGAGCAGACAAAATCTGGAGCAGCTGTGCACAGCAACCAATCAGCTTCTCTCTATCCTTTTAAAATCTTAACTCACCAAACTGAAAAAAGCCACTGATTGGTTGCCATGCACAGCTGCTCCAGATTTTGTCTGCTCCAGTTTTGATAAATTCCCCCCAATATTTTTCACAATGGTAATCCTTCATGGAAAGGGGGGG
>NW_017306385.1:1091809-1125759 GCF_000935625.1 Nanorana parkeri | reverse complement strand
AAGCAAATAATTGAAAAGTTAGGCTGCCTTTCAGTTTGCAATGTCTAGTCACATGTGCCGGAGTTCCAGGAAGTAAAGCAAGATATATTAAGCTGCTCTTAGTAAACATGGCCACTGTGATAAGACTGGGGAGGAAAAGAGAAATAAGGAATGCAAAGAATACAAAGCCGGCAATTATCTAGAAGTATCTGTTTGTAGATTGTCATTACTAAACGTTTCGAAAGGTGCCTTTGTTGTTATTTTAAAGATCTGGGTAACGATCCTCTTTAAGAAGAATTATATCAATCAAGCTGCAATATTATCTTAGAATCTGTCTTGCTGTTCCTGTTTAGTTTTGTCTAGTTGTGTCAAATAATTAATACATGTCTTCAATAGATTTTTTTTTTGAAGCCCGTGGACGTGCATCATAAAACAAACTTCCCCCTGTGAACAAAAAAAGTGAACCGTGAAATCACAGCACACAAAAACGTGCACAAGGGTGCTTGGTCCTTCAATAAAGAAGGGACCTCGAATTCCCGACCCCCCGGGGCGCAAGGCTCCTGACAGGGGTTGAGATACTTTGGTCCACCAGCCCGGAGACTGGCGGACCCCGATCCTTCGGGGACCTGCCGAGACAGGTCCCACCCAGTACTAGGTAGGGAGCTCTCCCGAAGAGAGACTCCCTGGTTCGGGAGAAGGCAGAGAACCCTATATTAGGGCACAGAACCTCCTCCCCAGCATCGGGAATAGGCCCCGAAGGAACCTGCACCCTAAGCAATCTGTGGGTCAATAAGCAAAAATAAAAAAGTGCCAATCGTGCATGAGGTGCAATAAATAAAGGAATAGTGCCAGTGCACCACGCTGACAGGCCCTAGGGGCCGGGTGCTAAAAAATTGCCCCGGACTAGCCATAAGGCCTGTCCAAGAGGCGTTGTGCAGAAATTGCAAGGTGGTGTGTGACCAAGTGCACAGTGAGTCAAAGTGGGTCTCCCACACCCAAGTGACTTTCTGAGCACCCCTGGGACGCCACCCCCAGGGGGCACAACACCACGGGCTCTGCCGCCTCCCAACCCTCTAGCCTCGACCAAGCTTCGCAGCCATTCCCATCAGAAGGTAGTGCCGTCAGGGGTCCATCCCTACCACCGGTGACAAGCCCAGCATCACTGGGCCAGAATCTAACCAGGAGGGACTGTACCCCATCTGACACCCACCAATTACGCCGGTAAATACTAAGCCACCATCCTAATCACCTCGAGAAGGAGTGGTGTCGTTCTTCCACCGGCAACTGATAAAGAACAGATACTACACTTGATCTTAGCCAAAGTCTTCAATAGATGCCAACTGTCCCGGATTTGCCCAGACAGTCCTGCACCTCGGACCTGTGTCCTCATGATGCCATGTACAAGGAGCATCACCCTTATCTGAGTTACTGAGAATGCATAGTAACTCCAAAAAGGGTATCAACGGAGAGGATTATGGCTGAAAGTGGGCAGTGCCCACATATTAAGAGGTGGGACTGTGATAGAAAGTGAAGCAAAACAAATGGCAAACGCACTCATCACTTCGTCACCAGCTTTATAGCAGGGTGCACATGGAAGGGCTTTATACAATACAACAGCAACAAGTTTCCCAGCACACTCACCAGCCAGCATGCAAAAAAAAAACAACCTGTTTAACCTTTAAGGTTAAAAACAGAGGTTTTAGATACACGTCTTCTGCAGAAAATGTGAAAGCCGCGCCAAGGCACCTCTTATAGTGCGGTCCTAACTCTAAACTATGAGAGTCTCCATCTTGGAGCACATGTGGCAAAAGATAAAATTGGGTGCAGGTCTGTCAGGAGGAAGCCCAACCTCCTTAAAAAGGCACAGGAACGCACAAGAGACCCCCCATGCATCACTGCACCAAATCAGTCAAGCAAAACAAATGGCAAACGCACTCATCAATTTCTCACCAGCTTTACAGCAAGGTGCGCATGGAAGGGTCTAATACAGTACAAACAGCAAAAAGTTTCCCAGCACACTCACCAGCCAGAATGCTGGCTGGTGAGTGTGCTGGGAAAATTTGTGCTGTTGTGATAGAAAGTGGGTGCAGTGTGGGTGTGACCCATAAAGTGGGAATGTCAAATGTAGGCCGTTGCCAGGGGTGACGGTGTCCCGGGGACTGGGACTAACATGTTGGCATGGATGGTCTTCCATAGTATTTTGGCTTTTTTAAAAATATATTTTTTTACATATTACTTCAAGCCAAACTGTCCAGCAGTGCTGCATGTTTTTTTTCTTAAAACAAAATCTAATACACATAAATCAATAGTGACTGTTGCAAGCTACAGAGCTTATCTCAATAGGAAAATGCAGCTTGCTTTCAGGTACATTCAGCCAGCATTTGACATCAGTCTGAGCTGCTTCTTATGTTATTCACAATTCATTCACAGGTGCAACTGACATGCAGCTGACATCCTCCGAGCTGCTTTGGCATCTTCATTGACTTGTATCTGTAGAAAAGCAAGCTTTGATGCAAACAAAAGCCAGGCAACAGAGACTCCAAATTCATTCCTACCCGTCATTATAATAAAGAATGGATATCACTATCTACACTCCATAATGCTCCCTCCCCAAGGTTACTCTATACTGTGGCCTGCATTTTACAGCCCATTCAGTAAACGCAGTCTATGGTGTGGAGCATGCGGTGTCCTATGGAGTCTCTGTTCTTAACAATGCACAAAGAACTCAGTGACAGGGAAAGGCCATACTGCTGCATTTTGAATGAACCCCTTTTTTTGGACGTTTGGTCTACATGTAAAGATGAAGTAAAACATTAATATGAGCATGGGGGGAAAGGGAAATATATGAAATAATATTATTGCATATACTGTCAGAATAAAATAGCTTGTGATTTCATGGGCAGGCTCTACTTCCAGCTTAGTAGCACAGCACAATGTTGTGACATGCTGAGCTTATTATCCCATTGCAAGTCTGTCTGAAAGCACAGGGCCATTAAAAGTCTCTAATGAGGAGAAACACCCACAAAATGTCTGTGAATGTTCTCATTCATCCAGGTCATGGTAGATCTGTAATAGATAAGTCAAGGCAACCGGACTTGCTGCTAAAACTTTGTTTTAGCTTAATTAGATATTAAGCTGCTGAGAGGGATTCTGAAATAATGATCTAATGTAAAATGCAGAATTCTTATCAACGGCATTGGAATGTGTTCCTGCACCTAGGTGAAACACCCACATGATCTAATCTCACTCTCTTCCCACAGACTGATCGCTCGGCAGACCTCCTAGAAAAAATTAACTGATTTGATCAATAAATGGAGCAAGTTCAATTACTATATTTTCTGTCATGTTTTACAAATATATATATATATATCTTTTTAACTACCTCCCGGCCGGCCATTGTGTATGATGTATATTACATCACTTCGGCATTCTTGTGTCACTCTCCAGCTTCAGAAGCTGGAGAGAAGCTGATGAAGCAGAACTCTGCTTCATCAGCTTCTTCAGGGGGGTCCTAGGTGACATTAGGGGGTCTTGGAGACCCCTGATGTCTCCATAAAGAGGACCTGTCACATCTTTTGCTGTCACATACTGGGGTTTCTTAGCCCCCTCTGTGATAGCAATAAAGTTTTTTTTAAGAATTAAAAAAAAAAAAAAAATTTCCCCACCCATACATACACACATGTAAACATGCATCACGTGCGCATACCAGCGAAAACGACGATTGCGCCCATTACGCCGCACATGTTACATATCGTCGCGAACGTCGCAGTGAGATCAATAGTTCAAGGGCCATTAAACACTGATAACACGAAACTGATGAACTGTAAAAGCGTCGCCTATGGTCAATTTTGGGTATGCTAGTTTTTTTGCGATTTCGCGTGTGTGCGCAATTTTTAAGATTGACATGTTTGGTGTCTATTTACCCGACAGGACCCTGTCTATTATATTTTACCAAAAAATTGGGGTAATAATAAATGTTTCCTAACGATGTAAAAAAAAAAGAAAAGAAATTTCAGTAGTTTTTCCTGAATACAGTAAAAAATAAATCCCCCAGTGGTGTTTAAATACCACCAAAAGAAAGCTCTATCTGTCCCCAAAAACGTTAAAAATGTATACGAGTACAGCGTTGCATGACGGAATAAATGTCAAAGTAATGCAGCGCTGAATACTGAAAAATGGCCTGGCCAGGAAGGGGGTCTACACACCTGGTCTTCAAGCGGTTAATGGGGAATAAAAGGAGAAAACACACATACCTTCATCAACAAACCTTTTTCCATAACACTCTAGACAGTGCTGGATCATCTCTCTAAAAAAAAGAATATATAGACATTAAATACTAGGGAAGCAACTCTGGCTGAACATGTCCAATGTCCATATACATTACTAAGTTCTCACTCTGGCTCCAGAGGTCTTAGTTCCTGTAGGCACACTGTCAGTGGTATGCGGCTGAATGACCAGGACTCCGAGTCCATTAACTGAGTAATGTGATTGAGAAGCTTCATTTCATAGTCAAAGTCCAGAAGCCTCCAGAATCCTGAAATAAATACAAATGGTAAAGTATAAGTATGGCACCAAAATATAAGAGAGATAGAGGGAGGAGAAAGGGAATGATGGCGTGTATTCATATGTGAACAGGAATAATTTACTATATAGGCTCATAGAGACATGCTCACCTTGCCTATTCTGGTAAAGTTGACAAAGTCATTGTAAAGGGATCCCCTGACCCCCATATACTCCTCTGATATTCCGGGCACATCGTGGCAGGTGACTGCAGTGGTACCAGGGCCATCAGGGTGGAGAGGATATACATATCATGGCGAGAGACCAAGCTGGATGGGGAGATGGCTTGCAGCTGCGAGTTGAGACAGACATGGATGCTGGCAGATGGGGATGGGGGTTATTATTGCTCCCACCGACACCAATGTTGTGGCTTAAAGTGGACCTTCACCCATTTCTTTAAAATAACACCTTTAGAAATGTTTAATAATGACAATCTACAAACAAATACTTCTAGATAACTGCTGGCTTTGTATACCTTATTTCTCTTCTCCTTCCCATTCTTCTCACAGTGGCCATGTTTACTAAGGGCAGGTTATTAGATCTCCTTTTACTTCCTGGATTTCTGGCACATGTGACTAGGGCATGTGGCCATTCACATCATCTCAGGGGAGGAAAATGCCTTTCAATGAAATTATATTTCCCACCAATGCTCTGCTGATGTAGCCTTCCCAGTGTGCAATGCTTTGGCAAACTCAACTAATTTTTCCCTTGCAAAGCAGGAAGTGAATGCTCTGCAAGTGTATATATTTCACAATCACATCATTTTAAACCTGACGTGTCTATGTTATTATTAATCATCATACATAGAGGGATGCATTGGTAGAATTATAATTTTGAGTGTAAAGGTCTGCTTTTAATACTCCCATAATACAAGCCATACACTCAATTTTCTAGGCATGCCTCCAAATGTTCCACGAATGGCACGATATGCACACCACTTTGCTTGGCACATTGTTCTGCTTCACACCTTGAAGGCTGTTGGAAACGAGCACATGGTATTTTGTGGTTGTGGCTACGAATGGGGACATGAGATTTTGTGGGTGTGGTCAGAAAGCTGTCCCCGGATTTCATTTTGTAAATCTGGTAACTTTAGTGTACCATGCGGGTACGAGAGGTCAGACCATATTTCAGAAAGAAATCTGTAGCAAACATTGTTATGACTCGATTCACAAGACACAAAACATTACCGTTTATTTGGCGCGCATGTATGACTTTCAGGTGGTCCATTAATTCTACAGAGCTTGCTTGAATCTGGCTCAGTAGGTCTTCTGTTGTGTACTGAAACCAAACAGGACAAACATAGTTGTTAGCTGGTCAAACCAAAACCATCCCAAACAGTTTTCTATGCGCAATTCCTATTTATAGCACTCTGCTTTGTGAAAACGCAAACAGCGAACCACTCCATCCGCTTTTCACAATTCCACTGATTTTGCTTCTCACTTATTTTAAGTGCCAATAGCCTAGTACCTGAAATGTATTACAGATATTTATATAGCGACGACAATTTACGGAGCACTTTCACACCAGGCCTTGCCCTCAAGGAGCTTACAATCTAAGGTCCCTATCCCACATGCATACAAAACAGGAGCAAGTTAACCAGCATGTCTTTAGCATGTGGGAGGAAACTTGAGTACCCGGAGAAAATCTACAGAAGAACATACAAACTCCTTGCAGATAGTGTCCTGACCAGGATTCAAACCAGGGAACCCCAGTGCTGCAGAAGTGCCAACCACTAAGCCACTGTGCTGCACTCAAGTGTGCTGCATGCAAATGAGTGCTAGCAAGAAACATGCTGATCAGAGGAGGAAGAAGGTGACCATGGAGAAACTCATCAGTCTGCTGCTGCAACAAACATTCTCAGGTGAACAAAAAAAACAAAAGAAAGTGTCATCATTTCACAAGCATTTATAACCGCCGTTGCTTATTTTGCAAGAATAAAACATGTCAGCCATATTGATCCTCACCAGCTCTGTGTTCTGGCTTGTGTCCTTCTCGTTCTCCGGTCCCTCATAGGGATTTTCTAACAAAAGTTTCTTCAGCTTCTTTAGTTTGGGCCGACATCTCCGCAGCTCCCAGTAGTGATTAGAGAATCCGGCAATCTGCAGGACACAAAAGAGTTACCCAATAGTCAAGTTTTACAAAAGGTGCCCACAAGCATAAAAGGCAATCAGCCCATAACTGTGATATAAACATGTAGTCACACCAGCCGAGAATGCTTGGTTATACACTGTGCACACAGGTATGATCTCTGAAAAACAAAATCATCTCAGCAATAGAAAAAGTTAAATAAGCCTCTGATGGGTAGAAGAGACCTAGCCTTACCTCACACATACTGACACTGAGCGATGGCTGGTCGCTGGGAAGCTGCTCGGGGGTTCTGCAGTCCGGGATGAACAGCAGCAAATTGGAGGTGTCGGCAATTTTTAGGTCATACGTTTTGTCTTGGCTACAAAGGACAGCGTGATCGCTCTTGTCTCCTCGGATCACCAAGCTTGGAGGATAAAATAAAAAAAGTTTTAAAAAAAGTATAGAGCCCAATCCGACTTGTAAGGTGAAGACAAGTAAAGGGTCAGTCCACCAAAAACAAATAGATCAGTTTGCTTAAAGAAGAACTCCAGGAAAAAAATGCATTAACCCTTGCAATGAGGCTACTCCCACAGTGCAAGGGTTAAGTGCTCGTTTTTGTCTATGTTGACTCACTACCAGAACTTTTTATGAATCTACGGAACATCACAATATTCATGCGAGTCGTATATATCTGATCTGTTTATTATATATTTTGTTAGTCCAATAAGAAAGGTATCATTGCACACTGCAATACTAGGTTTTTGGTTTTTTTGACGTCTTGAAAAATAAAGTTAGACGCACCCAAAGCTCTGAGCTGGACAGCTGTCACAGCGCTCCCTCCAGCCTCTCTCCTCTCTTATGCTGCAGCATTGGAATGTTCCTCAGTGCCCTCCTCATGTCTATACGCTGTGTATAGAATGTGACGACTCAAGAACCTTAGACCACTGTAGTGGAGGGGGAAGGGAGGCTGCAACAGGCAGATGGGGATATCTGGGTAAAGCCAGGATAGCAGATTTGTATGGCCCAGTTTCCGGTGTAGTGCTGAGGTTCTTACTCTAGGGGGAAGTATTGAGAGTGCTGGAGGCTTAGAAGTAACAAGCCCAGCTGCAGAAAGCTGGCTCATTAGGGCCTCCATAAGATATCCCAGCCTTCTAAAGCTGGCCATAGACCTTACAACCATCGCAGGACTTTAGTCTTGCGATGGTTGTAAGGTAATTAAAAAAATGTACGATCTGCCCATCTTGGACAGGCAGATCGTACTTGCGATGATCGCAAGCCCAACCCGCTGAGGGGCGGGCTTCCGATGACTGCAATGCTGAACGGGCAGTGTGCGCTAGCGCACACCGACCCGTTCGGCATTTGTCTTACGAGCATGACACAAACCCGCCGACAATCGTACGAATCTCGGCGGGTTTTCGAACATGCTTGTAAGACAAAAGTCCTGCGACCTTACAGTAGCAGAGGTTGCACGCCTTCCATACACCTTGCGATTATCGTACGATCACGGGATTTCCTGCGATTATCGTACGATAATCGCAAGGTGTATGAGCACCTCAAGTGAGGGGGTCCACCTGGGAGACAGAGGAGGTCTCTGTGCAAGGGTCTGGAGGGCTCCACCCTGGAACCAGCCTGTGTGGCAATACACCTTTGTGGTGAGGACCAGCCTGTGCAACTGTGAGAGAAACAGTTGGGATTATTCTTGGAAACAAACAAAGACGACCAGTGGGTCAAAGAGGCAAAACACTGAAGGTAAAAAGCCAAGAAGCTTTATCTCTGTTTTCATTGCCAGTACTGTGGGTACTTTTTGTTTGGAAACCCCTGCGATGGAAAACCGGTGTGGACTTTTTTGAGTTTGAATCAATAAAAGTGGGCAAAGTAGCCCTTAAAAAGAAGTAAGCGAGTGGAAGTGTCCTTATAATGCGCTACCATTTGGAGCTTAAAGTGACATTAAACCCTCAGATTTTTTTTAACATAAAACAATACTGTAATGTGTGCCTTACTGTAATACATGGTTGTGTCTCATTTCTCTTTGCTGCTCTTCCTTTTAAATCTGTATCTGTTCTCATGCTCAGGAATGGATACACGGTGTCTGTGTATAGGCTTGAAACCTGAGCCAGCACTACAGGAAGAGGCCCTGAGCTGAAAAGGGAAGTTCTTCCCAAGCATGAGAAGACATGGGGATTTAAAAGGAAGAGCAGCAAAGAGAAGGGAAACAACCATGGATTACAGTAAGGCACACATTACAGTATTGGTTTATGTTAACAAATCTGAGGGTTAAATGTCACTTTAATTCTCACATTATATATTCTAGCACCTAGGCAAAACAAGCACTTAAACCCTCAGCGAAGATGAGGAGAGACACAAGGTAAGTCTATGGAGGAGCGTGCACCTGCACAGACACCGTGGGACATCAGAGAAGAGGACGACAGAGGAGTCAGCGCTGGATCGGAGACCCGCACCAGCGCTGGAGGGACAGATGAAAAGAACAGGAAAGAAGATTGAATCAAGAGGCATGATTTAAGGCAAGTCCTTACAGCAGGATTGGGAAGGGGAAGAAAAATTCTGACTTTAATGTCACTTTAACCCTTGCAGTGCGGAGTTAATTAAAGTTTTGCCCAGAGTCCTTCCTTCTTTAGGCACTCAACTGACACTTCCTTAAAATCCATGCCTATATTTTGTATAAGCATGTGACCTGCTTGACACACATGAAATATGAGTCTACCAGAGCTGCAGATAGGAGACTTTTGCAAGCTCACCCCCTCCTTAGCTGAAGTCTCTGATGGTCTGCAAACATTATCTGTGACCCTCCTACCTGCCTCCAGACTCGACCTCCTTACATAGCGTCTCATCCAGTTCCATCAGACAATAATCCCCGGAGGTGAAGGTATTGCTGAAGGTCAGGCACTGGGCAGTGCTGCGCAGATCCTCCACATTCAGTTTCGCAATCTGCAGGGTGGCCTCCATTTCCTCCGGAGACCGACTCATTGTGAATAAGAGAAATCGTTGCTGATCGCACCAAATCCAGAAAGCCGAGGAGGGCAAAGGCAAGTTTTTTTTAGTCGCTGAGTGGGTGAAAAAAAAAAAAAAAAAGAGAGAAAACACATTACAGAGAGAAAATCTGAGGATGCGCACTACGCAGAATATAGAAGCCGAGTTCCGGCCTTATAAGAGACACCCCATTAGGGAACAAACTAATCTGAAGAATTATGAGGGAGTGCAGTCCAAAGTATGAAAGTAGAATTATGGGGACAGTGAAATGCACTCCTTCCTATAATTAGAGCCGGCGTGTAACACTGAAGCTGTCACATATCGGCTGTATTGATCAAGAACTGAGCGATCACAAACTGCTGATCAATCAATGAACAATCTTCTCCCTAGAGAGAGCGGTGACTCCTCCTCTCTCTGTTCCTCCAGCGCTCATTGGAGGAACAGACAGGGGAGGGGGCGGGCACAGCTGGCTCTAGAGAGGCAGAGCCAGCTGTCATCAGGTAGTGGGGTTGATCTAAACCAGTGGTTCTCAACTTGTGTAATCTTAGGACCAACATTTGTCCTCGGTCATTAAGTCGCACTGCAATGGAACGCACGGCAGTGTGGGCTGCTGTTCTGTGATGGAGCTCCATCCATATGTGGCTTGCTTATACAGCTCCCATACGCGCCTGTAGAGGTGCCGGGAGCCAGAATGTGATGTTACTCTGGTCCAGGTACCTCTATAGGACAAGCGTGGGAGCTATAAGCAATACATGTATGGATGGAGCTCCCTCGCTGCCATACCCCCATCCCACCCCACCTCTGAAGAGCCTCTCACCTAGAAAAGTGGAAGTGAACACCGGGTCGCGACCCACTTGTGGGTCACGATCCACCAGTTGAGAACCCAGGATCTAAATAATATTGTCGGGATCTTCTCTGGCTGCAGCGCTGCTCTGCCAGCATATAGCAGGTAGTTGCCCTCTAGATGCTGAGTTTTGGGTCACAGGAGGACATTAGTAAATATATTGCTGTGACCCTAAAGAGGACTAAAGCAAAAAAAAGGTTTGGTCATAGTTCTCTTTCAAAGCATAGCTAAACCTAAAAACAGACATATGATTCATGTGGCAGCTGACCAGTCCTTACCTGTGCTGGCCGCATTGGTTTTCACTTTTCAGATGAAGAACATTTTCGGCGAGTACAAAAAATACCTCCACATCTAAGGACTGGTGAGCTGCAATAGATGATAGATATTAATTATTATAGATTATAATATTAGATGTTTCAGGGTTTAGATAGGCTGTAAAATGTCTGTTGTGTGGTCACTGATATAAAATTTCCGTCATGTCCTTAATTGAGTCTGGGGCCCTATAGGCAACATTTTCCCTTATACTTCCTGTCCCCCGTGACACCTGTACAAGACATGGGAGGGACAGTTGTCACCAGGGCAGGAATAAAATATTTATCAGTGATATGATGAGATGGGAGGAGGTGATGAAAATGTGTGTAAGGCCCATTCATGCAATGGGCTGACAAAAAATAGTGCATGCAACATTTTGGAGCTGAGCAACACACATCTGTTGCAAGGTGCGTCGGGGTGCCATTGCAAATAAATGGGACCGCATAGCACCAATGTATTCAAGGCACATTGCCACATGGTGAACAGAATTGAATGCAGTGTATACATACCGATCTCTGATATCCCTCCTATACATTACTATGCAGTGCAGCACTATAAGAGCACAGTGCAGTCTACAGACACCAGTGTTATCCTATGCAAGGCTACACGAATACATTATATGAATGTACAGTACATACACACCCGGGGGGGAGGGGACCGGAGCCGGTACAGACACTTCACGGCTCAATGCAGCAGCCAATGGTGTAGGCGCGATGCATTCTGGGAGGAGAAACTTGTCAGCGCGCGCGGTAAACTTTCATTCAGGAGCATGGGGATGGTCATGTGACGATAAGAGTGTCATGTGACATTGAGAGTGCCATGTGACCTGAGCTCACTCAGCTGTCAGAGTGCGTGGGAGCTGTAGGGCTTAGCGCAGCAGCATTCAATGGTGCGCGTTGCATTCTGGGAGGAGAAACTTGTCAGGGCAGCTAAACTTTGTGTCCTGAGTGATGATTACATGAACAGCAGAGTCCCAGCACGTCGTGACTTGAGCTCAGCCGTCAGAGTAGTAGCAGTGAGAACGGTGTAAGGGGAGTGATGGGAATGCTGAGACTTGTAGTCCTGTAGTAGAAATAGTATGGGAGTTCAGGTGTGTGACGGAGAGGGCTCATGTGTAATAGTGTGCTTAGACCTAGCGTATGCATGGAGGCTTTATTTACTAGATGCGAGGGGGCCGTATACAGCAGGGGTGGTAACTCCAGCCCTCCAGCTGCTGATAGGAGACTTTTATAACCGACCTGTGTTGGTCCGACCCCCAACAAGCTTTGGGTGTCGGACCAACTTCCTTCATCTTCAGAACTTTTCATTTAAACGGTAGGACTAAAAAATTATCCCTGGCTACTATACCATCCCCATCATTTTAAATGAGAGCGCTGAAGAGGCGAAAGCACACCTGGCCCCCCGAAACACATTGGCTGTGTTGTATGTTTTGTTTGTTTTTTGTCACCAACTAGTTTTACTTTAGGACATTTTGGACATTCGCTTTGGTGCTATTTTTAGACTGTTCTCACTAAGCAAAGGACTTCAGGTAAGTGTTGTGCTCATTTGATGTGGAGACAGGTCACCGGCACTCCAAATGCAAAGAAAGTATTGTTTATGACAAAAACGTCTCACAGGTCACAATTGCCAACGTTTTGAGGCTGCTCAGGGTCTCTTATTCAAGACAATACAGTTACAAAGTGGTCACTATGTCTCCTTGATGAAGGGACCCTGCAGGCTCCAAAATGTTGGCAAGTTTGACCTATCTGACATTTCCGTCACCCTAGGCTCAGTATACTGAGACACCGCAGTATACTGCGAGCTGCTGCTCGCGGTATACTAAAGACGCCGCAGCTGAAGCGGATCCCGAAAATTATGTCTGAATCCGACCAGCTGCGTGACTGACAGCTGGCTCTGCCTAGGCAAAGCCAGCTGTACCCCCCCTCCCCCATCCGTTCCGCCAGTCAGCGCTGGTGGGGAGGGGGGAATCCAGCCCCTCCCCTGTCACGGCAGACAACCGTGACAGGATCGAGAGGTGAGCGAACGCCGGTATGTGTTCACTCACCTCCCGATCTACTGAGCTGACCTGTGACAGTCTCATTGTCACAGGTCGGCTAGAACTATGAGGTGAGTGAAAAGCACTCACCTCATAGTTCTCCTTTAATGCGTTCTTTGTATTTGGAGTGCTGGAGATCTTCAAATCTCTGAGGTTCTGCACGGCGCCATTTGTGCCGGTCACTTTGAGCACCTATCCTGTTTACATCGCTGTATGCAGCAGACATCTTTAACATTATATTGTGCTCATTTGAGACCCCCGCACCAGTTAAACAGATATAGGAGACATGCAAAGGTCTGAGTCTCTTCTATCAAAACATATGCACAGTTACCTGGCGTGAAAAAAATACGGCAGTGCCCATCCTCTGCTTCTGAAGATATTGATTGCCTGGCTTTCATGTTGATCCTCTGGTTTCGAAACTCTGAATCACTGTGCACACAATCTATCCATAACTGTTTTCTAAAACAGTATCAGTTTAATTTGCCCTAGAAATCTGCCTTCTGCTAACTTGGTAAGTGTCTCTAGTTATATTCTACAGCAGACAAGGTAGACTGCAATGTTATGTGATAGTCTGCAGGTGGCGCTAGTGTAGTGTTTGAGAATTGTCATCAATCCTATCGCTTCAATGTAGCAGAGTGGAGCCTTCTTAGTACAAGGTATTCACATGTCTCATTGAATCACATATCCCAAAACTAAAAGGATTCATTGTAATTTCAGGACATGCGGATCATTCCTTTATACCCCAATCAGGGTCAGGACAAGGTGCTTCAGCACCCAAGGCGAAACGGCCAAAGTGCAAAATTTTAATTAAATGCTCCTGTGTCATGTCCTACCTTAGGGCCATGCATTGCCTCACTGCAAAACTCCTATCCAGGTGATCCCCTCCGTCACTATATACTGCAGGACGCACCTGTGTGCCCCCAAAGCAGAAGGAACAAGCCCGCGGTTCGTTCAAACGCTGCACATGCACAATAAGCTCAGCATCTGCTGATGCAGAGGGGAAGGTAGCGCAGTGCGCATGTTGTCTCTCCCCTCCAGAGGTGGTGGCGACTGCAGCTTGCTCAAACTGTGCATGCGGTAAGGTAAGTAAAAACTCAATTCAATTCATCACCACACAGCTACCTCCTCATGTATCACTTGCCTCTCCCTTTTAGATTGTAAGCCCTCAGGGGCAGGGCCCCCCTTACCATCTTGTCTGGAATTGTATTGTAACTGTAATGTCTTCCTTATATTGTAAAGCGCTGTTGGCACAATATAAATCCTGTATAATAATAATAATGCCCTCGCCACCATTGGAGGAGAAAAGGAAGGGCCCATATTGTCATCAGACGGGCCAGAGAGGTTAAAAACTCAAACAAAACAAATTGGATAGTGAATACTATATACAGAGTTTATTATTCTACTTCCCTGCTTAACAGGATCAGATATGATACAAATACAGAGTCACATTTTAAGTCTTAAAATCAGTCCAGGTATTGGTAAGTGCTGGATGACAAATGTCCCTTTGGTGTCTTATGTCTATTGTTATTTTTTTTAGAGGCGCACCGAAATGGGAATTTCAAAACCAAAATAAAAAAAACATTAGGCCGAAAATGTTTTTTATTTAAATGTTTTCAATTTGTTTTAATTTTTTATAAACTTTTTAATTTTTTATATTTATTTTTATTCATTTTTTATTAAATATTTTTATTTTTTACTGTACTTTCACTGATCGCTGAGTGTTTGCACTTGCTCTCCTTCCTGACAGCTGTCACAGGAGGCTGGGCAAGCGGAGCAGGGAGGAGAGCTCAGCCTCCTGTGACAGCGCGGGCTGTCTCTGTCCCCACACCGCTTTGCCGGACTCTGATAGGATGCTGAGCGATGTGGGAGGAGAGACGCCGGACGCTCATAGCGCTTTCCTCTCGCAGTGCTCGGCTGGCTGTCACACTTTCTCTCCTCCCCGCTGGGACACAGTGCAGCGCCCAGCGGGGAGGAAAGAAAGCAGGAATGCGCCGACGTATCGGCACAAAAATTGCACTTTTGGCATTTAGCCAAAAGTGCAATTTTCAGCCGATATGTTTTGGCGGCCGATAGATCGGTGCGTCCCTAATTTTTTGATATTATTATTATATGGTTTTAGCATTTCCCTTCACTTTCATTTCTCTCTATATTGCTGTTGCAGATGTTCTGGCTGGATTTGCACTTTAAAGCCGCCTTGTGTGGTGAACAGCTAAGGGCTGCAAATTATTGGCTTGAAGCAACCTGGTTGCAGTTGATTGATTATTGTAATACAGTCAGGCGGCCTGTACAGTAATACATATGCTACTCTTTTATTTATTCTTTTAGATGGTAAGTGTGGCAGCAAAGGTTAAAACCTTGTTAGCAACACGCAGGATAGTCGACCACTGCTCTTACACTCAAACAGCCGCCCAACTCCCCATTAGTTCAATACACCCCCCTGGTCAGCCCTGGTCAGTAGCGCTGCTCAGGAGGGAGAACACAAAATGTGAGGCTGCAGCAGTGGCTGACCTGTGTCAGACATTTCGAACACGTCCAAGAACTGCACAAGACCAGGATTTACATGACTGGCATTTCTGTCAACGAATAAAACGTTGATCCTAGATGATGCGTGAACAACGATGGCCCCATCCCATTGGAGAGAAAAGCAAAAAAAGGCATGGTCAGGGGAAGCGCTGTTATCTTTATGAAAGGTAACAAATACTTTACGTTTTATTACTTAGCAGGTACGCATTGCATTGAAAAATATATCTGATGCTCAATACATTTTATAGGGAAACTCAATTATTATTATTATTATTACATAGTATTTATATTGCGCCAACAGTTTGCGCAGCGCTTTACAATATAAGGAAGACATCATAGTTACAATATAATTCAAGGCAAGATGGTAAGGAGGGCCCTGCCCCTGAGGGCTTACAATCTGAAAGAGGAGGGGGAAATGATACATGAGGTAGCTGTGGGAATGAATTATGTGAGAATGTGAAGGTTCAGTGGTTAGGTTCAGGCGGGATAGTCTTCCATGAAGAGATGAGTCTTTAGGGAACGCCTAAAAGCAGTCAAGGTGGGAGATAGACAGACAGGTTGGGGTAAGGAGTTCCAGAGGATGGGAGAGACTCTAGAGAAGTCCTGGAGGCGAGTATGGGAGGAGTGGACAAGGGGCGGAGTTGTGGATGGCTTTATAGGTGACTTAATATTTTGAATTTTATCCTCTGGGCGAGTGGAAGCCAGTGTTGGGTCAATTTAATTATTTTTTAATGATGTTTAAGATGAAAGAGGTGTGTGTGTGTATATATATATATCAGGGCTGCGGAAATTAACGATTAATTCCTCGATTAATCGTTAATTTTTTTGATCAATCAAAATTCTTTTGATCGGTACTCACTTCTCCGCCAGCTTCCGGGAGTTCCGTCGGAGATCCGGTGACGTCGCCGGACTCCTCCCCCTTCCCCAAGTGGCTCTGTCGGCTAACGAAAGGGAAGGGGGAGGAGTCCAGTGACGTCGATGTCCGTGACATCACCGGACTCCTCCCCCTTCCCTTCGTTAGCCGATGGAGCCACTTGGGGAAGGGGGGAGGAGTCCGGTGACGTCGTGGCTCCCAGGTTGAAGGACGTGGCTGTGACTATGTCGTCTTGTAGCTGGACTGTGACAAAGAAGGAGAAAATATCTGTTTTGAGGTAACGATCTGACACTTCTTTCCCACACCTTGTTATTCTGTATAGCTGGGTATACACTAGTCATTTTTTTTTTTTTTGGTTGGGCTGAAAGAAAATATCTAAAAAAAATTCCCCCATACATGCTTAATAATATGGATGGAGGAATTTCACACTGCGGTGGGTGTGAATGCAGGTGCTGTTTGGCTGACAGTTTTCTGCCCGAATCCTTCATATTTTTTTTTTTCTCCAAGGATGTCTGGCAGGAGGTGGCAGACGGGGCCGATCACTAAACGTATTTCAGCTGGTTCAGTAAGAACTACCCTGTTTCCCCCGAAAATAAGACCTACCCCGAAAATAAGACATAGTACTATTTTTGGGAATTGCTAAAATATAAGACCTACCCCGAAAATAAGACCTAGTTGTGACCATTCCCAGGGCCGGTGGTGGCAAGAGGGGCAACTTGAAGAAGCCTTAGAGGCGGGAGAGAATCAGCGGTGAAAAAGAAGCCAGCGCTAGAGGAAGCGGGGCAGCACCCGAGGTGGCAGAGCCGCATAATCCGATGCCTCCTCTTTAGCACCGACTCCTGTCACAGGCGGAGAGATATCAAATGCACTCCGCCTGTGAGGAATCGATAGTAAAAGCGCGCTTCGCTCATTCTGGCCAGCGATTGATTAGCAAATTGCTTTTGGAAAGGTACGGCACCCCTGATTGCCCTGATCACCATATTTTTGTACATGAATACATGTAGACTGTTTTTTAAAAAAATTAATAAATAAGACCTACCACGAAAATAAGACCTAGTGTGTTTTTTTTTAGGCAAAAAAATATAAGACAGTGTCTTATTTTCAGGGAAACACGGTATCTGAAATTCGCTCAGTGTACATCCAGCTTTACTTATCTGGTAAACTTTCAGCATTGGCCTCTACTGAGTCATTGGCATATGTAACATATTTCTCCGGGTTTTAATAATTCGAAACCATGTAGCATAAAGTGGGCTAGTTAAGGAAATATTTAGAAATTGGCAAGTTGAAACAAGTTTGATATGTTTTACATAGGGCTGCGGAAATTAAAGATTCATTCCTCGATTAATCGTTAATTTTTTTGATAGATCAAAATTCTTTTGATCATTACTCACCTCTCCGCCGGTTTCCGGGAGTTCCGTCGGAGATCCGGTGACGTCACGGACATCGACGTCATCTGACTCCTCCCCTCCTTCCCTTTGTTAGCCGACGGAGCCACTTGGGCCGGTGAGTTTGCCCAAGAAACTTGTTCTGCACGAGAGCCAGCCAAGGCATTGGCCTATACACATACAGCACAGCAATGAAGTAATAAAATGAACTAGGATCACACTAATCCAGCACGTTATTATTCTGAGTTGCCCCACTCAAGCGGCGGCCATATTGAGTGGGGCACGTGGGATTAATAACGTGCTGGATTAGTGTGATCCTAGTTCATTTTATTGCTTCATTGCTGTGCTGTATGTGTATAGGCCAATGTAGTTGGATCTGTATGTGCGTTATAATTAATCGACTAAAAAAAAATTTGATTAATCGAACACGAAAATTTTAATCAGTAACAGCCCTAATATATATATACACACATATAATTTATTTATTTTTTCATAATGTTTCATAGATTGCTAAAAAAACAAATGTACTCCTGTGAGATTGTTGTGCAAGATGGATGCTCTGGCTGGCATAGGTATTGCTCTGGCTGGGGTCCCACCTTGCCGTTAACAACCTGTGAGATCAATGGTTGCCAGAAGCTGGGCGGCGAGATGATAGCCAGAACGTCCCAGGTTGCTAAGAGCTCTCAGCAATTTGGGACGCTCTGGCCGGAAAGAGGGTGGCTCCAAATGCCCAGAGAGCAGCAGTCAGAGGCAGCAATGCCTTGGATGATCTCACACTGCAGGTATTCAGCTATAGGGCTGAGAGCACAGGAACCTTTCTGCTCTTTTTCAGGAGGAATTCAAGACAAAGATCAATTTCATTAAGGTGTGGCCTAGATGTAATTAACATTTCTAGATGTAAGATATCAATTCTTCACTTTAAGGGATAGTTAGAGGTTATGTGTCCAGCTATACAGCAACACCTACTTGCCTTGCTATTGAGGAAGTGCAGGCTTCCTTTAAGATGCTCGGATAAAAATAGTACATTGGCAGGATCAGTCACTTGCGCTGACATATGTCGTATATTTACACATACATTCAGTCACGTGCACAATGTGCTGGTTGAACGGGGCAGCATTTCAGGAACTCACTGGACATGCTTGTCGTGTTTTGTAAGCTTCAGCTGCAATGTTTCCCTTGTTGACACTCGGGCAGCCACAAAGACTTTACAGTAAAGTATCAATTTCCTAAAAAGAGAACTCCAGTAAGGATGTAACTGGCAGCCACGTTATGTCGTATTTCGTAATGCATCAGTACAATGTATTTGTTTTTCCAGTTGTTGAATCCCCGGGGCTCCCTGTATCCCTATTTGCTCAATGTCCCTGTATGCTACGTGTTCTCTGGTTCCAGCACTGCCCTTGCCCGGTAGGCAACCTCAGTACTCCAGCTGTGGTGATACTGCAAATCCCATCATGCCAATACCTCTGGCAGTCAGTTTTGCAATGCCTCATGGTATTTGTAGTTCCATAACAGCTGGAGTACCGAGGTTGCCTACCTCTGCTCTAAGGGCTCATTCGCTCCAGCCCCCATGAGGTATGCTTCGTATAATGCATGCACACTGGTTCGCATTGTGTAGGAGGGCTGTGTTGCTACTATGCAATGCACTGGTTACTTTTTTTTTTTTTTACTTTATCGGTGTCAAAAATACCATTTTATTCATGCATACGCATCTTTGACGTGCTGTGCAAGGATGTTTTTTTGCTGGAAAAATAACTTTTTTATATATATTTTTTACCTTTTCAGATGTTTTTTTGGAGCAGGCCGGTGGGCAGACGGCAAGCTCTCCTGTACAATTTCAAAATGACAAGAAACTCTGTCCGTGTAGAAAGACCAGGGACAGGCTGCGCTTCCTCTCATTAGCATACAATGCTTCTAGATCTTTAACCCTTTCTTAGGACAGGCAGTGTTTAAATCTAATTTACAATTAGATCAGCCAGCACAGTACAGACAGGTTTAATTATGGTAAACATAACTTACCACAAGCCTTAAGTCCTGGTTCACACTGAGCGTTTTGTAGCGCTTTTTCTGCCCAAAAAAAACGCTCCAAAAATCTGCCCCCCAAAAAAATCCCATTCATCTCTATGGCCCGTCCTAAAATAGGATATCAGGGCCAGTGCTCAGGGGACCAGCTGATTCTGCAAGAAACTACATTTTACAACCTCAAGGGGCATCCATTGTAAGTGATTTCATCAGCATTTGTAATAGCTTAAACACATATCTCTTTTTATTTATTTTTTAAGTTATACAATGTGAATGGGAGCATGTAACAGATATAAAATAGGTGTTATCCCAATTTAGCTGCAAAAGTGGAAATACACTACAAGTAAAAAAAAAAACAAGTTTAGCATTCCCAGATGTGACACTTTATTATGCGGCATGTCATCTAGCCAGAGTAACAGATTGGTGTCGCCACGCGGAATCCAAAATGTGGATCTCCGTGGAACAAGTGTTTTCCACTGTGCCTCTGGCCTGTTTGCCATGGTGCGTACAGTTGGTCCCCCAAGATATCAACCCTACCATCGGAGCAACTTGGGCTGTCTGCAGGCAGTTTCTTGGGAAGCCTGCCATCTCCCCAACACCATCCCCCATCCCCCCTACTCCCTATTGTGGGCAATCCGGCTTTCCCGCCGGGTCTCAGTGATCCCAGCTTCCGGCCCCTTCTTCTAACTAATAGCTACAGAGCAACACATTTCATGGCGAATAACCGATGGCTAAATAGGATACAACTAGCGACTGATGCCCCGTTTGCTGGGGTAGGCTTTTGGCGAACGGTACAAATCTCACACTTCCTGCGCTCACTCCCACCTGCTGTCGATTTCATGCGACCTCTGACCGCCTTCGAAAGGGAATGCGCCGCATCAGGAGGCCTCAGACACGCGGTATCATTCATCTACGGCCTCTTGCTAGCCTCACCTCCTGACTTCGTCCCTCCCTACCTACAGAAGTGGGAACGGGACCTAGGGATCAGCATCTCCAAGAATCAGGTCGACAAAATATTGTACCATACTCTGCATTCATCCATTAATACGACATCCCAGGAATCGGGATTTAAATTCCTCACCAGATGGTACAGAACCCCCCAACGTCTCCATACTATGTTCCCATCAGTTCCTAATATTTGTTGGCGCTGTGGAAGTGCACCTGGGGACCTGCTTCATGTTTCTGGTCCTGCCCTTCCCTTTCTGGTCCTTGATTTGTAGCCTTGTTCAGAAGTTCACGGACCTGGAGGTCCCAATGGACCCGGCCTTTTTTCTACTACAATGTAACTCTATCTCCCGGAAGCAGTACAAGAAATCCATCCTACCTCACCTGCTTAACGCGGCAAGAAGCTGCATCCCTGCACTATGGAAGCAGACCAGACCCCCGTCGGTTCCCCTCTGGCTGAGGAAGGTCGACGAAATTGAACGCATGGAAGACCTGATCTCCTTTGCCAGGAACACGCACGCTCAGCATTGTACTAGATGGTTTTATTGGCTGGAATTCACTCTCTGTAGCACCCTGCAACAGGAGGTCTCCCGGTGTAGTGAGGACCCTGTGATCTACCTTATATGTACTATGACATACATCTACTGTCTGTACGTCTTTGTACTTGTTCTTAACAATCCTTTTTGTCTACAAAGTGTTTCTAAAATTTCAAAATAAAGAATTTAAAAAAAAAAAAGTTCACTAAAAGTGAGCTGGCCCTTTAAGTAAACTGAAAAATACAAAATCTTCTAAGTTCGTTCTGGTAACAAAGGTCTCTTTCCCCCAGTCACAAAGGGGTTAATGGCATTGGCTGTGGTTGCCTTTGTCATATAGTCTGCTTTATCTGGTTACCCTGGAGGGTTCTACTGTACAACACAAACAAGCTTATTTGCCATGACATCAAAAACAGGTGACTCAATGAAATGACAGAATTGTGTTATCTGATGCCCTCCAGCTGCTGAGGGACTGCAAGTGTCAGCATACTCCTAAAAGAGACCTTCCACAGTGAGAATATTTGATTGCTGCATCCTGAATATACTAAAAGACAGGCAATTATTCTCAACCCTCTTGTCTTAAAGTGACACTAAACTCAGGATTCTTAAAAATGCAATAAAGTCCCTTAACAAAAATGTATATTATTTGTGTATCACTCGGCTGTAGATCCTCAAATCATCTCTGAATTGGTGCTGACACTGTCCTTCCTCCTGGAGGGGGGCTACTTTTGTTCCCCATGGTCCCTGTGTGTGTTGTAAAGTAGCCACCGCTCCAAGCTCACTCCCGTGTTGGACTACAATCTCGGGTTTAGTTTACTAATTTATATTGAGACTGTAGTCCAGGGAGTGATCTTGGAGCGGTGTCTACTTTACAACACACACACAGGGACTATTCGGCTGCCCTAGCACTAGGGATGCACCGATACCACTTTTTTAAGGCCGAGTACGAGTACCGATACTTTTTTCCAAGTACTCGCCGATACCAATTACCGATACTTTAGGCTTGTATCGGTATCGGTGCATCCCTACCTAGCACCATGGGAGGACAGGACAGCAAACGTGAGAGAAGAGACAGATAGGAGAGGCAGTCAAGAGAGAAAGCCAGAGGAGAGACAGCCACAAAAGAGAGCGAAGAGAGACAGCCAGGGGAGAGAGCGAGGAGAGACAGCCAGGGGAGAGAGCGAGGGGAGAGAGCGAGGAGAGACAGCCAGGGGAGAGAGCGAGGAGAGACAGCCTGGGGAGAGAGCGAGGAGAGACAGCCCGGGGAGAGAGCGAGGAGAGACAGCCAGGTGAGGGAGCGAGGAAAGACAGCCAGGGGAGGGAGCGTGGAGAAAGAGCCAGGGGAGGGAGCGTGGAGAAAGAGCCAGGGGAGGGAGCGTGGAGAAAGAGCCAGGGGAGAGCGAGGAGAGACAGTGAGGAGAGAGATCTATTGTAGTGTGGACATTTTGAGTTTATTCTTAAAATTTAACATATTGTATTAAAATTATTAAGTCTATTGTAGGAAGATATATGCAGAAATGTGTGCTTCTAAAATAAGGGTATTTTTTTTACGTTGGTAGATCTCATTGAGCTCGTCATTTGCCAACACTTGCCAACTCCTACTTATCCACTTTGCAATAGCAATCGGACAGACTTGCTTGCTACTACCCCAGATGTGGGTCAATTACTGAAAGTTGACTGCTGGTGTCTTTCAGTGCAAAGCTGACAGCAGAACTGTGAAAACTTGGTACAACCTTTCCCATTGCAAGATGAGTAGATCCTCCAACATGGCCACTTTCAATAGTCAGAAAAAGCTGCAGACCATTTTCTGCCTTTCTGATTACAGCCATTATGTTCAGCCTATAAACTCTAGAACATGGATTAACAGAAGGCTTTGTTCCTACTGGAGGAGGACATCCTGGGGAGGGTATACAGTGACTATAAAGAAGGGCTTAGTTTGGGATTAATTTAGTACACTTTGTGATTCAGTTTAGGTTTCTATTATGGTCAGGGATTCCTTTGTGGTTTAGGTTTTAGAGTGGCCCTTTTCAAACAGAGTTCCACAGAACTCTTGGGTTCCTCCAGAGGTTGCCAGGAGTTCCTTGAGCAGTGGCAAATTTATCTTCAGCACCATCTTCAGATTCCAGCAGTGTTCAACCAGTGGTGCATCTCCTCTCAGGTAAGTAACCACTTATCGCAATTATTTTTAGATGAATGTAAGCTTGGAATTGTTACAGTTGACCACCATGTAAGGAGCATTCTCCCCATTGACAACCAATGTAAGGAGCATTCTTCCTATTGACCACCAATGTAAGGAGCATTCTCCCCGTTGAACACCAAGGTACGGAGCATTCTCCCCGTTGAACACCAAGGTACGGAGCATTCTCCCCGTTGAACACCAAGGTACGGAGCATTCTCCCCGTTGAACACCAAGGTACGGAGCATTCTCCCCGTTGACCACCAATGTACGGAGCATTCTCCCCGTTGACCACCAATGTACGGAGCATTCTCCCCGTTGACCACCAATGTACGGAGCATTCTCCCCATTGACCACCAACGTAGAGATACATCACTGGGGGGAGATAGGGAGCAGGGGGCTCGAAGGACACCCCTGGCGCACACCAGAGTCAACCCTAAAGGACCGTCCAATCCAACCATTAACAAGTGGGAAGCTCTCGGCCCCTCGATATAATGTTTTTAACCAATCTATAAACCTCCCCTGCAGGCCGTATTTACCAAGTAGCAACCACAGATATTCATGATTCACTCGATCAAAGGCCTTTGCCTGATCCAATGCCAGCAAGTACTTTCTCCATCCAGCAGCCCTGCATCGCTCCAAAGCCTCCCGGACAGCCAAAACTGCTGAAAATGTACTTCTACCTTGGACCGAACAGTGCTGATGATTGGACAACAAGTCGCCTGCTACAGACAACAAGCACCAAAAAACGATCTTCGCCAAAATCTTTCTATCAACATTGAGAAGACTAATGGTGCGCCAGTTCTCAATCATTGAGGGGTCTTTACCTTTTGACAGAAGAATCACAGCGGATTGCCTCATGGAGGCAGGGAGTGCACCCTCTTCTAGACAATTGTTAAAGACCTCCGCTAAAAAGGAGCCAGAATGGACTTAAAACACTTGTAAACTTCAACTGTCAATCCATCTGGCCCAGGCAATTTTTTGGTAGCCAGCTTGTCTATAGCATGAACTACCTCATTCACTGAGATTGGTTCTATCAAATCCATCATAAGCAATGCACCATTTCCCAGTCCTGGAGTAGAAACCAAAAAGCTTTCCATCCTGTCCCGACTAAGGTCCTTCCTTCCCAGAAGGTCTGCATAATATGACCCAACGATCTCCAGTATCCTTGATCTGGACTTCACCAGGGAACCTGTACTATCTTTCAGGCCTATGGCCGTCTTAACTGCTATGCCTTGCTTACAGTTCTGGTAAGGATCAGGCGAGTGATATTTCCCATAATCCTTGTCCAGAACCAAGGAGGCATGCCGGTCGTACTGACACTTCCTAAGAAGAAGTTTCACCTCAGAGATCTCCCCTGGATCTCCAACATACGAGACAAGACGATCAAGCTTCCTCCGCATATGCTGGTAGGCAATGTACATGCCAAGCTGCTGCTTACTTATGGCCTTGAAAAGTCCAACCGTCCTCTGCTTTACAAGCTCCCACCACTCCGACTTACTGCTGCAAAAGTCCAGAACAGAAACCTGTGCCTGAAAAAAATCCTCAAAGGATTGTCTTACTTCCTCGTCATTGTAAGGGTTTGCCGCTGACTGCGCATGCGCAAAGCGCACGTTCTCATATCATCCGGTGCCGCGCTGTTCCGCGCATGCGCGGACGCTATCGACCTCGGACCCGGAAATGCTCCGCACTGGTCCACAGGAAATTACTCACTGCAGCTCGACCTCCGACCCGGAAATGCTCCGCACTGGTCCACAGGAAATGACTCACTGAAGCTCGACCTCCGACCCGGAAATGCTCCGCACTGGTCCACAGGAAATGACTCACTGCAGCTCGACCTCCGACCTGGAAATGCTCCGCACTGGTCCACAGGAAATGACTCACTGCAGCTCGACCTCCGACCTGGAAATGCTCCGCACTGGTCCACAGGAAATGACTCACTACAGTGATTACTTTCCCTATATCAGCTTGGCCTCAGCACCACCATGTTGCTGGTTTATTGTCAGCTATCTCCTGTTATCTTTTGCTTGACACCTTGTGACCCGGATTTCCCTGACGACTCCTGTTTGCTGCCTGCCCTGGACCTCGGAACTACACTTTTCCTGACCCTTCTGAACCTCGATTGCTCGTTTGGAACTGACCTTGGCTTGTTTACCTGGACTATGGCTTGCACGGTGTTCAACACCACTGGCACTCCTGCCACTTGCTGCCCTTCTGGTCTCTGTTCCCATCCCCAGGCCTGCTTGTCTAACCATATCTCTAAGAAAAACGCTATTGTAACCTAGCCGGTCTATGGAGCCTCTCCTGTCTTCAGGCGTAATGATGGTGTTAAAGTCATGGCCAAAGACAACCTGCTGGGACGTAAAAAGGAAGGGCTTGATCTTTGTGAGGAGGCATTCCTGCCCCATTTTGACTGCGGCCCCTTATCAGGCGCAGGTCCTGCCCCCTAACAGAGACGTCTAAGACCATGCATCTCCCCATTTCTACCTCAATTACCCGCCGGCACGTTACCATATAGGTCTTAAAAAGCACCTCAACTCCGCTGCAGGGCTCAGCCGCAAGAGACCAAAAGGAGGTACCGCATCTCCACTCCCTTTTTGGTAGATAGACATTGCTCAAAGTATTGAGCCAGGTCTCTTGCAAAAATAAAATTTCAGCATCAAACTCGCTGAGCAAAAATAAGGCCGAATCACGAGCTCTTGCAGATCTAATGCTGGCGACATTAATGGTCGCCACCTTTAACGGAGCGGGAACTGCCATCAGGATGATTGGGGTAGACGTTTCTTAACCTCAACCACACTCTCATCATCTGAAACAACTCTCTTCAGACTGTGTGACTCCCCCTCATCCATAGATGATAAGGAAATGGATATATCAGACATATCTCATCCTCTGACAAAACTGAAAATACATTTTCAAGAGGAACCCCTCCTGGGTCCGACTCTGAGGAAGAAAGGACCGCTCGTCTCATCCTCTTCTTCTTTTTCTTCCCCTTAACCCTTTCGCTGCCAAGCCCTCGGGAACATTTTTCAAATCAGCTGGCCAAGCCCTTTTTGTGTATTTTTGATAATAGCAGTCATCAGCGGCTTGTGAGCCGCTGATGACAGCTATTAATTTAAAGGGGACAGTCTGCTGAACAGTTCTACTATAAGCTGATGGTCGCTAAAGCGACCATCAGCTTATAGTAGAACTGTAAATGCCAGGTCCGTATGGCATATTGAGCTGGCCAGCTGGAAGCACTTTTGTACGTCCGTATGCCATACGTCCTTGGCAGCGAAAGGGTTAACCCTCTCCCACCCACCATCAACAGAAACCCCTTCAACAGGACATGGGACATGGACACCTTTCTTTCAACCACACCTCCGTACTCTCCTGACCACGTTTGTGCTGTTCAGGGACAGGTACCAGAGGTGGTGCAGGCATAGGAAGATCTGCCAAACCCGCCCCCCCAGCAGCTTCCGCTAGTCTGGAGGATCTACGTACAAGAATTTTAGGAACCACTACAGGAGGGACAGACTCAGGGACCACATTACTAGGGGAGACAGAACCTGACACAACAAACCTGACACAGAAGGGGCAACACAAGTTTCCTCCCTAGCATCAGCTGCCTCATCCTCCTTATCCAGCCTCTGCAGCTCGGCCTCCAATCCTGGCAAGTTATGGAGTGCCTGTGGGCACTGACTATATGAATGACCCAGCTGCATTCCCTGGCCAAATGGCCTAAATCCTGGCACAGTGAGCACTTCTTGATGGTGCAGGACGATGCAAAATGACCTTTCTCTCCACATTTGTTGCAAACCTTAGGCTGACCCTGATAGAAAATGGTCAGTCTATCACTCCCCAGAAAGGCTGAGAAGGGCAGGTGCTGAACTACATTGCCCAGCACCCACAATTGCAGTGACACTGTCCAGACCTCTGTCTATATCCCATGCTCATCAAGGGCCTTCCGCAGTGGGGGGAGGACCTCGCCATATCGGCGTAACCACACTACCAGATCAGCTTCAGTTATGGATTCATCCGAACCTGGATGGTTACTGACTTTATCAATGGCTGCCTTGAAACCACCTTTGGCACCAAACCTCTCCACTGCTGGAGGCCCCTGCACTTCCTATATCGCTCCCAGAAAATATCCAGACCTTCAGGCTTCATAAACGATAAATCATATTCATAGCTCCCATCTGGACAAGTTAAAGCAAAAACATCAAAGGCTTTAAAACCCATTTCCAAAATCAGCTCAGCCACCCCCCCCTTGCTGGTGGGGTCCCCTCCCACCTCAACTGTACAACATTAATTCTCCTGTACCCACCAACTAGCCCACCACCAAACCTCACCGAATTGCCACCATTCCCTCCACCCTCCTTGGTACGGCTCCCCAAAACAGAAGCATAGCTCCCCACATTCCTCCCTGCAGAAGAAACATCTGACACAACTTTAGCAGATCTCGATTGTACAGATTCGAGATTGGATGGTGAATCCCTTTTCTGCTGGGCAGGGGGAGAAATGTCAGCAACATTAACCCCCTCACCACCAACAGATCCATTACTCCAACATCACCAGGCACATTATTTGCAGGCACGCTCATAGTCTCTGCTTTCTTCACAGCAGTGTCCACACTCTCTGCTGCTCCTCCAGGCATGTCCTCCATCAGGACCAGGCTTTCAGCTGTGGAAAGTGAAGGCCGTTCTGACACAGCAACAGGTGAATCACTCACACAGGCGACATCCATGGCTGCTTCCATTCCACCTGCAGCACTGTGCTGCTCCCCTCCCCCTCCAGCACCCATCAGCTCTGGAACACAGGGAGGCTCAGGTGCAGCAAAGACTTTACTGCTGGCGGACATCTTGCTTGCAGCACTCTGAGAGGCACTACCGGTCTCGGCATAGGCAGGTTTCTTTGCAGAGCTCCTTCTGCTCCACAGCCGGGACACCATCCACCACAGCCGGTGGGGCAGACATATTGGAAGGCAGTCTGGTGTATTGAGATTTCACCATTACTGGCTTTGCTGGCCTGTACCTCCTCTGCCCATCCTCAGGGTTTTCTGATGGATCATCAGAAAAGGCAAACTTGTCTGCCCTCAGGGGTGACTCCATCTGCTGAATGAACTTCAGGGTGCTGTTTCCACTCTCAACCCCCTGGCTGGTTGCCGCGGACGATTCCCCAGCCTGACATGGGGGGAGAGGTGCTGAGGCAGATGGTGCAGGGTCAGGCTGCCCATCCACAGACTCTGCTGATGTCTGGCTGGCGAATCTTCTTTCATTGTTGAACTTTTCTTTAAAAGCTCCACTTCTGGCTTTCAGCTTCTTCAATAATAAAGTTTCTTTACTTTTTCTCCCTTCAGCTGCAACTCCGGCGTCATGGGCGATCTGTGCTTACTCCAGGCCTGGCAGAATCTGATCAGCCTTCAAAACTTTCAGCTTCCTCTCAGCTTTTCTTATTGCCATCAACCGATGAATAATCTTCTGACTGTAGACATGACCGTCCAATCACGACGGGGCGGCCCGAGGCTCCGCCCACCGGCTCCGTAGTTTGCGGCCGGCGGGCACCTTACACCGGAGCCTGCAACTTCCCACAAGGTCACCGGTGCCGCCCTCTGCGCTCTGCCGCCCCGAGGCCGGGCCTCGGTGGCCTTGTGGGAAATCCGGGCCTGGTCACATCCTCCTCACTGGGCCCTGTGTCATCAGGGTGATCTGTCCCAGGGCCTCCCCCAGGATCAGGCATTGTTGCTGTGTCAAGCTAGCAGGCAAGGCCCAGGCTTTAAATTGCTGGTTCTCAGAGAGAGAGCTCCCTCAGTGTGTGCTCCTCCTCTTCCCACTGATCACCAATGTAAGGAGCATTCTTCCCAATGACCACCAAAGTAAGGGGCATTCTTCCCACTGTCCACCAATTTAAGGAACATTCTATGCCCTGACCATCAACGTAAGGAGCATTCTCCCCAATGACCACCAATGTAAGGAGCATTCTCCCCATTGACCACCAATGTAAGGAACATTCTCCCCATTGACCACCAATGTAAGGAACATTCTTCCCATTGACCACCAATGTAAGGAACATTCTATGCCCATTGACCACCAATGTAAGGAGCATTCTCCCCACTGTCCATCAATTTAAGGAACATTCTATGCCCTGACCACCAATGTAAGGAACATTCTTCCGATTGACCACCAATGTAAAGAACATTCTTCCCACTGACTACCAATTATAATTTGTACTGTCAGCAATTTGTTCAGCTCACACGATGGGTCTGCGTACAGTGAAATTTGAGTCAAAGTAGCATGTACAGAGTTCAAATATGAACCTGGTCATTCTGGCTAGACCCCTTCCTCCTGCCACATCCACTACTGTGGGGCTTTGGACTAGGGTTGCCACCTGTCCAGGATTCACCCGGACAGTTCGGGTTTTGAATGCTGTGTCCGGGTTTCATGGCAGCAGAAACCCGGACACATGATGTCAGGCAGACAGGGGCAATGAAAATTAATATAGGGGCTACTGGTCCCCCACAAAAAATTGCCTCAACTGTGATATTTACATATTAATGGGTGGCACTATTTACATATGAATAAGCCGCGACTCCAAAAAAATGTCTACGCATCGCTAGAGTGTTCGGGTTTCGCTTGAAGAAAAGGTGGCAACCCTACTTTGGACACTCCTCACATTTACACTGGCAATGATTAGCATTTATCTTTTGTGACAACAAATTATTTTAGCAGCACCACCCCTGGAACTTGCCCTTTAAAATGCTGGCGGGCATGAGAAAGTAGTGATCAGACACACATACATTGTTCACGCCAGCTTATTGCGACATAAACACATTTCTGCACAATATAATTTAAAGAGTGAATCTGCCGGCTTGCAGGGAACGTGCTTGTATTTTGATTATTCTTGTACCTTCCCAGTCACCGTAGAGGAACTCCCAGTCCTCCCCCCCCCTTTCACCGCCTCTCTTTTAACTAGCTGTCTCCAAACCCAGTAAAAGAGCTGTGGGAGGAGGGACAGAGCCCTGAGCAGTAACAATGTAGCTTTTCTGTCTTTCCCAGGAACCCCTGCCAGTCTCTGATGTGCTGTACACAACATGTGATCTTTCAGACTAAATATTGCATGATCCTCCCCTGTGATCACTGGCTTTCAGTGATCTGAAGACTTTGGCAGCTCCATGCACACAGGCTCATTGCACAACAGAGAGGCTGCGAGCAGTTGCTGTGCCAGTGCCTCCATATCGGGGGCAGTTGGGGTGCAGCCGGGAGCCGAGCCAGGGTCCTGATCCTGCACCTTGCATGGTTGGGCTGCTGGAGCGTAGAGGGGTGACACTTGCAGCTATGATACTGCAGTGTGGATGTGAGCCAGGGAAGGGGGCTTTGCTGTGAAATAGATTTTCTTTTTCGCCTGCTGCAACTGGGAGAACTTTTGTCGTCTGACTGACAGCAGATCACACAATCTCAAAGTTCAGCCCAGCTGACATCACAAGCCGCTTGCTCCACAACCCCAGACTTGTCCTTGCAGGGACATGCGAGAGGCTCTTCTGAATTCTGTGTGCTGTTACTGGATCACCTGGGCGCCGGGGTCACTGAGGCAGGGGTCGTCCCTAAGCCTCCAACGTAGAGACGAATAAGCTTCCCCCCGCCGCTGCTGCTACTGAATTGGCTGCACAGAAGGAGAACCCAAAATTGCAGGTCAGTAGTTGAAGCATGCTTCTTTTTTTTAAGTAAGCGGTAACCCCTAACAACTTTATTGTTCTAAACGGAGTCTGGTTGCTATGGGATACTGCAGTTTGCACATCGCTGCCGCCTGGGTGTGAGACGGTGCCGACCAACTTCCAACAAAGAAGGTCATTCCATATGGCTGCAGATGTGTGCATTTAACACTGGCAGTGTGGAGAGCAACTGCCGTAATCGGAGGTAACCAACGCCGTTGCGCTTTGTGCTGATTGGTTACTATGGGATACTAATTAAGCCAAGGTGATGTGTGTGTTTGCAGTCTCTTTGATGTTTCTTAGGGCCCATTCACACCGGTGCAGTCGCAACACAAGGACAGGGCGATTTTCCTTGTACAGGATTGGCACAGTTAACACCACGGCAACGAGATCCGAAAAACGGACTGCATGCTGAACTTTCGTAAAGCAGGACGGTGCGACACAATGCACCACATGGCAACTCGCTGAGGCCCATAGAACAGAAGAAAATAATAACTTTTGTGACATTTTGTAGAAAGTTGACCAAAAAAAAGTCAGTGTGAGGCAGCGACGCAGCCTGGAAAGAGCGCCCCAGAGGTTGCGTTCTAAGGAACGGACCCTTATTTTTACTTCCCATGCACATGCATGTGCGTTTTTCATGTCGCATTGCACAGGTCCATTTATTTCCTACAGGCGTTTTTAGAATAAGAAAACGCAGGCGTGGCACCCATTGAAATCACTGGGCGACGTGTGGCAGAAACGCACACGAGCGTGCGATCCCACATCGCACTGTGTGAACGGGGGCTTATGCATCTGAGAGCCAAAACATTCAGATTCAGGCTCCATTCGCACATAGTGTTTGTGTTTCCCGCGCAAATGACTGTACGGGAGGGAAAAGCAAAACATTTTTTCTGCACGGATGCTGCTCATTTGCGGCTATTAAATACTATTTTGGGGGCCACACGGTTTTGTATGCAATAGTCTGAACGTTGCACATGAAAGTGCATTGTTTTCAGCAGCTCCGCGGGTATCCGTACAACCGCTCTCAGGCTGCACCCGCGTGGGCCTCCTGCGTTTAGGTAATTTAAATGCAGAGAAATGACAGAGGAGCAAGCTCTGCTGCATTTAAATGGACGCGCGTTTACATGCATTTCCATGTGGCTGATGTGCTACGATTTCTGGCGTGACTGATGCAGGCGATTCTATAACTGGTATCAAAGGGTGTTAAAACAAAACAATCGCTCAGTGACCGAAATACAATTGGCAGAAATCGATGTAACGCAGATCTTCATTATGAGACCGGATTTAGGCAGCGCCAACAGTCTGCGTAACGCTTTACAAAATGGGATCTTCATTGCCATTCAGATTTAAATAGGAATACAAATGGTAATGAGGAATTAAAGAGCTGCTACCAAATAACTTATAAGTACGACTCTCCACACACCTGAGAGTTTCGTCACGTTTCCCAAAACACGACAGCTCAACATCAACAATCCCATTCTTTCCAGTCGTGCCCGTTCGCACCTCACATGCTTGAAGTTGGTACTTCTTTTTGGGCAGAATCAAGCGTGTTGGGCCCCATAGACTTTAATGGCACAGTTTTTCATGCAGATTTGGGCCCAACAACCGTCTTCTTCCTCCTCTTCTTAGTAAATAACTTACCATTGGCTAAAACTAAAACACTCGAGCCTAAAAAAACCGCGCAATACAAAACTCCCAAAAATGCACAGGAAAGCGTTTTCACACGGGCTGACCAGGAGGGGGATCCATGCATGAAGGGGTACAGATCTTGCATTGGTGGAAAAAACTGAAATGGCCGTACCCCGTTTTGGTCTATGGAAATGTGTCCCTTTACGTCAGATTACACAGGATCCGACACAATCGGGTCCGCCGAAACAGAACACTTGTCTGTTTGTTTTTCAGGGTCAGGGGTAACCGGGTTTAAATGGAAGCCTGTCCATATAAAAGCATCTGCCAATAGACTAGCATTGGGCATACGACCAGGTCCGTCTAACAAAACTGACAGACGGACTGGATTGGACCGCCCGTCTCAAAGGAACCTGAGTGTGCATGGAAAAGCATGGCTTTGGGCACCTTTTGTATTTATACTTTCCAACCCTGCAAATCAGGGGTGGGCAACTCCGGCTGTGCTTTAGCTACAAATCCCAAAATGCCTCTGCCTCTGGGAGTAATGCCTGTTACTGTCGGTCATGCAATGCCACATGGGACTAGTAATGTGTATATAGTTATAAACGATTTGGAGTGGATGCAGGGGTGGAGACCGGGTGACACCTCGCAGTGACATCATCGCTCATGCGCGTGACGTCACCACTCGCATGTGCGATGACGTGATCTCGCACGTGCAGTCATTTAATTGAAGCCTGCTGGCGGCCATCTTACTGATGGACGCCAGCAGAGAGAGGAAGGGACGTTCACCCGGCGGGAGGAGGTATGCCGCTGCCTCCCCTCCTCTCTCCTGACACTGTCGGGCTCTCGGGCCATGACCGAGTGCCTGACTTTTTAGAGAGGGTGACACCAAAATGACTGTCATTTTGGTGTCACCCCTCCAATGGTGTCACCCGGGTGCGGGCCGCACCGCCCTTGTGACGCCACTGAGTGCATGCAAGACTGCATGTACGTTTGTTCTGTGTGAATGAAGAAAAAAACAAATGCTAGCATATTTTCTTTCAGGTAGCCAAAAAAAGGTTGCCGTTTGATGGAGTTGAGAAACATAGTAGAGAAGAATTTATTTCTTGTGCTTCTCGGCTCCATCTAGTGCTCTCAAGGAGATATTTTCCTGATATTACATTTGACCTGGAATGCAACATAAAATGTTGCTTCCGTCCACATAGAACAAATGTGCGTGCAATTTCGCAGGGTGAATGGCTTTGCAAATAGTTACCTCGGTACCTGCTGACTTGAATACTGCTTCCTAGGCTTTATTGAGCTGCTCAGACAGTACAATGTGAGCTGCACTTGTGGCTCCCTGCAGCATTGGGAGGTGCCTGTAACAGAAACCAATTCCGGTGTTATACTTCTGTCCT
>NW_017306385.1:1079808-1091737 GCF_000935625.1 Nanorana parkeri | reverse complement strand
TGTGCCTTTCCATCTTTCCATTCACAAAGCACATCCTGAGATGACGCTGCAGCCAGCCCCTGCCACTGAACACTAAAGGCTCTTCAGAAACTGGAATTTCTGGGACTATTGGACCTTGCCCTCCCTGCTGTGCTCACTGGTTGCTCCCACTGACCCCTACATCACTACTGTGTTCTATAGTGATGTGGGGATTGGCAGAAGGGACCACTGAGGGCAGCAGGGGACATGGAGCTTGATACTCCTGGCACTGTCAGGCAAAGATTTATTTGCATTAGAGCAGCATTTGGCAGCACGATAGAGCTGATCTTTTTTGTGGACAGCTTTTTTTAACCCCTTGCCACCAGCGGGAGCTCAGCTACAGTTTTGGGCCGCTGATTGAGCTTGCCCTAGAACATCTCTGCAATGCATGCAGCAGCTGAGCATTAAGGTCTGCCCGCTGTGCTGCCACATATATGCGTTTTGCTGTTGTAAAGGGGTTATTGATTTTTATTTGAGGGACAGGGTCACTTTAAGTCAACGAAAAACAAATGGAAGTGACAGGTCTGTCGGCCCGCATTTCTCTGGTATTCCGCAGATGTTCTATTGCAGTTCCGCATTTTTGCTTCTCCAGTCCCTGACACATATTGCATTCATACAAGTCCATGCTTCACTTCAAACAAGGGTCAAACATATTCAGCAGTCATAGCCCAGCCTCTGCAGAAATAACTACAGCTTCAGAAAAGGCAGTCTCACACTTAAAGATGAACCTGCGCTATGCCCACACAGGGCAAAGCAACAGGTTCACTTTAAGTTGCAGGGTAAGCCCTCATTCACACGAGAAAAGGCCGGCCGTATTGGGCAGCTCCCTGGAAGGACAGGTGCTGTGTGTGATTAGTGTGCAGCCCCTGTCCTTCTCTATGGGAGTATGCGGCCCTATGCTCACCCGCCCTGCACGTCGGTGCGGGTGTCCGTACTCATACACTGACGGGATGGATCCTGTCTGCGTCCGAGCCAAGGCACCCGTACGGACCAGCATTTGGGGTGAGCGTAGGGGGGCGTATGGCCGCATAGTCCCATAGAGAAGGACAGGGGCTGTGTACTAATCACACGCAGCACCTGTCCTTCCCGGGAGCTCCTCGATACGGCCGTGCACGCAGCACGAAGCTGTATGTGCCGGCCAATTCCTGTGTGAATGAGGCCATAAGGTCTGCCCGCTGTGCTGCCACAGATATCCGTTTTGCTGTCGTAAAAGGGTTATCGATTTTTATTTGAGGGACAGGGTCACTTTAAGTCTAGGAAAAACAAATGGAAGAGACAGGTCTATGAGCCCCGCATTTCACTCGGATTCCGGAGATGTTCTATTGCAGTTCCGCTTTCATTTTTGCTTCTCCAGTCTCTGACACATGTTGCATCCATGTTTGACTTCTAAACAAGGGTCAAACATTCAGCAGTCATAGCCCAGCCTCTGCAGAAATAACTACAGGTATAGAAAAGGCAGTCTCACACTGTAAGGTGAACCTGCACTGTGCCCACACAGGGAAAAGCAACAGGTTCACTTTAACTTGCAGGACTATTCACAAAAGGGTGAAGGGTTTGGAGAAGTGAACAATCTAGGACAACACAGCTGATTTGGATAAATTCCCTGAGGCTGGGTTCACACCTAGGCGTATCGAATATGCGTGTTTGTCGCGCGTTTTTACCACGATTTGGGGTAGAAAAAACGTACGACAAACGCACGTTTCCGAGGGTTTCCCAATGGATACACGCGGCAAATACGCCCCAAAGAAGCTCCTGTACTTCTTTGGGCGTTGGCCGTTTTGTAGCGCGTTCCTACGGCCTGAAATACGCCCAGGTGTGAACCATATCCATAGGAAACAATGGGATTTCGGTGTTTGAGCGTTTTGCAGAGTGTACGAACGCGCTACAAAACGCCCAGGTATGAACCGGGCCTAAAGGAAAACCTTGTGGTAGCTACAAGATGACAAATGTGTTAGGGATGTGTGTAATATAAGACCTACCCCGAACTAGGTCTTATTTTCGGGGTAGGTCTTATATTACAGAAATCCCCAAAGATAGCACTAGGTCTTATTTTCGGGGTAGGTCTTACTTTCGGGGAAACACAGTAGAGAGCTATGGGCTCCTTGTGGGGCCCAGAGTTCACACATAGAGTGAGTCACATGTTGCTCCATACGCAGAAGTACAGAGCATTTTCTTTTGGTTTCTGACCCTGGAATGGTGGAGAGCGGAGGAAAGTTAAAGCAGATCTCCAGACAAAAATATCAGAAAAAAAATTAAAAGCCCAATAAAAGGTAAAATAACAAACCAGCTTTTGCTGCAATATTCACCTTCAGTCCAAAGATTTCCCAGGCCGCAAATTTTTTTCTGCCAGTGTATGTCCTCCATTTAATGGCCAGCAGCCACTTCCTCTGAGCCCAAGTCATCCTGGACCCAGCCCAAAGGAGAAGCATTACAGTGACGAGCTCTTCTTCATCACTCTGCTTTCTCCTCCTACTGGCAAGCTTTGTGTCAGCACTTGAACCGATTTGGCTCCTTGTGCTGTTTCTTCCTCCCACACTCCTGCCCTTTTGTACAGGGACTGCAAGAGGCCAATACCAGGTTGAATTTGGCTACAAACAACTCTAGCTTTTAAAGATACATTGAAAGTGCAAATGAAGCCAGAACTTTTTTTTTCAGTTTTGGATAGAACGGAGAGGGTATAGAATCCCTGTCAGGATATTTTCGCTGTCTTTGTCCCCATTAGGAAGATTCACCCTCTCTCATAGTCCTGGTGAAAGAAAATCCCAAATTTTGGGCTGTCTTCAGAACAGATATACCGGTAAATGGGAAATCTTCCAATGCTGACCACCAGGGATTTTCCCTATCTTTGTAGGAAATTTGTCTTGCTTCCTGTTGAGGCTATCGGACAGGAAGCAGTGGTGTCACAAGGGGGGTGTAACCTGTACCCGGGTGACACCATTGGAGGGGTGACACCAAAATGACTAACAGTCATTTTGTTTTCACCCCCTCTGAAATGTCGGGCTCTCGGTCATGGAATGAGAGCCCGACAGTTGCAGGAGAGAGTAGTGGACTTGGCGGGATCCGTAATCCCGCCGGGTGAACGTCCCCTCCTCTCTCTGCCGGCGTCCATCATCAAGATGGCCGCCGGCAGGTATCACCAAGATGGCTGCGTATGCACGATGGCATCATGCGCTATGGTGTCACGGCGGGGTGTCACTCGCTATCTGCTCCGGGTGACACCAGGCCTCGGGACGCCCCTGACAGCAAGTGAAGTGAAATCGTCCCAATGGGACAATTATGGTAAAAAAAAAAAAGATAACGGGTTGTAATACAGAGCTGCATTCATTTGAGTCTTGTACATCTGCTTTAGGTGTATGCTGGGTGGGCAAGTGGGGCGGGGGGGGTCTGGGCAAGGCAAGTTTGATATAAAGTAAAACTGCCACCCTGTGGGAGGAATGTAACATGAGGAAGGATTGGTTGCTTTGAAAACAGGTTTTGCAGGTTGTCGCCACTTTGTTGGCCTATTCCTTTAATTTCCCTGTGAAGAGTCATTTGGCTCATGTGTTTTAATGAATGAACAAAGATTCCCGTGTATGAGCACGTTGGAGGGTTTACTTGTAACTGAACGCTACAGAAAGCAGCAGTGTATGTGCTAAATGCAGCCATTGGGCTCCGTGTTAAAGGCACTCTTTAACACGGAGCCCAATGACTGATTTTAGCACATACACTGCTGCTGTAATGGGAATGAGCCTTGAATGACTGGCTGGAGATGGGTTTGGCATGCCGGCTATTGCTGTCATTTCATCAATGACTCTTTTAATTCCTGTTTGGTTTGTCCCAGCAGAGATGGATCTGATCAGCATGGCAGTCCTGAAGAGAGCCACGGAGATGGAGCAGATGGGGGAAATACTCATCATTGGAGAACAGCTAAGGTGGGAACTGGAAAGATTATTACTTCCTAACTTGATACACTATGTGGCCAAACGTTTCTTAAAAATGCATTCAAGTTCCTGAACCATTAACAAAAATGCATCTTATTTGTGTATCACTCGGCTGTAGATCCTCAAGGAGCGAGCTGTGATGGTCAGGTGTCCACAAAATGATGGCCACATGGTATATATTGCAAGGATTTTAGCAAAATGTATCTAAAGTCAAAATGTTTCTTTTGGTTTTGGATAGAATAGAACAGCAGTCGCCAACCTTTCGGACCTCATGGACCACTAAATTCATCATTTTAAGTCCCGCGGACCACTAATATGAATTAAAAAAAAAATATATATGTGTGTGAATGTGTGTATGTATGTATGTATGTATGTATGTATGTATGTATGTATATATATGTGTATGTATGTATCTATATACCGTGTTTCCCTGAAAATAAGACACTGTCTTATATTTTTTGGGCTCAAAAAAACACACTAGGTCTTATTTTCGGGGTAGTTCTTATTTTTTTTTTAATGTACAACACTCCGCACTTATTCATGTACAAAAATATGGTAATCAGGGGTGCCGTACCTTTCCAAGAGCAATTTGCTAACCAATCGCTGGCCAGAATGAGTGAAGCGCGCTTTCACTATCGATTCCTCAGAGGCGGAGTGCATTTGGTATCTCTCCGCCTGTGACAGGAGCCGGCGCTATAGAGGAGGCATCGGCTTACGCGGCTCTGCTCCCTCCGGTGCCGCCTCGCTTCCTCTAGCGCTGGCTTCATTGGCACCTCTGATTCTATCCTGCCTCTCCCGCGGCTCTTCAAGTTCCCCCTTATGCCCTGGGAATGTTCACAACTAGGTCTTATTTTCGGGGTAGGTCTTATATTTTAGCAATTCCCAAAAATAGTACTATGTCTTATTTTCGCGGTAGGTCTTATTTTCGGGGAAACAGGGTATCTATATATAGATATATACATATACATAGGTGCGGGTGTGCCTGCATCCCCCCCCTATCGAATCTGCCACTGGCCCTGCCAGCGGCGCCTGGGGCACATGCCCCCCCTAGCTTCAGCACTTCAGACCAGGAGTAGACAACCTTGGCCTTTTACCTGTTGTGGAACTACAAGTCTCATGAGGCATGACAGCCACAGGCATGATTCCTGGAGACAGAGGCATCAAGGGATTTGTATCTTCACCATACCTAGAGTGCTGAGGTTGCCTACCCCCCGCTTTAGACATTCGACATTCTTTGTCTCACCAAGAGTGAAGCTGCCAGTGCAATAAACAAAAGGAAACGCCCGGGATGCCGTATTCTATTTAACAAGTTCCCAGTAGTATGACCTCATTCTTCATACAGGCTTCAGATAGTGGTGACCTAACTGCAGGAGCAAGATGATGAGAATTCCAGTACATTATGCCAACCAAATGAATGTTGCTGCCATGGTGTCAAGCAGAACAAATTGTACAGTAGTTGAAGAGAATGATGGCTGGCTGCACATTGAAGTGAGTCACTAAAGAGGTTTTTCACTTTAAATTCAGTCAGTGGAAATCGGTTTATTTTATGGCCGTTCAGGACAGACAGCGTGACGAGTTTTTGCCTTGGAAATCTGCTGAGAAGTAACGAGTCTTCAATGCCAGGCCAGCCTGATCTGAGCGGTGGTAGCCTTGGAGCTGCATGGGGGCTTTATCCAGAAATAGAAACCTGATAGTTTAACTCTTCTCCACCCTATGCAAAACTAAAAACACTCGCTGGAGTGAGAGCCCGTACACACCAAGGCCGTGCGTTATTCGGTAATGCAGTACCGCGCATTGTGCCCCGGGAGTGCCATTCAAATGAACGTATGCGGTACCATGTGATTGGTGTATCGTGTGAACTACACCCAAAATGTATATTTTAGAGTAGGGAAGGATTAGGATCTCTGTTGGGGTTTGATTTAGGGATCAATCATGGTGATCATTGTCTTGAGGAGAGAAAGAGGAAGGGAAACCAAGATTTTACAGTTGGTTCACTTACTTCCTGTTGTGTCTCTGGGGACAGCAAGTGGAGGGAAATCTCAATAATGAGAGCAATGAAAACATGGCAGAGGTACTACCCCAACATTGGCTGTAGTTAGACATTGAAGAAGAATTTACTGAGAAAAATAGATGGCTTGCTGAACTTCTTCTGCTAGTTGCCTGGCTGTCTTTGGCTTCAATACTGACCTGGAACAAAGCATACAAAACGGAGTCTCTGAACTCAAAATCTGCAAAATTGTTCTTACTCATTGACTTAGAGTACTGAAGCTTGAAGTGCTCAGTATGACAGCCAGTAATTTAGTATTTTCACAGGTGGGTGGTTTTAGCCTCCATATTGGAAAGCCCAACTCTGGACTAGCCACAAAAAAAGTAGATGCAGAAAATAATGTTCGTTTACCAGGGGATGATTTAACAATGAGGGATAGTTGCCTCCTTCCCGCCAGTTCGGTAGTGATGGCCGGTCCCCTGAAGCCACTCTACTTTACCACTGCCCCTCTGACCAATGTCATTATATACAATGCAGGAGCGGCGGCTTTGTAGTTTCTGAAAATGAGGGTTGCCCACACTCTGGCGCTGGAGAGAAGTGGATCAGAGAATCTGCAGCTGCAGTACTGTCTAGGCATATTCCACTTTTTGTAAAAACAAATAAATAAAAAATAATAATTGCACCTATATCACAAAAAGAAGAAACAATTGTTTTTTTTTGCATTGGTGCCTGCAGAGCATTGCAACTGTGATCAGTGCTTCATGGGTGCATTGCACAGGCTCCTGCAGACTGTTCCTCCAGCCCCAGGTCCTTACTAAGGTACGGGCCTTCAGTTATGGGACTGGAGAAAGAAATCGATGGACTGCTTTGATTGCATTATCAAAAACAACTCCTGTATACATTCCTATTACAATGCTGGTGGTATAACAGGAGAGAATATGCTGGGACTTTTCAACTCCTTTAATTGTGTTGGTCAGCCCGGAGTTGAGCTTTGAACGTCTCCTAGTGCAGTACAGCTACGTCTTGATGAGTACCGGTGTTCTATCAAAGTTTGTGACTAGGTTGGAATGTGTGACCGGTCACGTGGTCACACATTTTAACGTAATCCCGCCCATTTTTTCAGGGGTGGAATGTGTGACCGCCAAAAGGTGAAGAATTTCAACGCTTTCTCAGCTGTTCAAGGGCAGATCGGCATCGCAGATCGTATGTGCAGGAGAACCGATCTGCCCTGGAACAGTTGATGGGTCCTGAAATGTCCGTTCTATCTGACTTTGTGGAATGTGAGATCGCACTCCCAAAGTCGGATAGAAGTGACATTTCAGGACCGATCAGCTGTTCCAGGGCAGATCGGTTCTCCTGCACATGCGATCTGCAATGCCGATCTGCCCTGGAACAGCTGAGAAAGTGTTGGAATGCTTGACCTTTTGGCAGTCACATATTCTACTGCCGAAAAACTGGGCGGGATTACGTTAAAATGTGTGACCACTTGACCGGTCACACACTTTGATAGAACACCGGACGTCCTGGGCTCCTTATATACATTTGTTGCTTGGTCTGTCATTCTGAGTGCACAGGGCAGATTTCCAGATGACAGTAATCCACAGCTGGGAGCCGATTTACTGGTAATGGCCGGGTCACAGTGAGCGCATTGTGTGTGAACATGTACATCTGCATTATTTTTAGGAATGGCTCATTTGGGAATAGTTGACATGATGTCATATCTGGAGAGACATTCCCATTTAGTCACATCTGGAGAAGACATTCCCATTTCGTCCTAATACATGTGAACCCTGACAATCAACTTCCCGTATTCACTTCCTCTGAGTCTGTTAAACATACCGTTGCTTTATTATACTCCGGCCACTTAAAAAAAAAGAATCCTTGCTGTGGGGCTACCCCTGCAGTGTAAGGGTTAGGTGCTCATTTTGGTCTAGGTCTAAAATAACAAAGATATACTCACTCCATCCTCGGTCCTGTGTCGGCGCTCATCTCTGTGTGAAGCTCACAGTGTGCACGAAATCAGAGGAAGCAATTCCAAGAGAGGAGCCGGTACAACTGTGCAAGACTGTGCAAGAAGGCGGGAGTACAGCCCAATAATGTATATAAATCTGTAACTTTCTTTCGATGTGACTTTTACATGACGGATCCATCGAAATCTAAGTGATCTGATTTTGCTTCATGTTTTGTGTGGCCTTGGGTTGTATTGGTTGTAAGGTTTGAAGTTCAGGGTGCCTAGGCATCGGTCACATGTCCAGTTCCCTTCATCCATGTCCCAGGCTGCAGATCACAAGCCCTGGGTGGCCTCTGAAGTCTGACTTTTTTCCAAAATAACGGCTCTGGGCTTTCCGGAGAGATGAGGAATGCGGGATGGATGGTGAAGGTTGTCGTGGAAACGTGTGGGTTTTGGGCAACTGACCTTTGTACTCCAGCAGGACTTAAACTACCAGGAAGCCGATTGTTAGATGCAAGTGATGTCTTTTAGATGTTTTGTGCTTTGGCTGGTAATTTGCATTTTGTCATTTTATCCCAGAATATCTTATCGGATAGGACGGTATGTTATCCCGGGATGTTTTATGGGATAGGACGGTATTTAATCCCAGGATGTTTTATCGGATAGGACGGTATGTTATCCGGGAATGTTTCATCGGATAGGACGGTATTTAATCCCGGGATGTTTTATCGGATAGGACGGTATGTTATCCCGGGAATGTTTTATCGGATAGGACGGTATTTAATCCTGGGATGTTTTATCGGATAGGACGGTATGTTATCCCGGGATGTTTTATCGGATAGGACGGTATGTTATCCGGGAATGTTTCATCGGATAGGACGGTATTTAATCCCGGGATGTTTTATCGGATAGGACGGTATGTTATCCCGGGAATGTTTTATCGGATAGGACGGTATTTAATCCTGGGATGTTTTATCGGATAGGACGGTATGTTATCCCGGGATGTTTTATCGGATAGGACGGTATGTTATCCGGGAATGTTTTATCGGATAGGACGGTATTTAATCCCGGGATGTTTTATCGGATAGGACGGTATGTTATCCCGTGACGTTTTATCGGATAGGACGGTATTTTATCCCGGGAATGTTTTATCGTAGTGGACGGTGTTTTATCCGGGAATGTTTTATCGCAAGGCCTGATGAAGGGGACCCTGCGTGGCCCAGAAAAGCGCTAGTTCTGATGACATGACTTTTCAATAAACAAACGCTTTGGCCTACAATACTTCTGGTGTGTTGGTGACATCCATTCACCTGTTTTACCATCCCCTACAATAAGACAGGGGTAACCACACTGCAAGGGTTAGTTTTTTTAAATTCCACTGAGCTTCTGCCTAAGCCTTAAAGAGGAACTTTCCCAATATCTTCAAAATAACAACAAACACACATTTACAAATGTTTAGTAATGACAATCTACAAGCACATCATCTCAGGGGTGGAAAATGCCTTTCCCTGAGAACTTGTGAGATTACAGATGAGATTTCCCTGCAATGCTCTGTTGATGTAACCTTCCCAGGATGCAACGCTTGGGCACATTACATCATTTGTGTCAAAGTGGACCAGGAAGTGGGAAAAAAAGAAATTGAAAGTAAAGTAAAACATTTTTGTTTAGCTAATGAATGTAAGATGATTTCATATCAGCATGCAGAGTTGTATGATTTTCAGTCAAAGGCAGTAAAGATCCACTTTAAATCCAAGAGTCTATAGAAAACTGGCACTCAAAACGGGGATCAGTCCAGTAATATCAATTTTGTTTTTATGACTCCTTGGGGGAAAAAAAAAATCAGTAACACACTGCTGACACTCTTCAGCCCCACAACTGAGCTATAGTCGTAGCCCTATGACTAAGGATCAGTTGTGGGGTTGAAACGCATCAGAAGTTTGTTATTGACTGTTTTTATGTCATTTTGGGAATAGATTGATATTACTGGACTGACCCAGTTTTGACTGCCGGGTTTCTACAGATCCCTATTATTCTCTCTGGGTAATCTGGTGCCAGCTTCTTATTTACCGTTCTGCCGTCTCTCCTCTTTGCTTAAACTCAGCTAAGCATTGATGGAGTGCCCCCCCCCCTCCCTCCCGAATTGGCCTGGTGGTAACGTGATGGTGGTTAAGTGGTGCAATCTTCGTGGCCCTCTAAAATGCATGGCATGTAGGGCAAATCAACATGATCACCTAGCTGCTATAAAAAAAATACAAGAATGTTCAGAACAGCTTCTTTAAAGTGAAAGCTCATTCTAAAATGACTCTCTTGTTATTACTTGATGTCGGCTACTTGTGTAGCTCCCCCTTTATGGACAGTCTTGTTAGGTGTCTATTGAGAAAATGTTGTGTCCAGTAGGCCAGGAATGCTGAAATACCAGACGATTTGTTTCTAAAAGTGGACCTGTGCTGGTTATTTATAAAGGTGACCTAAGCACTGAATAGAAGGACATCTTGAAATTCCGGAACGTACCTGTGTTGAACAAATACTCCCTGTGCTGATAAGCTCAGCAGAACGTTCAGTTCATATACCGGCTTGCATGGAGGCTTAAGCAGGTCTTTACCCTTTACCATGGGGCCAATTAAGCTGGCAATACACAGATTTATCTTCATGCGCCTGAAGAGAAATCCCTCAATTCCCCATCCACGCTAAACATCATGGATGGAGGAAACTTCCTTGCCGACAACTGGTGTCCAAAGCTGTCAGAATACCCAAAGAGTGACTGCAGCTGACTGGCAACAGCCACTGTTCGGCCAACAATTTTCTGCCCGGTTCCTTCAATTTTTTCCGGAAGGACCACCCACAGACCAAATTTTGGCCGATTTAGCTGGAAACGGACAATATTCTATAAGTGTATGGAAGTCCCCCATGTTGCTTCAATGACGAGATGCCCTTTTAAAATGCCTTATGGAAGACTTATACAGCAGGATAGGGCAGACATGCACTTGGGTATGGAGTTGATGCTCTTCCACCGTTGAGCACATGCCAGCAGTTGCATTGTCCTGTATAGCCTTTGCGCCCAGACCTGTGCACTGGGGGAGGTTATGCCATCCGGGAAGCTGCAATGGTACAGGATCAAAGAGGTTAGAAGAAACTGGAAAATAGAGTGTCTCGGACCCCTCCTCAGTCACATTTGAATATATGCTTGGGCCAAACAAGGACATTCAGGGTTTATTCCAAATTAATGGAAACCCTTTTCATCAAAGCATTGCTGCGCTGCACTCTTTACCCCACTTCCCTTTTTCTTTTTTTAATCCTGGAACACATGTGCCTGAGATGCTGGAATAGAGTGTTGTGTACTTGCTACCTTTTACATACAAAAATTATGGTGAAAAAAACCCCAATGCCGGTGCTAAAAAGTTTATCACAGCCACAAATCGGATTAAAAACCTACCTTGAAAGTTTCAATGTGATTGATGCATGAAACAGAGAGGGGGTTACACATCACAGGCTTCAGGATATACACTCCTGCTGACCCTTGATGGAACTATGTGATTCTGAAAGCAGAGGATTGTTTGGATAAAATAAACCCTCCTCACAGCTCTCCTGCCCTCCCCCTTACACAGCTCTCCTGCTCCCTCCTCCTCAGCTCTCCTTCCCCTGCTTTAGCAGCTCTCCAACTTCTACTCATCCCTTCATCTACAGCTCTCCTGCCATCCCTTCATCTACAGCTCTCCTGCCATCCCTTCCATTACAGCTCTCCTGCAGCCCCCTTCCATTACAGCTCTCCTGCAGCCCCCTTCCATTACAGCTCTCTTGCCATCCCTTCATTTACAGCTCTCCTGCAGCCCCCTTCCATTACAGCTCTCCTGCCATCCCTTCATTTACAGATCTCCTTAAGCCCCCTTCCATTACAGCTCTCCTGCCATCCCTTCATTTACAGCTCTCCTTAAGCCCCCTTGCATTACAGCTGTCCTTCAGCCCCCTTCCATTACAGCTCTCCTTCAGCCCCCTTCCATTACAGCTGTCCTTCCGCCCCCTTCCTTCACTTCTCCCCTTCAGCCCCCTTCCTGC
>NW_017306385.1:1040407-1079139 GCF_000935625.1 Nanorana parkeri | reverse complement strand
AGCCCCCTTCCATTACAGCTCTCCTTCAGCCCCCTTCCATTACAGCTCTCCTTCAGCCCCCTTCCATTACAGCTCTCCTTCAGCCCCCTTCCATTACAGCTCTCCTTCAGCCCCCTTCCATTACAGCTCTCCTTCAGCCCCCTTCCATTACAGCTCTCCTTCAGCCCCCTTCCAATAATAACTCTGCTGCATTCGCCTTCTCCTGTTGTCCGTATTTACAGCTCTCCTGCTGTCCCCCCTTTACAACTCTCCTGCTGTTTCCCCCTATCCTATATGCCTTTGACCAGAATTTCCAAATATTTTCATATGACCACATCAACAACCTATATAAAAGAGATGTCTTGTTCCATTTCCATACCACAATGGCATCAATCTTAAAAGCTATTTTTCTGTAAAATCTGATTTTCATATCTAGATGTGTTCTGCATGTGTTGACAGTTGTGTGTTCATTCCATCGTGCAGTAGTAACAGGTTCAGTCACATGACACAAGTTATCTAAGGCCTGTTTGTTTACTGTAGAGATCAGGCATGGTATGTGTACGAAGACACGCAGACATGTGCACACAAGCGGGGTGAGGCTAGCTAAAGGTCCTTAGGTAAGTGAATATTTGGGGCCCCATTTATCATAGCATTTAAAATGAGAGCTTTGCATGTCGCCCGTGGCAAGCAGACTTGTTAATAAACCCTACTCAGGAAAATGACAGACAGAGAATGAAGAGTCTGGTCATTATGACGCAATACAGGCACTTTAGATGCTTTAATAGGTGATGCTTTCGATTTTTTTTTTAAGTTGAACTCCTGACACATAGGTAATAAAACATTTGCAAAGGGTGGGTGAAATAAAGTCCATAGTCATGCCTCTTATTATTGAGAGCATCAACCTTTAAAAGAAAAAAATATTTCATATACAACCCACCATGGTCTTCACATGGCCTTGACCATTTTCTCAATGCAGCCACTTGGCTTCAGAGTCTGGTCACCGGACCACCCCTTGTACCAATGCTGTGGCCATGTGAAGTCTGTGGCATCAAAGGTGGGCTTTACATGTTACCAGATGTGATTGACTGAGGACAAGGATGGGATCTATTACGATAATACCACCCACATCCCTAACCAGATCCCTGCCCTCAACATGGCGCTAGCAAGAACTTCAGCAGACTTTGACCTAATATGTCCTAACATACTGTACTGCAAGACTTTTCCAAGAGGGCTGTAGTTCCAATTAACGCAAAGTCCAACTTCATTCATGAAATTTAGGGCTCTTGCACATGGGGGCCCGGTGACGTTTTCCCATCGCCAGGGAGCTCCAGGTGTAGCGTAAAGCCTCGCATCAAAGTCAATGGCTGTATGGTGTTGTCGGTAGGTATACACTGACACTACATGAACATGTACACAGACATTAAACCTTGGACGCACACACTCGACTCCCTTTATTAAAGAACACCAGGTTATTAAATGATTATTCTGGTTGATTGGAGTTCAGCCATAACACAACTGGTGCATATCAATAAGTCTGCTTAGTGTGAACATTAATAATAATGCAGAATGGCAGAATGGGAAACCCCAGTTTTGCTTTTGGTGAAACCCTTCCATTCACACTTGAGCACGAGGGTTTTCAGGCAAAAATTTTGCACATCTTCAATAGCGATTTCAGGCCTGAGGATTTTTGTTTTAGCCAAGCCAGTTGTTAGGCGCAAACCATTTTTTAGCCATTCCTTGAAGTCTATGGGGGCAAAAAAAGGTGCAATTCTTCTGAAAAAATGCTCATGTTCTTTATCAAACTTCATGCCACAGTTGACAGAGCGCATAGGTGCGAACGAAAAAGCATTGAAAATAATAGGATTTTTCTTGTTAAGTATTGCCACACTTTGGGAGACAAAATGCTCAGGTGTGATTGTGAGCTCAGTAACTTTACAAGTCTTGAATTCATTTGTTCCCTTTACAATATACAGTAACAGTAGATGTTTATATTTTGCGCTTGTGAGTATTTGACACCAGCAGTGAAGTATGAAGATGGATAAGGAGCTGCTTGTGCTCTCTGGATAGGGTGTCTGGATCACAGACCTGACTGAACCAATTTGGGAATTCTTTGGCGGGTAAAACAGTTCTCATATATGCATCTCAGCAATGTGTTTTAGCTGTTTGCTTGGAGTCCAGCTTTAGGTTTACATTTGAGTAGTATACACAATATTTTATGAGCCACCACAGAATAGCAGACACCACACCCCTACATTTACAATTCCAACAGAAAATCCATTTCAATGGGTTTTTCTAGGTGTCCTATACGGAATGAACGGAACACACACACATCATTTCACAATACCATATTTTTTTCCAAATTTTTTTTTTTTATTAAACTATAAATTCTGTTTAAAATATCTTGAAACAATCCACTAATATTGAAATATATATCAGTCACCGCTCCCGCTGTATTTTGTACCATGGCATTCACCCTCATGGACCATGTCGATTAGTTCAATAAACACATTTTGGAAAAAGTGTGTGTGTGTGTGTGTTGGAATTACATTTCAGTACATCCATTTTAAATTCTTTCCTGTATCGCTATACTCCTGTGAACAAAATGTACAATATGCTGCTCTTGAAATTGAACTGCCTCACCAGCACTTATTATATTCATGTAATGAGAGGCCTTTCACAGGCAACAGGAAAACTCCTAATTGTTTCCTCTTCCTCCTTTCATACAATTCAGTCATTGGAGGGGGAAAAAGGAAAATGTAAAACATCCACCAATAAAAGAGGTGTGGTTATCACAAGAATGGCTGGATACATTAGGCTTGGCAGGTAAAACCGATAATATATTTGTATTTCAACTATAAATTAGCTGTTTGCCTGGAGTTCCTTTTAGAGACCTATGACAAAGATAATTTTTTTTTTTTTTAAACATGCTCTGGGTTAAATGACGTCCAGCATCACTGAAACCATTGGACTGAGGACAGTACTGTGAGTACTGGGTGTCATAGGTCCATCCCCTGACTGGGTATTAGCTTGGCACCCTACCTTCACTGTGTAATGGTGCAGGGAGTGGTGTTCACATCATCATGTCTGTGCTGCAATCTGCATCACCGATGATGGGCTTGTAAGCGGGTTTAGTGTGTAGTGGCTTCACAGAGGTAATCACACGTAATGGTCTTTTGAACAAGATAACCTTTATTACCGGAGGGCCGGTAGTAGGAAGAGTATTTACAATAGTAAGGTCAGCAGTTTCACTCCAGGCATGGAGACACAGGTACACAGTACAGTCAGTTCTGTTATGAACGTTAGTAGTATTTGTTAGCACTATCAGCATCTCCCACTAACTGGCAAAGTGCAAATCCAATCACACAAGGTGTATCTGTAAAGGCGGAGAACACGTTACCCGGGAGCAGCGGTATTCGTTCCATACAGCGAGATACGAGTCTGGCACACTCTTCCCGCACTCACAGCGCGGACACAGGTTTGGCTATAAGCACTGGGAGTCTTTCATCCGACCAGAACTGCCGATGCAGGACTCCGTAGGAACCCTGAACTATCCCTCACAGGCCGGAACACTTTCCCTGAACTCTCCTAACTCTCCCTCACAAGCGGGGTACCTGTCCCTGTCTACTTTCACACTTGTTCTGCCCAAAAACGTGGTTGGGCTTCCTATATAAGATAACCACCCCAAAATGGCCGACCAAATCTCCCAAGAATTCCTGTCCTATCAGGACTCCAGGCTTCTCCAAAATGGTGCTGGAGACAATTATAGAGGCTAAACAGTTCTGAACATATTTACACATAAACATATCAAAATCGGCTGAAAGTAGTTATATACACTGGTTATCCCACTTTATCCTGCAGCCAGCTAGACTGCCCTGTCACTGGCAACTGCCTACAGGCTTCCATTGGAAAAGATTGGGAAAGGAAGAGAGCCCTGCACATCACGCGACTGACCAGAAGACCTTTGGAAAAGGAAGTATGCATACAGGGTCCAGAGCCCAGAATTGGGCATTAAGTATTGCAGAATACATTAAAGTCTCCTTTGTTTTTGCATATATATGTATATCTATAATATACTGATAGCAAGCAGTAGATACTCTGTATACAAAAACATTGAAAAAAATTAAAAAGTGACCAAAAAAGGTAAAAGCTTACCCGTGTGTCTGCCGCTCACTCCCATCCAAAAATCTGAAGCTTCTTGAGCAGCTGTGCAGGATGATGGGGCGGGGGCATGTGTGGTAGAGATCTTTGGCCGGGAGAAGAGGAGAGACAGAGTGGAGCTGTATGCACGCAGCCGGAAGTTTGCAAGTTAGACAGACACCATGGGATAGGAAGAGACAGGAGTCTGTGCTGGATCAGAGACTGGCACCAGCGCTGGAGGGACTCCTGAATACAAGCGGAAGGAAGAAGATCGGATCAAGAGGCATCAAGGTAAGTCCTTAAAGCAGCATGGTGGGGGAGAAAAAAATTGTGACTTTAATGTCACTTTAAAGAGGGCTTGTACTGTGGAAACCAAAAAAGGCAGTCAGAGGGTAATGAACCATTCACCTGTGTTGCATGCAGGCTTCTCACAGATGATCTGTTCTCCATTACTAATTTCCCACTGATTTCTCTATGTGGGGGCACCCATGTTTTCAGAGACAGGGGCTTGTGTCTTCATGTCAGAGCTAAAACATACATTTCCCAGCACATTCACCAGCCAGCCTTCAAAGAAAATACGCTGTCTAACTGCGAAGGTTAAAGACAGAGTCAAGGCTTCACTGTATAGTGCGGTCCTAACTCTAATCAATGAGAGCCTCCATCCTTGAGCATATTTATAGGAAAGGATGAAATTGGGTGCAGGTTCGCTAGGAGGTAGCCCAACCTCCTTAAAGGCATGTCGGAGCTGCCCCCTAATGATTGATGAATGGTGGGGAAATATTCAAGTAGCAACAGGAAACACAGATCAGTGAATGAGCGGAGCAGAAGCAGGGAGATCCTTGCACGGCAGGTCCTCGGGTACAGCTTCCCCTCCAGCAAGGATAACAGTGAGCGGCGTAGTAGACATATCGTTCCAGAATCTCACTCCAAATCTGGTGAGCCTAGCAATCAGAGGCAGCAACGCCTTGAATGATCAGCAGATTTACAGTTCATTGCAAATATACAACAATAAAACCCAACGCACAAAAGTACCTAGGTGCAGTCACATGTCAGGCATTGCACTACTATTTCAGGAGAAATTCTAGGCAAGAGGTATATTTTTAAGGTGCTCTTTAGGCAAAATTGACCTTTCTAGATGTTCTCTATAACCATGGTGGTGGTTCGCAACCCCGTGCTCAGTGGGTCACCGTGTGCTTTCCACTGCTCTAGGTAAGAGGCTCCTCAGCCTCCCCCTAGCGCAACACAGTCAGTTCTCGCACCGAGCAGCCATTCAATATATGCTGCCCTGGCGCCGAGTGTCAGCTTGAGCTGGGGTGGACTGGGGGTATGGCCGTGAGGGAGCGTCATCCATACCTGCATTGCTTACAGCTCCCTCTCATGCCCTGCAGGGAGGGTGCGCAAGAGAGCTGTACAAGCAATGCACATATGGATGGAGCTCCGTCACAGCACAGCAGCCCACACTGGACCCCAGGCTGCGGATCCACTCCAGTTCTCCTAAGGTAGGGAGACTGGGTGGATCTAAAAAAAACACTGTTAGTGTTTTGAGGGCCCATTCACATTACTGCAGCGCGTTAATCCTACAGTCGCGTGCGATTAAGGCACTGTACCACACTGTCTCACCTACCATGCATTCTGGTGCGGGAGGTGCGTTGTTTTGACATTCATTTGAATGGCACCCCAAACACACCTCCTACCTCGCAGCGCTGAATACTGAAAAATGGCCTGGATGGGAAGGGGGTTTAACACCGCGGATGTCAACTGGTTAATCACCCGCATCGGAACGCGCCGTACCACAATGCCGTGCGTTCCAGTGCGGTGCAACTCGGGTCGCGACTTAATGACCGAGGACAAATGTAGGTCCCGAGGTTACACAGGTTGAGAAGCACTGCTCTATAAGATAGCAAGGTAGGGGTCAGGTAGGGGATAGTTAGGAAGTCTTGGGCACGTTGGACAGGGCTGATCCTTTCACCAGGCACAAGAATTTATAATGCCAATCTCCAGCCACCAGAACCTAACCTGCTGACCTTCCTAGCAGGCTGCCTTCAAACTCTAAAATGCTGAACAAAGTGGGTCATTGCTTTCAGCTACAACTCCCCCTCCTACTCTAGCTCAGATAATCATTCCTCAGCCACATTTGCAAAGTGAAGAGAATGTTTTCACGTGCTCGGCAGGATTGCCAGAGGTCAACAAGAAAATGTTGTCGAATCTGACGAGTAACAACGGTGGTTACAATAGTGTGGTAAATCATTTTAGATTAACCCCTTCATGACCAACGATATACAGTGTACGTCGCTGGCATCGGGGCTACAGACATCCCAACCTGCAAAACCTTATTTCAGGGAGGTGCCCGTCTCATTTCAGGGAGCTGCCATTTATGTGTTTTTTTTTTTTTTTTTACAGCGGCCGCCGTCAGAATATAAAATAAATAATGATGATGATCACGCACACGCAAATGAAATAAATGTTCTCTATAACTAGACAACCAGGACATATAATTGATTCTATATTATCCACAAAGGGTTAACAGCACTCTCTCAACCTTGCAGCAGTAGAGGGGGGGAGGGGAGGAGATGGACAAAGCTCCGTTCGTCGATCCCCTCCCCGTTCTATGGGACAGGGAGCTATGCAGATTGCATCACGTCCGGTCCCAAAGCTGTCAGTGCTGGGCTCCTGAAGCCCAGCTATAAGCTATTGAAGTGCGATCTGCACTTCAATAGCTTATTGGGAGTGTAAAGGTGACACTAGAGTCTTTTAGACCCTCAGCATCACCTTAAAGAGTAGCTATCACCACCATCTGCTATCACATGGGGGGCTAGTATGCCCCCCTATGTGATAGCAATTAAAGTAAAGTTTAAATAAAAAGAAAAAGTTATTAACGTAATTAATATAATTAAATTAATAAATGTAAAAATAATAAAAATATTTTTTTAAACTCCCCTGCAAACGTGTGTCTTCACGTAAACACGCATCGGGTGTGCCTACATATGAAAACGACGAACGCGCTACACATGTTGGGTATCGCCGTGCACGCTGGAGTGAGAGCAATAATTCTAGGGCCAGTATTTTGGGGTATCTCTGAACTGATGACCTGTGGGAGCTTTTAAATCGTCGTCTATGGACTTTTTAGGGTACTAAATTTTGTCGCTGTTTCATGGACGCATGCAATTTTTAACCTGGGCATGTTGGGTATCTATTTACTTGTTGTAACCTCATCTTTTATATTTTATTAAACAAATGGGTATTTTATTGTGCTTGGGGGCATTTTTCACAGAATTTTGGGGTTTGATAAGGAATTGCGCTAATATCGTGCAACATAAAATTTTGCAACTGCAACCATTTTATTATACAGGGTCTTGGCTTTCAGAAAATATATGTTTGGAGGTTTTAAGTAATTTTCAGACCTAAAAATGTGGAATATAACATGGGTCCAAGTCCAAAGGCCTCAGTCATGAAAGGGTTCAAATAGAGTTATTTAATTCAATTTAAATCTGGTTTGACTTTGTTTTCCATTTCCTAGTCACTTCCAGGTTACCTAATTACATAATAATGCAATTGCTTACGATATTAATTGTGAATGTGCATACAATGCCATCCATCATTTACTTGCATGGATGGCATATTATGTACAGTCACAATGAACAAAATGAATACTTTTGTAAATAAATCCCTTTCTCCGAGTTAATCCCGGTGTGTGTGCGCAAGCGCAGATGGTGAGGTCTGCAAATTCCACTGGGTCGGCGTTCTCGATAGAACAGCGGTAACTGTCAGTCTTGCAAGGCCCCATGGGACTTGTAGTTACACAACAGCTGGAAGGCCGGTTTTGCCCAGCCCTGCAATAGGGAGTTGGTGGAGTAATTTTAGATCAGCGTAAAAGTCCACATAATAGATGTCACTGATCCATCAGTATTGCCAGTATACTTCATCTTATCAGCATGATTAAGTCAGAATAATCAATAAATACCAACGAGTGATAATAGCGAGAGATTGATTCATTCTTCATAGTTCATACAAGGCCTCAATCAATAAATAACATCAGGCCCTTGCCTACTTCTACTATAAAGATGAAATCTGCCCACAAAAACTTTCATTTTTATATCCCTCAATAGCTATAATGGCTATAAATCTGCTTTGTGTGCACCAAATGCCTTTGCAAAACCCAGGTATTACCTTCTAATACTATTGATGATATCATCAATGTGCTGTACATAGCCAGTACAGATAGAAGAGCCGTGGGAGGGGCCCAGCAGCTCCACCCACTACAGGCAGAAAACTACAGGAGGGGGCTTAGACAAGACCAGTCACCTTGCACAAGGAGAGAGAGCAGCAGTGACCGGTCTGTATTACAGGAGGGGGCGGAGACGAGACCAGTCACCTTGCACAAGGAGAGACCAGTAGTGAGCGGTCTTTATTACAGGAGGGGTGGAGACGAGACCAGTCACCTTGCACAAGGAGAGAGAGCAGCAGTGACTGCTCTTTATTACAGGAGGAGGGGAATACAAGACCAGTCACCCGGCACAAGGAGAGAGAGCAGAAGTGACTGGTCTTTATTATAGGAGGGGGCGGAGACAAGACCAGTCACCCTGCACAAGCAGAGACAGCAGCAGTGAGCAGTCTTTATTACAGGAAGCTCCAAGTGTCACACGGGATTACTGCACAGATCTGGAAGGAACACCCAAAACTCACCAAGACTCCAGTAAGGATACACATGGCTCTTGTATGAAGACAATATTTGTCCCTCCCGGAGTTCAGCTTTAAGATGTAGCTGTTCACATTTTACTTTTAAATCTATACTTACAATCAAAAGCAGACAACTTTATTTCATCCCAGTATACAGTATATCCCATCCATCCACAAAAGACCCAGGTGCAACTACTGACCGGCCTTCTGGTGGCATGGTACCTACACCCAGGCTGTGGGGATATTGATGCATGCTATCACAGGTGTAGGCAACCTCAGCACTCCAGCTGTTGTGGAACTACAAGTCCCATGAGGCATTGCAAGACTCCGGCAGCCACAGACATGACTCCCAGAGGCAGATACATGATGGGATTTGTAGTTTCACCACAGCTAGTGCCAAGGTGGCCTACCAGTGCACATAAGAACATTTCATTAGGTAGTGTTATAGCTCTGTTGCTGACCTGATTGAATGATAGTGATGATCATTGCTTGCATGCTTGCTGTCCTTTGTAACCCTTGTTACCTTAGGCTTGTTTATGTCTTTGTTTCCTGTACACGTCTATACCCGGATTTGTTTTATGTCATAACATTTGTAGCATGTGCTTGTGCAGCAATCATACAACAAAGTGTTTATTGGTTTCAGTCTTTGAAAAACCAAAGTCTGAACTCCAGGTAAATAGGTGATTGTGCCATTGGAATGCACAGTCTGTATACGTACCTGCTCAAGGAATTGTATTTCTCTCCATATAGCCCTGAAATCTGTACTGCCTGCCACACACCAGCCAGGCTGGTCACCTGACTTTCCCTGCTGCAATTAAAGTCATATTAAAGTCAAAAGGTTTTTAAGCCATTTCAAATTCTGATGAAATCACTTACAATGCTGCTCCTTGAGGATTAAAAGTTTGTGTCCTGCAGAATCATCTGGTCCCCTGAGCACTGGCCCTAGTAGCCTGTTTTAGGGTGACTCCTTTCTCTTGTAGGGCCTATGGAGCCACCCTTGTGTGTGCTAGTAAGCTGAGTGTGTCTCCACAAACACACAGGCACAGTAGGGTAAGACACTTGCCTGCTCCCCCCTCCTTCTTCCCTCCTCCAGCAGGGGCACCAGGGTGGGTGTCACCCTGTGCAGCCACCGCACATGCATTTTGACGTCCGTGGTGTGATGTCATCACGCATGCACGGTGATATACTTCACTGCCTGGGGCCAGCTTGGTGATGGAAGCTAGCGAAGAGAGGAGGGGAGGTTCATCCAGCAGGATAAGGGATGCTGCCAGGTCCCCTCCTCTCTCATGCAGCTGTCAGGCTCTCAGTCCATGACCGAGTGCCCAACTTTTCAGAGGGGGTGACACCAAAATGACTGTCAGTCAGTTTTGGTGTCATCCCCTCTGATGGTTTCACCAGGTATGGGCCGCACCCCCCTTGTGACACCATTGCCCTTCTCCAAGCTTGTAGATGGACAGCTGCTGGGGACTGTTCTGTCCCTTGAGATCTTGTACTGGACAGGAAGTTCAGGGAAGTGGAGCTTAGAGAGTTTGTCCTATTTGGAAACATGATGACTCTTAAGTGCTTTGGCAGAAATGTAAAGAAATACTTTGCCGGGTGATGTCCACTGCCTGGGCAAAAAAAGTCTCCACCTGGACTTAGCTAAGTAAATAGGTCAGAGCCTTCCATTGGATAAGTGTTATGATCTGGGGTTGCTTCAGTTGGCCAGGTCTAGGTTCAGCAATGTTATGTGCCCAAAAATGAGGTCAGCTGTCTACCTGAATATACTGAATGATCAGGTTTTTCCATCAATGGATTTTTTTCTTCCCTGCTGGCACATTGGGCATATTCCAAGATTACAATGCCAGGATACATCGGGTTCAGATTGTTAGCAGGGTCGGATTTACTCTCTCTACTGCCCCAAGGCCAGGTTCCTCAACGCGCCCCTTCCCTACCTGCCAACCCCCCACCATGGAGAATGGGACACCTGCAGTCTGCATACAATGTCGCCGAGATCAGTTGTACAAAACAAGCGGTGGCAGCCCTGCTGTACATTTTAGCTCTGCTTGCGTTAAGCAGGGCTAAATGTAGAAAACTACCCGCCCGGGCATCAGGAGATATCAGTTCCACACCCCTGCTGCCCCGAGGCCAGGCCTTGGTTGGCCTTGTGGGAAATCCATTCCTGATTGTGAAAGAGCGGTACAGGGGACATGAGACATCTTTGTCACACGTGGATTGGCCACCACAGAGTCCAGACCTTAACCCCATTGAGAATCTTTTGGATGTGCTGGAGAAGACTTTACGCAGAGGTCCGACTCTCCCATCATCACTACAATATCTTGGTGAAAAATAAATACAACTCTGGATGGAAATAAATATTGTGAGATTGGATAAGCTTATCGAAACGATGCCACGGCAAAAGCTAAAGGCGGTCCAATGAAATATTAGAGTCTGTGACTTAATTTTGGCCAGGCAGTGTAGTTGATGCGTTAGGTTACCTTGCTTTAGGTGAATTATTTCATATAAAGAAAGAGGAAGGTTTAGATCTACGTGAATTCAGCACCGACCCAGAGGAGACTTCATGACTATTCACAGGGACAAGCTGGTCACTCAATGGAACCGTCTCTTGTCAGTTTCTCATTTGTCCTAGCTGATGTATTGATGGGGATAACCATTAACATCCCTGTTTAACCAGTTGCTAATAATAGAGAGTGGCAGATGTATTGAATGTGCTCACATAGGGAGGTTACAAGGTAACGCTGACCTGGCAGACTTCCAGATGACTTACTAAGGTTAAATCTTTGACGCCATTAGGAGCAGCGTCAGGGCCGGCTCCACGTCCTGGGAAAAGGGGCTTCACATGGGATCTGCAGACTAAGGAAAATGCATCATCGGCAGCCCAAAGACCAATGTCATAATAAAGGTTTCAGCCTGCGTTATCCCACGATGAATAATATATAAATAGCCATTAGATACCATCTACTTTCTAGGAATTTAAAGTGTGTCAGCATAGAAAATGAAACAACGGCCACACCCTGTAAAAGTGGCGGCTTAACCACTTGAAGACCCGGGGGTGTGAAACCCCCTTCCTGTCCCGGCTATTTCAGTATTCAGCGCTGCGGTACTTTGACGTTTATTCCGTCATGCAACGCTGTACTGAAATACATTTTGTACCATTTGTTGGGGACAGATAGAGCTTTCTTTTGGTGGTATTTAATCATCACTGGGGGGTTTATTTTTTACTATATAACAAAGAAAGTACCATAAATTTAAAAAAGAAACTATTTCCCTATGAAATGTTATGAAACATTTTAAAATTTTACCAAAAAATTGGATAATAATAAGACGGGGTCACGTCGATTAAATAGACATCAAACATGTCAAGCTTTAAAATTGCGTGCGCCAGCAAAATCGCAAAAAATGACCACACCCAAAATTGGCCATAGGCGACGCTTTAAAAGCTATTACCGCTCATCAGTTTAGTGTTATCAGTGATTAATGCCCCTAAAATTATTACTCGCACTCCGATGTTCGTGGTGATATGTAACATGTGCAGCACAATAGGCGCAATCGTCGTTTTCACACGTATTTTTAGATCTTGACCTTGGGCACACTTTAATAGTTGCATTTCTGGCGGGTAGTGTGTTAAATTGTTGCTTTCTTCCTGTTCCAGGCACCGCCACTATGTAACACTCCCGTGTGTTGGATAGCATGTCCTCCACTGGGCACTGTTGTGCCTCCTGATGATCCTGACTTCCCTGCCGTGTCCTGTAGTAACAAAAGGGACAGTAGTCATGCGAAATTCGAGTTATGTATGTGGCCATACTGGCAACACCCAGCTCGAAAAAAGTTGTGCCGGGTAGGGCCACACACAATTGTTTTTTGTGGAAGGAAGCGGGCGGAGAACTGTTTGCCAAACAGTGAATGTAGCCAATCAACTTCAGCCATTGCTCAGACTCTGACTGCCAGAATACAATACCCCAGCCAGGAAGATTCCTCCATCCACATTGTTTAGCAGGGATGGAGGAATCTGTTAGATCTCCATCGTTCAGCTCATAGATGTGTCTTGCGTGATTTTGGATGAATTTGGTTTTATCGGACGTTACAATGTTCAGCTTTTCTTGTTGTTGGTGTAGTGTGGATCAATTAAATAAAAATTATTAAATCAAAACAATCTAAAATATAAACAATCAACGTCACCCCCTCAGCGGGCCACGGTAAAATTATCAAACGTTGACCGGTCCGCGGCGATAAAAAGGTTGGGGAGCACTGATCTAGGGCAATCCTGGATATGGTGATTTGGAGCACAAAGTGAATGTGTTTCGGTGCACACCTCTGTAATGATCTCTGTTTGCGCACCCTGGTGTGTTTGTCACCATCTGCCAGCTGCTGTTATCTCAGAACTGATTATTGCAAATGACTACGAAGTATAAACGCCGCTCTCAACGAGTCATGTGACCTTTCCAATGTTCTGTTCCTGTGAGTACATACACAGCGTAATCTTCTGTCTGTCAGCCCGCAGACCAAATGAGAGAAAATCAGCTGGTTCTTGCTCTCCGTGCCTGGTGATTGCCCCCTCTCTGTGCCTGTTGATTCCCCCCTTTCTGCGCCTGTAGATTTGCCCCATCCGCATCCATCACAGTGATGAGCCACAAGTGGTGGGGAACAACAAGTGGGACTCTTAATAAGGGATCAATAATTGGTAGTAATTAATAATTGGTCATTATTGGTATACCGGAACAGACCTGGATTTCCAGCACTGGATGGGAAAATGGATGCCGGTACCTGGAGATGCCTGCAATGTGCAGCCATTGCTTGATTAGAGGTCTTTTATCACCTCGGACCTATACCTATTAGTCGCAGCTCACTCATCCTATAGACGAGATGACTCTGACCTGAGGACTAATTAAAATGATGGTGGAGGTGCGAAGTGCGCGCTGAACAGCCCTTCCCCCACCACAGGCTTGCTTTAAAGATGACCTGTACATTTTTGTCTGTCTTGCAGGGATCATGACAACTCAAAGTGATGTAAAAATCCAAAGGTGCTTCATCTCAAATGCTGATTTAAGTCACTTACAATGGATGCTGCTCCTTAAAGGAGAACTATGGGGTTAAGGCTTTGCCCCATAGTTCTCCTTAGGGTAACGGGAGTACACAAACTAGTGTCCTTCCGTTACCCTAGGCTCAGTATACCGCGAGCTGTAGCTCGTGGTATACTGAGACGCCGCAGTATAGCTCGCGGTATACTGAGGCGCCGCAGCTGAAGCGGATCCCGACAATTGTGCAGGGATCCCCCCAGCTGCGTGACTGACAGCTGGCTCTGCCTATCTAGAGGCAGAGCCAGCTGTACCAGCCCCCTCCCCCGTCTGTTCCGCCAGTCAGCACTGGCGGATCGGAGCGCGGAGGGGGGAATCTAGCCCCTCCCCTGTCACGGCAGAGAGCCGTGACAGGATCGAGAGGTGAGCGAACGCCGGTATCTGTTCGCTCACCTCCTGATCTACTGAGCCGACCTGTGACAGTCTCATTGTCACAGGTCGGCTAGAACTATGAGGTGAGTGAAAAGCACTCACCTCATAGTTCTCCTTTAACATTTAACCCTTTCCGCTGCCAAGGCCTCTTGCGGAACCTGGCCTTGGGGCGGCAGGGAGAGTAAATCCGGCCCTGCTTACAGGTCATCAGTTTAGAGATATCCAGGAATATTGGCCCGAGAATTATTGCTCTCACTTTGACGTGCGCGGGGATATCCAACATGTGTAGCGTGATTGTGGTTTTCGTACGTAGGCGCACCCAAAGCATCTTTGTGTTAATGCGCTCACGGAACACTTGAAAAACTTTTTGTTGTTGTTATTTTTACATTTATTTAAAAAAATGTTTTAACTTTAATTGCTATCACATAGGGGGGCTGTATGTTCACCGTCTCCTGCCGACACCCAACATGCTGGTCCCGGGTCCGCAGGAGGGGCAGCGGAGCCTGGGAAACAAGGTGGAGGTGTCAGGTGGGGCAGGCACTGTACCGGCCCCTGGAAGGAATCTGGCGGGCGCTGATCTGCTGGAATCGCTTCCATTGTCAAGCCGACAGCTGGCTCTACAAATGTAAACCGTAGCCGCCGGGAGTCTGTTTTTAAAGGGGCCCGTTGCCACCGACGTATGGCAGCGAAAGGGTTAAACGTTTTTCAGTTTCCTGCAGAATCAGCTGGTCCTCTGAGCACTGGTCCTGATATCCTGTTTTAGAGTGACTCCTTTCCCATGCAGTGTCCTATGGAGCCACCCTTGTGTGTGCTAGTAAGCTGTGCGTGTCTCCACAAACACAGCAAGGCAAGACACTTCTCTTTCCCCTTCTTCTCCATGACCCCTCTCCTCCCGTCTCTAAGTTATTAGATGGAGAGCTCCCAGAGACTCCTCTGTCCCTTGTGATCTTGTACTGGACAGGAAGTTCAAGGAAGTGGAGCTGAGAGAGTTGGAGCTGTTTGGAAACACGATGACTGAGTAAAAAGTATACATATTTTCCTGGACGATGCATATTGCTTGATCTGGATTCAATGCACGTCTGCAGCGAGGTGCGTTGGGGTGCCATTCAGATGAGTTTCAACTCAATGCACCTAGTGCAGGGTAACGCACGCCATGGGCGCTGTGCAGTAATGCTTTGCGTTTAAGGCGACGCTTCGGTATGAACAAGCCCTGAATGGATAGGTGGATAGTAAGATGGAGAACGAATGACTCTTCTTCCCTGTATACTACTCTGGACTGTCAGTCTGAGCACCTGAAGCTCCCTGATCACAGTAATATCCAGCAAGTATAAAACTTGCATCTCTGGCATCCCCGGCCACCGTTCGGACGTGGTTATAACATCATTACAAACTGTACTTCTACCCTAGAGTTCCACTTTAATGATCCTATAAGCCAAGGCTGGGCAAACTCTGGCCCTCCAGCTATTGTGGAACTACAAGTCCCATGAGGCATTGCAAGATACTGACAGCCACAGGCATGACTCCCGGAGGCAGATGCATCACGGGATTTGTAGTTTCATCACAGCTGGAGGGCCGGAGTTTGCCTACCCCTGGTATAAGATTCCCCGTTGTGTTCTCATCATCTCACCGTGCCGGTTATCAGTACGCGGCGATCAGCGCTGCACTCAGACAGTGACAATTCAGTTTTGCAATCAATGTGAAGAGATTTTTGTATGCGGTGAATCATTGTTATCATTATGGATGCGCCGCACTCGGCTGCTCCAGATTATTTCTCCATCGCCGGTCCCCGGAGATCACATTATTTCCTCACATGAGAGAAGGATTGGTGGAAAGTTTGTGCATTAGAAACAAGTCGTCTTTATTTCAGCTGGAGATTCATGAAATGTAAAATGATAAAGTGTGACAATGAAAGCTGAACTCCGGGCAAACACAGAGATGAAGGACAGGATAGAGAACTCTGTCCATCCAGTCCTGAGATTTACACAGCTTGTGGTACACTACACAGCTCTACCTGAAAAGGAAGGAGACCTGATTTCTCACCTCTCCTGTTTAGTAACACAAGTCTCGTCTCGTCCCTCCCCAGCCTGTGATTGTGACAGTAATGGAGAAGCAACCGACTGATGAGCTATTGTCTGTCAGCATGCTCACTGTTCCTCTGTTCCTCCTGTCTGCTCTCTCCTCCTCTCTGCTCTCTCCTCCTGTCTGCTCTCTCCTCCTCTCTGCTCTCACTGTTGGCACTGCAGCACAACTGTCCCCTTTGTGCTGTGTCTGCCAGTCTGAGCCCTGCTGTACAGCGGATTGCGGCAGGCTGAAACTAGATCAAATTGAGGTACGTGGACTGCTCGCTAAAATACACGTAATGACCTATTAATAAGTACAAGCTGCATTAATCTGTGCCGTCTATTTCTGCCTGGAGTTCAGCTTTAAAGAAGAATGGTGGGCTTATGAAATCTTAACCCTCGCAGAAGGGCTACCCCCATACTGCAAGGGTTAACTGCTCATTTTGGTCTAGGGGCTGGATTCAAGAAGATAATTAACCAGATCTTCAGTCTTGACTGGCTCCTAGCCCCGTCCCTGCAGCCTCTCCCACCCCCCCCTGGGGCTCTGGTGGTGTAAGCCCTGCTCACATCATCACGTCTAATGCAGGTCTATTGATTTGCAATAGACATGAAGATGCCGAGGGGCAGTTCACAGCCGGAGTAGAGAGGTGAGCACTGTCTGCTGCAGGACCGAGGATCAGGTGAGTGTATCGTCTTTATTCCAGTCCCTAAACCAGGGGCTGCCAAACTCCGGCCCTCCAGCTATGTGAAACTACAAATCCCATGATGCATCTCTCTCCAGGAGTCATGTCTGTGGCTGTGAGAATCTTGCAATGCCTCATGGGATTTGTAGTTCCACTACAGCTGGAGGGCCAGAGTTTTGCTACGCCTGCCCTAAACCAAAATTAGTAGTTAAGGGGGGGTTAGCTGCAAGGGTTAATTTTGGAACTATCTGGGGTTCCTCTTTAACATTACATTGAAGGGGAAAGATAGGTGAGATTTTGAAGCAAGTAAAAAGTAAATATTTTTTTAGCTTATACAATGTGAATGGGAACATATAAGGAATATAAAGCAGGTGTCGTCCTAATTTGGCTGCAAAAGTGGAAATATGGTTTAAAACAAACCCCCCGAGAAACCAATGTATGTACTCCTAATAGGATGACTGGTAGGACCTGCCTGAGCTCCACTGACCTGCCAGCCAATGACCTGCCAGCCAATAACCGTAATTGTCATTGTTCCATTCATCTGACTGATGGCTCCAATCTTCACATGGCAGAGGGCCAGCAGTGCAGAGAATGACTGTTCCTTGGCTGGTTTCTTTCCATTATTCAGAGTTCATGTACATTGGACATTTTGTGGCGCTGTAAAGCAGGCTTGTCTTGTTCTTCTCTGTAGGAAACTTAGCAGACATTGCTGGTCAGACTCATGGCTGACTCCCCACATTTATAGGGTATGACGGAGCTTTTTTTTTATTTTTTTTATGGTGAGATGCTATCTCTCGGGCGTCAGTAACATAACAAGCGTAGGGGAGGGCCTCCAACAGGGCCTCTCCTTTTTCTAAAGGGGACATCCTATGCATGGAGGCACAACTGCTAAGTACTGAGAGTAGGAAAGTAAAATGGAACATTAACATTAACAAACATTTAACAGTAACAATGACAACCTGGCGGGCCGTTACTCCAATGTTAGTAGGAAGGATGGGGGAGTTGTCCAGGAGGGCCCATGGAAGGTGACCACTCGGACAGGCCGCGTCTAGAAGGTGCGCTCATGTCTGGTATGGGGGGGGAGGGGGTTACCTCTCACACCTCGCAGGCGGTCCACTACTCCTTCGAAGGCCATCCCGGAGAACTCCCACGCATCTGGGGCCCTGCCACGCCGTCCACCGGAACCACTGGGATGGAGGAAAGAAAAACATTAGTTTTTTTAGTAAACATTATGGTCATTGCAATCAATGGGAACCGTAACCTCACAGCGTTTATGTCGGTACGAGTCATATAACGCCATACTGTGCAGACCACCGAGCTGTACCCCTCACCCACCCAAAGAGTTTTTGTATTTCAGTCCCGGGCCCCCCGGCATCTGTGGGAGCGGATGGATGAGAGAGCGGGGGTAAGGGAGGGCTAGACGTCCCCCTTGCTGTGGGAGCGGATGGATGAGAGAGCGGGGGTAAGGGAGGGCTAGACGTCCCCCTTGTCCGGAGGAGTGGGGGCAGCAGAGGTGGGGATCTCCCGAGTGACTGGGTACGGGGGGCGGGTGTGTCTAGAGGCTCTGGTATGGCAGTCTCAGGTTAGCCAGGCATACAGTTCAGGAGGAGTGTAGGCAGTCAAGTGGCCCAGGTTCTCTCTATGGTGGCGGGGGTGACAACAACAGGGACTGTCCGTGCCGGGAACGTTGGGGTGCATCGGCGAGTAGGGCAGTGGAGTGGGTATCTCACCGGTGTCGCGCGGGTTAAGTGAAGGGACACATTCGTGAGATCCTCGTGTCCCGGTGCAGCCCGATATCCAAGGTTCCTTCAGCGGCCGGCGGCGTGGGCGGCAACAGGCCCTCCAGTATAATTTCTACCAAGTCTCAGTGCGGCAGAGTAGGCCTCTTCCAGGCTCCCGCGGAGTTAGGGTTCGCTGGGTGCTGGGCGGGATGCCCTGGGTTTTGGGTGAGAGGAGGGTGTTCCGTGTCCAGGTCCGGGCCTAGCCAGTCCGGGATCTCCACAGGCGTCACTCCGAGGAATGAAAAAAGATCCTCTAGCTGGGTCGGGTGGCACAGGATGAAGGACCGACCGTTGCGTCTCACATGCAGGCTGAAGGGGTAACCCCACGTGTAGAGGCCTCCAGCACGTCTGATTTCAGCAAGAAGGGGTTGCAGTAGGCGCCGCATATGAAGCGTGCGGCGGGACAGGTCTGGTAAGAGGGTTATGTCGGCCCCATCAAAGGGGATTGGGCCCTTCTGCCACGCTTTACGCATCACGGTTTCCTTTACCTCGAAAAAATGGATGCGGCACAGTACGTCTCTAGGCCGGGGGTCGCCGTCTGCTCTGGGTCGCCCCACACGATGGACTCGGTCGATCTCCAGGATGGAATCTGGGGCCCTATCCATCACAGTGTTGAGGATGGCTGTCACTGTGGGGCGGAGGTCCGCTGCACCTGTGGCCTCTGGGAGCCCCGGAGTTTAACGTTGTTTCTCCGGGACCTGTTTTCAAGGTCATCTTGAGCCAAGTATAGGGCGGAGAGATGGCGGTCATAGGACGCCCTATCCGACTCTACGCGGTCCAGTCTGCGGGACAGGTGAGTCTGGTCATCCGTTAGGGTTGATACTCTCGACTCCAGATGGGAGACCGTCTTGTGGATGCCCGCTATGTCGCGTTTCAGCGCGGCTTCCATTTTTGTTACCAGGGCGGCCATGTCTTGCCGCGTGGGCAGGGACAGGAGGATGGAGGAGATCTCGTTAGCAGAGAGGGAGGTCAACACCTCGGGCGTCTGTGGTGGGGTGGGGTGAGGCGGAAAACCGGATCCTCAATGACGCTGGGTGCGGGCTGTGAGTCAGGCATCCGTTGCCGTGTAGACGCTCCCGGGTTCAGAGCATGCGGTGAGTCCGGGGTATCTCGAGGTTGGCGCGGAGGTGTAGGCCCCTGAGGCTTACCCTGTGTCTCTGACGCCATGGCCGGCCGAGGGGTGTTGCGGGTCGACGGCGCTTGGCCCGATAAGTAGCGCTGCAGGGATGTCAGGGAGCGCCGGCTGTTATTAGACCTGGATTTCCTCTTCTGCGACATTAAGAACTGGGTCGTAGGATGTCTCGGTCTTCTGAATAATGTCCGGAGATAGCAGAGCTCTAGCAATGTGCTTCCTCACCCCGCCATCGCCAAGCCACGCCCCCGCTATCATTTAAGATTAAGCTGATTACAACATATGAAAATCACAGGATAACTTTGTAGGGAAATTAAGACCAAACTCCAATATTATGCATTTGGCACTCATTAGTTGTGCAAACTCTAGCATGACATTGATTGGATAGCAAAGTGATGTGATATTTTGAGGAATGAAATTGTATTGGATACAGTCAAGTATCAGTAAAATATACGCTAATCTAAAATTATTTTACAAATTCTTAACACAAAATGAGGACACGATCCTTTCAGTGACAATAATGTAATAAATATGGATGCTACATGACTGGGAGGCTTTGCATCACGTTATGCAGTTTGATGGAATAGATTTCGTATTTGTTTCTACTGGACATACTAACAATCTGCAGTAAATCAAACAAAGGAAAGTGAAATTTAACAGCTGATTAATTTGGGTGCCATGCGTTCTGGAGCAGGCAATCGCATTGTGGCCGGAGGGCGTGGCTGCGGTGCCATTGAGTTCAATGCACCACCTCACCCCAAAACAAATTGAGCCGGCCGGAATGCGATCCAGTGCGTTCAGGCCAGAATTGGGCCGGGACGCACTGAGGCTGGTGTGAACTAGCCCTTCATCTTTTTTTCACCAGAAACAAGTTAATGGTGATAAATATGCTTTCAGCAGAACAATGTACAAGGTTTGTAGAGTGTATGGGCACCTTTAGTTAACTACTCAAGTGATTGTTTCTCTAATTAGAGATCACAAATGTATAGTTGGCAATTGAAGCAGGTGGTTATGTAGAGAGCCAGGAGAAATCCTGTCTGGGGTTTATGTATCACCACCCAGATTCTGTCATGCACCTTTCGGGACCTCTGGTCAGCACCCAGGTTTTACACCTCGCCTTAAAGGCAGGTTAATGCAGGTGAGGCAAACAGACTGTGCTGGAGTCTGCTGAAGCTAAAGGTTGGTAACCTGTGTATTGTGGTGCCTGAAAAACTCTAGGTTAGTGCTGGTTGCAGGTTGTATAGTATTTGAGGTTGAATAAAGACACAGGTCCATCGAGTTCAACCCATGTGAGTGTGTGTGTGTCTATATGTACAAGTTGTTAGGAATACCTGCACCCCTGTATGTTCGCTGAGGAAAGTATCTAATTGATTCTTGAATGATTCAGTACTCTTTGCTGATACCACTGCTTTTGGAAGAAAGTTCCACAACTTTACTGCTCTAACAGAAAAGAATCCCCTTCGCCCTTTGTGGTTAAACCTTTTCACCTCCAAATGTAGGTGGTGGCTGTATTTATATCAGTGACAGTACAGATATTGGCTGACTGACACTTTTTTTCTTTTCTGTTCATTAAGGGATACTATGCATTGATCTTTTATAAGTAGCTGGTAGTTTGCACCTTCCAATTTCCTCTCTAAAGACATTACCAATTCTTCCATATGAGATCATTTTAGTTGCAATAAATCAACAAGCCTACTCTTCATCAAAGTTTGCATTGCATTGTTCAAATTGTTCTTGCAACTCAGTTTTTTTCTTTCAAACTTCTTACTGTGGACCTCAGTTCATCAATTTAAATACTGGAGGCAGTTGCAGGGCCCTCCTTACCATCTTATCTGGAATTGTATTGTGATTGTAATCTCTTACTTCTATTGTAAAGAGCTGCGCAAACTGTTGACGCTATATAAATCCTAAATAATAATAACTCCAGTCTGTCTGAACTCCAAACAAACAAAACACAAATTGTTCCTCTACACAAAATCAACACTTTCCTCTGCTTTAACAGTCATTAAAGTACAGCATTCAACACTTTATATCCACTACTAAAATTTCAGATGCACTCGAGGACAACAAACAATTAGAACTTTTGCATATCCAATGAACAACTCACCACACTTCCAATCCTTCTACAAAGTCCAAGATCCAGCTGACTTCCCCACAAGATCATCATTATTTTCTCTCTCATTCACACATGCCAGTGCCTTTTATCTGCCCCTGGAACACTCCTCTCAAGCAGGTTTCAGCTAAACACATTATTGATTTTAGAGTACAGAAAAGTTTGTCTTGTCCAAGAGGTCACCAAGGTTACCATTGTTCTTGCTTCTGAGCTAGGTTCACATAGGAATTAGGTTCCATCATATGTCCCTGCCCCCATCCCATCATGTATGCTGCATTGCTAACACAGGTGTGGGCAGTAAATACCAGCAGGGGGTCTGGATTGTCCCAAGAGATAACGACCCTCAGGCAGATCTTCATCCATCAGTGTCCCTGCTCCAAATGTTCTGTGTTATTTAATGGCCTCATTACAAAGCCACAGGATGATTGATCTTTCAGGAAGCATGGCATATCTTTACATCAAAGCTGTATCATAGATACCAATTTTATTAGCTCTAACAGAAGCAACCAATGGAGGATCACATAGCTGAATTCAAACATTGGGCCATCAATCTAAGGAATCATTTTAGATTGGGACTCTCTGAAGCTTTAAATGATGAGTTGGCTAGAACTGACTTGGCAATGACTGACTTATCTCCTACACTAGATGGTCTTATCCAACATTCTATTTTTATAGACAGGAGGTACCCTCTGTCGCAACCTAAGTTAGAACACCTTATTTGGACGTTGACCTAAAAAGTGGGTTCATTAGACCTTCCTCCTCTCCAGCCGGTGCGGGAATGTTTTTTGCCAGGATCCATAAATTTCAGGAGGAGAGTAGGCAGTCAAGTGGCCCTGGTTCTCTCTCGCGGGGGGGGTGACAACACCAGGGACTGTCTGTGCCGGGAACGTTGGGGTGCATCGGCGCGTAGGGCAGTGGAATGGGTATCTCACCGGTGTCGCGCGGGTTAAGGGAAGGGACCCATTTGTGAGATCTTCGTGTTCGGTGCAGCCTGATATCCAAGGTTCCATCAGCGGCCGGCGGCGTGGGCGGCAACAGGCCCTCCAGTATAATTTCTACCAAGTCTCAGTGCGGCAGAGTAGGCCTCCTCCAGGCTTCCGCGGAGTTAGGGTTCGCTGGATGTGGGTGCAGGGCGGGATGCCCTGGGTCTGTTCAAGGATGTGCTACGCCTCCGTCTGCGTTGGGGGAGAGGACGGTGTTCCGTGTCCAGGTCCAGGCCTAGCCAGTCCGGGATCTCCACAGGCGTCACTCCGAGGAATGAAAAAAGATCCTCTAGCTGGGTCGGGTGGCACAGGATGAAGGACCGACCGTTGCGTCTCACATGCAGGCTGAAGGGGTAACCCCACGTGTAGAGGCCTCCAGCACGTCTGATTTCAGCAAGAAGGGGTTGCAGTAGGTGCCGCATATGAAGCGTGCGGCGGGACAGGTCTGGTAAGAGGGTTATGTCGGCCCCATCAAAGGGGATTGGGCCCTTCTGCCACGCTTTACGCATCACGGTTTCCTTTACCTCGAAAAAATGGATGCGGCACAGTACGTCTCTAGGCCGGGGGTCGCCGTCTGCCCCACACGATGGACTCGGTCGATCTCCAGGATGGAATCTGGGGCCCTATCCATCACAGTGTTGAGGATGGCTGTCACTGTGGGGCGGAGGTCCGCTGCACCTGTGGCCTCTGGGAGCCCCCGGAGTTTAACGTTGTTTCTCCGGGACCTGTTTTCAAGGTCATCTTGAGCCAAGTATAGGGCAGAGAGATGGCGATCATAGGCCGGCCTATCTGACTCTAGGCGGTCCAGTCTGCGGGACAGGTGGGTCTGGTCATCCGTTAGGGTTGATACTCTCGACTCTAGAAGGGAGACCGTCTTGTGGATGCCCGCTATATCACGTTTCAGCGCGGCTTCCATTTTAGTTACCAGGGCGGCCATGTCTTGCCGCGTGGGCAGGGACAGGAGGATGGAGGAGATCTCGTTAGTAGAGAGGGAGGTCAATACCTCGGGCGTCTGTGGTGGGGAGGGGGTGAGGCGGAAAACCGGATCCTCAATGACGCTGGGTGTGGGCTGCGAGTCAGGTATCCGTTGCCGTGTAGACGCTCCCGGGTTCAGAGCATGTGGTGAGTCCGGGGTATCTCGAGGTTGGCGCGGAGGTGTAGGCCCCTGAGGCTTACCCTGTGTCTCTGACGCCATGGCCGGCCGAGGGGTGTTGCGGGTCGACGGCGCTTGGCCCGATAAGTAGCGCTGCAGGGATGTCAGGGAGCGCCGGCTGTTGTTAGACCTGGATTTCCTCTTCTGCGACATTAAGAACTGGGTCGTAGGATGTCTCGGTCTTCTGAATAATGCCCGGAGATAGCAGAGCTCTAGCAATGTGCTTCCTCACGCCGCCATCGCCAAGCCACGCCCCCCATGACGGAGCTTTTCATAAGCTTCAGGTACTCTAGTCTGAGAAGGATGCATTATAAAGTGACACTAAACTCAGGAGTGACACCTTACAAATACATTTAAGTCCCTGAATTATTAACAACAATGTATCTTATTTGTGTATCACTCGGCTGTAGATCCTCCAATCATCTCTGGATTGGTGCTGACACTGTCCTTCCTTCTGGAGGGTGGTCAGTGTTAATCTGTATTGGAGAGGGGTTATGAAGATAAGGCGGGCAGGGTGATGAGTGGTTATGAAGATGAGGGGTTATGAAGATGAGGAGGGGTTATGAGGAGGGGTAATGAAGATGGGGAGGGGTTATGAAGATGAGGAGGGCATGGTTATGAGGAGGGGTTATGAAGATGAGGAGGGCTTTTGAAGATGAGGAGGGCATGGTTATGAGGAGGGGTTATGAAGATGAGGAGGGCAGGGCTATGAGGAGGGGTTATGAAGATGAGGAGGGGTTATGAAGATGAGGAGGGCAGGGCTATGAGGAGGGGTTATGAAGATGAGGAGGGCAGGGTTATGAGGAGGGGTTATGAAGATGAGGAGGGCAGGGTTATGAGGAGGGGTTATGAAGATGAGGAGGGCAGGGTTATGAGGAGGGGTTATGAAGATGAGAGCAGGATGATGAGGAGGGGTTATGAAGATGAGAGCAGGGTGATGAGGAGGGGTTATGAAGATGAGAGCAGGGTGATGAGGAGGGGTTATGAAGATGAGAGCAGGGTGATGAGGAGGGGTTATGAAGATGAGGAGGGCAGGGCGATGAGGAGGGGTTACAGCGATAAGGAGAGGGAGGGGAGGGGTTATGAAGATGAAGAAGGGTTATGAAGATGGGCAGGGTGATGAGGAGGGATTATGGAGATAAGGAGAGTGAGCAGATGAGGAAGGGTTATGCATATGAGAAGGGGAATTAAATTGAGGATGGCAAGGTAATAAGAATTTATATAGCACCTACAGTTTGCGCAGCGCTTTACAATATAAGGAAGACATTACAATACAATTCAAGACATGATGGTAAGGAGGGCCCTGCCCGTGAGGGCTTCCAATCTAAAAGAGAGGTGCCAGTGATGCATGAGGAGGTAAGGAGAGAGGAGGAAATGAAAAGGGGGTTATGGAGACAAGGTAGGGGAAGAGATATGGAGGGGTTATGAAGAAGCACTCTGGATTTCTGGAAGGATCAATGGAGAAGTAAAGCGTGGTGGGCCAGTATTCTCCATAATGTGGGAGTATGCACACCACGTTTGCACATTATGACACACTTGAGTTGATCATAAATTTGTAGACCGCTCTACGAATATTCATATGAAAATCCTCATCAGGACATTCGATAATACCATCACAGACCTGACAAATGTTGAAAAGACTCTAACACGTGATTTTGGAATGAATGGAATTTCTCACACAAAAGCCACATTCACTGTTAGAAATGAATTCCTGTGAGAAAAAAAAAATCCATCCTTTTTTTTTTTTTTTGTTGTCACTATGGTTGGAAACATTCGGAGATTTGACCTCATTAACTATTAAAAAAAAGAAAATCTGACAAACGTTCCTAAAACAAAATTCTTCTGGTGTATGGCCAGCTTTGTCTCTGGGTCTGCTCGGTGTCACCCTGGTGAGATCCGAGTTGCCCTCACCCACTCCGTGCCCCCCCCCGAGTGCCATCTTTTCCTCTTCTTCTTCCGGGTCCTCCATCTGTATGCTTCACCCATTGAGTGGGCTCTGCTGATGTAACTCCCGCACATGCTCTCTGGAGGTACATTATCTCGGCACCCAACATCTGTAACATGCCGGAACTGTACACGCGGTTTGTGTACTGATTACAAATATTTCCTAGCTGGTTAGGAAAAGAGTTTTATGGCCAAAAGACCCGACCTGCTTGTTAATGTTTGTTTTCAGGCTTCATTTCCACTTTAATAGGCATTTATATGTACTGGTAGGATTTTAAAGAAACAAAACATGGGGAAATGTGCAGAGATGTACGGAATATGTTTGGTTTTTGGCCTGACCATTTGTGAGGCCAGGTACTGATGTTGGAGAAGAAGGCCGGGCTCGCAGTCTCCGCTCTAATTCATCCCAAAGGTGTTCTATGGGGTTGAGGTCAGGACTCCGTGCAGGCCAGTCAAGTTCCTCCACCCCAAACTCGCTCACCCATGTCTTTATGGACCTTGCTTTGTACACTGGTGCGCAGTCATGTTGGAACAGGAAGAGGCCATCCCCAAACTGTTCCCACAAAGTTGGGAGCATGAAATTGTCCAAAATGTCTTGGTATGCTGATGCCTGAAGAGTTCCCTTCACTGGAACTAAGGGGCCAAGCCCAACCCCTGAACACGGCCGGCCGGGAGCTTTACATTCAAGCGATTGGGTGTCTCTAGAGACGCTCGATCGCTTGTATTAGCAGCTGTCACTGTCTTTGCCGGTCCCGAGATCCGCTGTGCCCGATGCGGCCGGGACCGACACGGCTCTGTGACAGGAGATCAAAGGGAGTTCAGTATACGAAGTCCCTTTTGATCTCATCTCAGTCCCCTGATGCAGGAAGTGATGTATATGACATCACTTCCTGCATTCAGTGTCACTCTCCAGCTACAGAAGCTGATGAAGCCGATCTCTGCTTCATCAGCTTCTCTGGGGGTCCCTAGGTGACATTAGGGGTCTTGGAGACCCCTGATGTCTCCATAAAGAGGACCTGTCATGTAAATTGGCTATCACATAGGGGGCTTCTTAGCCCCCCATGTAATAGCAATAAAGTTGTGTGTAAAAAAAGAAAAAAGTATTACAAAAATGAAAGAATCATAAAAAAATTAGAAAAGAAAACATTTTTTTAAGTCCCCGCCCCCCACATACACACGCAGGTATGCGTCGGGGGCGCCTACGTGCGAAAACAACGATTGTGCTTATTGTGTCGCACATGTTACATATCGCTGCAAACGTCGGAGTGAGAGCTAAATTTTAAAGCCATTAATCACTGATAACACTAAACTGATGAGCAGTAAAAGCGTTTTAATCGTCGCCTATGGGCGTTTTTTGCGGGTGCACGCAATTTTAAGGCTTAACATGTTTGGTGTCTATTTACCCGACGTGACCCCGACTTTTATGTTTTACTAAAAATATGGGTAAGAATAAATGTTTCATAACATAACGTAGGGACACTTTTTTTTTTCTTTTTTTTTTCTTTTTTTTTACATTTATGGTACTTTTTTCATTATATAGTAACCCCCCCCGTGGTGATTAGTCCGGTCATGCTGACTGGTGAAATTTTTGACTGACTGGTGAGACACCATCAAATTTTTCAAGCCCTGGAAATAGTAGACCAGACTGTTGGACGAAATACACTCTTCAGCTTGCTGTAATGGGTAACACACATTTTCCCATGACAGGCGGAATGTTTCCTGTTTAATGGCACGCCAGAGGCTCGGTTAACACAGCCAGTAGTTTGTAGGAGCCCGGCCTCAGCTCTCATATAATAAACACAGTGATCTCTCTCTCTGGTCCACTTACATTGACAAACCTCTGGAGGTCTTTATTTTGTCATTCCCAACACTTGTTTTGCTTTTGAGGTTGTTGGACAGCGTACAGACGTCTCCTTTAATTGGACCAACATAACAAAGACCGCAGTTAATCAGCTTGGGGGAAGAACTGAACAAGGGGCAAGCGTTTTGTTTAAAACTCCGAGCACAAATGGATTTAATAATGCATCGATGTTGATCATGAATAATTAGCATGAGGCATGTTCTACTTTCTGATCAAGGAAAGGGGCCCTCGCTGCCATGTCTTAGAGCCTCGGTTCTCAACTGGTGGGTTGGGACCCAAAAGTGGGTCGCGGCCCCATGTTCAGTGGGTCGCGGCCTGCCTTCCACTTCTCTAGGTGAGAGGCTCATCAGCCTCCCCCTAACCTCCTCCATCGCGCAGCACTGTCAGTTCTTATGCTGAGCAGCCATTCAAATTATGCTGCCCAGTGTCAACTGGGGGTATGGCTGCATGGGAGCTCCATCCATACATGCATTGCTTATAGCTCCCTCGCATGTCCTGTAGCAATGCCTGGACTGGAGTGATGTCACATTCTTGCTCCCGGCACCTCTACAGGTGCACATGGGAACTGTACAAGCAATGCACATATGGATGGAGCTCTGTCACAGCACAGCAGCCCACACTGCCGTGCGTTCCATTGCAATGCAACTTGGGTCGCGACTAAATGCCAGAGGACAAATGTGGGTCTTGAGGTTACACTGGTTTAGAACCACTGTCTTAGAGGGATGATTTATAATAGACATGTGCGATTCGTTGCGTTCCGAATTTTGGATTTGTAATTTCGGATTCAGTACGAATTTCTTCCTAACAGAAACTAAATTAGAAATTTACGATAAAGACTTCAAAAAGAGGATTTCATAACTTGTGAAGATGAAAACAAAACATTTTACTTCATGTTCCTCTGCATGCACCGTGAACGTTTAAACAGATAAAAAAAAATTAAGAAAAGGATTTTAATGTCCCTTTAATAGTGAAGACTAGAGCACAGCAACCAGAAATGTCAACTGTGCCAATTCTGCTATGTACGTACGTCCATTCGCGCAAAACCCCACATTTCGGAAATTCGTCCGAATTACGAATCCCATACGAATCCGAAACCCGAAACATAACGCATACAGGACCCGATTTCGGAAATCCGAAATAAATGAAGTCCGAAACAAAACAAATTTTTTGCGGCTGCACATGTCTAATTTATAATGAGTTTGCACAGCGAAATATTGTGCAAAAGTTGTCCGCGGCTCATGACTTTCACTGCTCATTACTGCCACTAGATGGAGTCGAGGAGCATAGGACATTCCTAGTAATATGCTGCAAATATCGCTCACACAGTTGTCTGCTGTGCAAAGGTGTTATAAATCAGCCCCTTAGTCTCCAGTTACACTGGTGCGTCTATTTTTTTTGTGTGCATTTCTGTTTTTTTCATGCGTTATGCATTTTTGTTTTGGCCAAAGAAGGTGGAATATGGATAAAGATGATAGTCCGAAGCAGAATGGTGTCTTCTAGATTGTATACTGTGACGCCATCCACCAGTTGTTTCAGCACCCGTTGGATTCTGGGGTATAATGGTACGGTGTGGGAAGGGGATATTACAAAGACATATGTTGTGACAAGACCCATGATCAGCACCCATGTGGAAACTACAACTAAGAGGCATTTGTTTCCAGTGTACAACAGACTACAGACGAACAGTCAGCAGTTTTGGTCTTTGACACTTTGCCTAACGAAGGGAGTCCTGTGAGGCTCGGAAACGTTGCATTCACATTACCTGCACAGGTTTTCAGCAGGCACAGCTTTATATGGTGCAGGAAGTCCAGCTCCTGCTGCACTTCCTGGCCTGTAAGCGCTGCAAATCTTATAGACCCTAGCACTGCGGTCACATTTCCGCCCCCCTTCTCCTCCTGGCCAATCACAAAGCTGAACATGGGGCTGTGTGTTTTGTGATTGGTAGGGAGAAAAGGGAGGCGGAGATACAACCATAGCGCTGTTTAAAAAAACCTGATTGTGAAGTACATTTGATTATGTGGAGGTGTTATAGAGATATATTTCCAGCAGTTATGCTACCAATTGCAGGTATTGATTTAAGTTTTTTAATGCATGCATGGTTGGGCTTTTATTTTTATAATATCTGCTTGAGGATTATTATTTGCATTTAACAGTTCATATTTGTTTCCCAGGCTCCGACTGCATGAAGAGAAGGTGATAAAAGACAGAAGGCATCATCTGAAGACATACCCCAACTGTTTTGTGGCCAGAGAAGTGACTGACTGGCTTATCGATAGGAAAGAAGCCTCCGAAAGGCCCGTTGCTATAGAACTGATGCAAAAAATGATTGACAACAATATTATCCATCATGGTGAGTGGAGGGATGCTTTAAGGCTTGTTCACAGCAATTGCAGTGCGTTCCAGAGCGGTAGCTGGTGGAACGCACAGCAATCGCACACTAAACTTCATGTACAAAATGTTCTATAGTCATAGCGACATTAGCAACAAACTCTTTACGATTAATTCCGTAACAAAGACTAGAGGCCACCACCTGAAACTGGTAGAAAAAAAATTCAAACACAAGGGGCGAAGGGGGTTCTTCTCAGTTTGAGCGGTTAGGGTCTGGAACTCGTTGCCAGAAGCAGTGATTTCAGCTAATAGTGTGGAATCGTTCAAGAAGCTTTTGGACGATTTCCTGAGAAACGGTAATATACAGGGGTACAAGTACTCCTAATAACGAGATGACTCTATACACACACACACACACACACACACAATAGGTTGGACTTGATGGACATGTGTCCTTATTCATTCAAATACTATGTAACTATGTAAACTTCCCCCTTCATTCTGGGGCGGGAGGGGGCATGGCGGTGCATTAAAGTCAATGGCACCACAGCCACACCCCCCCGCCCGCAGTGCGATCGGATGCACGGCAAAACATTGCCTGTGATCCGTTCCACTGCGAAGGCAAAACAAATGCTGCATGCTTTAATTTTTGCGTGGACCAGAGCACAGGCAATGTTTTGCCACGCGTCCGATTGCAGTGTGGGGTGTGTGTGTGTGGCTGCGGTGCCATTGACTTCAATGTCCGCCACGCCCCCTCCCGCCCCAGAATTAGTGTGTGATTGCTGTGTGTTCCAGCAGCTACCACTCTGGAATGCACCGCAATAGGTGTGAACAAGCCCATACAGTGTATTTTCTGATTGTCTAAAGTTTTAATCTTGTATTTTATTCTAAAGGGTCTATTTATAAACAATTTGAAGAGCTATTCACCCTGCAAGTCTTACAGAATGTTTGTTTAGTGCGAATTGACGCAAAAACGGACGTTCCTATTTATGCCAACTATTGCAGGTGCTATATATTCTTTTCAGGTCGAATGTATTTGATGTAATACTGCATTTTGGCCACTAGGTGGAGCTGAGGAGCATAGGAATTAAGTATTTGTAAACACTGCTTTGAGCGTGTACATCTGTACAGGTTAGGGATGTATGTTGCAGACGCAGCCTGAACCTGTACAAATGTACGCACTCAGAGCTGCGTTTTACGGGCATACGAACATAGCCTGTCATGGATAGACGGGCTGCATGCAACACCCGTGGGTTCCGTTCGCAGATACAAAGATGAAAGTTGGCAGTTTCCTTTCGTGCTCAGTGAGGTCAGAGACTGGCCTGTTTAGTAAATCTGGCCATACATTTGTTTTTTCAAACTCTGGATCCCACCATCCAACCTAAACAGCGTGGACGGGGGCACTCCCCCTGTTGGGTTATCGTATTAGTAAATGTACTCGTGACCCAAAACGGAAGTTCAGCCAAAAAAAGGTTTGGCTTTACTTCTCTTTTGAAAATGGTTTAAATCCACTGCAAGGAATTAGAATTGAAATAACAGCGGGGAACTTGAGCTCAATGGGGGGGTGTCAGGCCACTGCATAGAGGCCGCTGCTTACACGCAGATAGCAGCAGTCCTCTCTGCAGTCTGCTGGCAGGGGGCAGGCTGACTTATTCTGGCTGTGGCTGCATTGCAGCAACAACACGCAGTAAGACTTTGCAAACCCTTTGTTCTCATCCACATTGAATTTTAAATGAGAGCCTTTGAGTTTTAAATTAGATTGCCAGGCTCTTGGTGGGATTGGATGGACATGAATAGTCCAGTGTTCTCTGTAAAGCACTGCAGAGAAAAGCATTCACTCTCTCCTCTATTCCAGCTGGGGAAGATGTGCCATTTCTAGTGAATTGCCCTCTCACATAAACATTATTGCCGTTTGTAAAACTTTACGAGGTGCTCGGCACGTTTTCTCGTTGTGTCCTGACCGTCTCTTCATTGTTGCAGTGTGTGATGAATTCAAGGATTTCAAAGATGCCAAACTCTTCTACCGCTTCAGAAAGGATGATGGAACCTTCCCGCTAGACCAAGAAGTCAAGGTGTTCATGCGAGGACAGCGTCTCTATGAAAAGTAAGTATGTGACCCCCTGAAGAACCTCCTCCAGCTTACAATGTCCGGTGTTTAAAGACCAGTCTTGGTCAAACTGCCTTTCCAAAAAAGTCACCATCTGGGTTTAGCTAAGCAGATCTGTCAGAGCCTTCTATTGGGTAATAGGTCTAGATTCAGCAACGTTATGTCCCCAAAAAATGAGGTCAGCTGTCTACCTAAATATACTGAATGACCAGGTTTTTCCATCAATTGATTTTTTCTCCTCTGATGGCACGTTGGGCATATTCCAAGATGACAATGTCAGGATTCATCGGGCTCACATTGTGAAAGAGTGGTACAGGGGGCATGAGACATCATTATCACACATGGATTGGCCACCAGAGTCCAGACCTTAAACCCATTGAGGGTCTTTTGGATGTGCTGGAGAAGACTTTACAGAAGACTCTCCCATCATCACTGCAACTCTGGATGGAAATAAATGTTGTGATATTGTACAGTATAAGCTTATTGAAATTATGCCACGGTGAATGTGTGCGGTAATCAAAGCTAAAGGTGGTTGGTCCAACGAAATATTAGAGCGTGTGACTTTTTTTTGTACAGGCAGTGTGTTTTCTTGCATTCGTTAGGATGGGGAAGCATTTATAACCTCAGTCTTATTGATTGCACGTCACTCCTGTCAGGGTGACCACACAGGAAGTGAAGAGAACTGAATCACCCTGTATGAAGATATTTTATTACAGGTACTCTGTTATTACAGAAGGTATTCAGTAGCTCAGAAGTAGTATCCCAATTTTACTGCCAACTGTTTGGCTGCTAATAAACCAGCCTCGATGAGCCATTCATTCTCTTTTAAACATGCTGATCTTGGTTATTAACTCTGTTTTATGTTGTTACAAAGCTCATTGATAGGGCATTGAATATACACGGGGCAATTGTGCACTGAGCAGAAGGAAGCTCAGGGAAGCACAGTGGCTTAGTGGTTAGCACCTCAGCCTTGTAGCGCTGGGAGTGCCTGGTTCAAAACCCGGTCAACACACTATCTTGTAGTAGTTTGCACGTTCTCACCCTGCTTGTGTGGGTTTCCTCCCACACTCGAAATACATGCTGGTAGGTTAATTGGCTCCTGTCTACATAGGCCCTGTATGCAGTGACATAGGGACCTTAAATTGTAAGCTCCTCAAGGACAGGGACTGATGTGATTGTGTGCTGTGTAAAATTGTCAGTGCTATATAAACACCTGTAATAAATACATGCTGAGCCTTCCATTATATCAGGCTCAGCCTTAAAGGAGAGCTATGAGGCGAGTGACAATCACTCAGCCTCATAGTTCTAGCCGACCTGTGACAATGAAACTGAAATGAGCTAGTTTGTGTCCTCCTGTTACCCTTAGGAGAACTATGGGGAAAAGCCCTGGCCCTATAGTTCTCCTTTTAAGCTGGCTGTAAACACTGCTTGAATTTTGGGGACTTTGAGTAGTGTGTGGCCCCCCCGGGACCCCAACCCAAATTGAACAAAAGTAGATTTTTTTCCGTTGACTCTTGTCGGAGGAGCTGATCCGAAATATCTTGGACGAGCAGTGACTGCAGCCAGTCAACTCAGGTGGAGGGATTCCCTTATTCATGCTGTTTAGTGTGGATGGTAGAAGCGAGTGATCCTTGCCGTTCAGTCCTTGGGGCTGAAGAAGAAAAAACACACAGAGGGGAATTTATCAAAACTGGAGCAGACAAAATCTGGAGCAGCTGTGCATGGCAACCAATCAGCTTCACTCTTCAGTTTGTTTAGTTGAACTTTAAAAAGGAAAGAGTGAAGCTGATTGGTTGCCCGGCACAGCTGCTCCAGATTTTGTCTGCTCCAGTTTTGATAAATTCCCCTCACTGTGTATGGCCAGCTTTAGCATGAATTGGTATAGATGGGGTATCAAGCCTTTTTTCCTGCAGGGCTGAACAAGAAAAAAAATGATTAGTGTATGGTCAGCCTAACGACCAAAAAATCCCTCTTATTATATATAGCAAGGATTGGGAACCTCGGCACTCCAGCTGTGCTGAAACTACAAACTCCATTATACCTCTGTGAGTCATCAGTCATGCCTGTGGCTGTCAGAGTCTTTCAGGGCCTCATGGGACTTGAAGTTCAACAGCTGGAGTGCCAAGGTTGCCTACCCCTGTACTATATAGTAGATGAATAAGAACTCCAGGTTTTAAAGTTTAACTATGAGAGTGTAAAGTCTACACTTTGTACCATAGTAGCCCAGCTTTTCCATAGGAATGAATAGCCTTGCAGAATGCATGCACGGGGCACAGCCCGAAAGATTTTCGACAGATGTCCTGTCGATCTAGGTATCAGTATCCCGCTGGATAGGGACAGGTGAGTATAAAGTAGGGGACACACACAGCACATTTCTTCTGCTTCAGCAGGAATCGGACGGAATTTACTACATAGATGACCCTATTGCACCTGAGGGAGTTGATCCTTAGGGCGACTTTTGCTGAAAGAACATGTTGGAAAATGATCAGCTGCAAGCTCTGTTTGGGTATTCTGACAGCTGCAGGGGATTCGTCCATCAATGCTTGTAAGTGGTAATGGAGGAAACTGTGGAACAAAAAAAAATTAGACACATGTATACCCGACTTAAGAATGGCAGGGTGCTGGGGGCCAGGGGGCAATATAATAAGGTGCAGTTATACTCCAATCTCTAGATCAGCTGTTGTGCAACTGCAGGTCCCACTAGGCATTGCAAGACTCTGACAGCCACAGACATGGCTCCCAGAGTTATGATTTGGATTTGTAGTTTCACCACATCTGGAGTGCCGAGGTTGCCTACACCTGCTCTAGATGGTGTCGTGACAAGTATATTCATGTACATTATCATTTTCTCCATTCCCACCTCCTTGGGCTCCCTTTTACTCTTGGCACACCCCTCCGCTGCAGTCAGCTGACAGTAAAGTTCCCATGTACTGGGCAGACAACTTGTCGCCTGTAGAGGAAATCACCAAGAGCACGCCGGCGTTCCAAAAATCTCAGAATCAGGAGAATGGACGTCGGAGTAATGCACATGATGACACTTACCTCACTCTCATCTACAGATCTCCAAACCCTCTTCTTCTTCTTTAATCAAATATGAACTCCAGATCCTGTGCGCTTGATTTGGGGTGCAGCTTGCTGGTTGTAGTGGAGCTACCGCTGCCATACGTAGCAGATGTATAATTCAGGAGTAATCCCGCAGTGACTCTGAGGGATCATTTACAAATCTTCTTGGCTGATGAGAGTGGTGGAGATTGGCCAAGAATGATAGAAACTGGGACAGACATATTCCAGCTGGGGGGGATTGTCGATCTTACTGCCAAACTGCTAATGCTCATTCTTCAACATTGAACCCGGTCAGATGTGGAGCGTTTGTTTATACGGCACGGACATTTCCGGAATCTGTTGAATTTAGAGGTTCTTAGACAGCGGGGAAATAAATCCCATTAGCATTTTGTGTGATGTTGGAGGTTACAGTTGTTGTATTAAACTCTTCAACTTTTTTTTCAATAATGAATCCAGATCAAATATACATTGCTTAGCAAAGTATTTCTTTCCATGTTTGCCCAAAAACACTTACAGTCTTCATGTTACTAAATAGTTGACTCTAACTCTCTCAGCTCAGCTTCCCTAAACTTCCTGTCCAGTACAAGATCACAAGGGACAGCACAGTCTCCAGCAACTCGTCCATCTACTAGACTGGAGAAAGGAGGAGGGGAGATGGGAATGGATTGCCTTGCTGTGTCTGTGTGTTTATGGGGAGACACACAGCTGACTAGCAGACACAAGAGTGGCTCCATAGGACCCTGAAAGGGAAAGGAGTCACCCTAAAACAGGTTATCAGGGCCACTGCTCACGGCACCAGCTTATTCTACAGAAAACGAAAACTTGTAAACAAGAAGAAGCAGCATCCATTGTAAATGATTTAGTCGGGCATTTGGAATTTTTTTAAAAACCTTTTGATTTTAATTTCACTTTAAAGTGACTTGCATCAACCTTCTTTTTTTTTTTTTTTAGTTTCCACTTATAGGGAGTCTGTCCATGAAGTGAAATGTCTGTGCAAGAAGCCTTAGATGAAAGCTGCCATTCACCGCCTGTTCATCTGCACATTAGTTCAGCCATTAATCTTTGTAAGCACCGGTTTATTAAATTGCATCCATCACAACCAGTTAACGCATTTCAGGTAATCCAGACCAAGCTGAAGGTGGAATGGCTGTGCTGCTGTCATCTACTTATCACATTGTTGGATTCGCTTGTAGTGTGGGTCACCTGTTCAGTCATTGTGAGTGGTCATTGCTTGGGCCCATGTCAGACCAGTGATACTGCTACTGGTGGCAACTCAGCAGAATCGGGATCAATAAATAGATGACATGTCTGTTTCTATGGTGTTGCTTCATCGCTGCATGAATCACTTACCAGCGCGGGAGCCGCAGTGGAGTGAGTCCTTGCTGGTCCGGCCATTGAGGGAGCAACGCCATAAAAGCAGCCGCGTGGTCTTTTTGCCTTTCTAGTGATGTCACTCCAGTGGGCCTTACACACTTGGGGAGGAAACTTATAAAAACTGGAGCACACAGAATCTGGAGCAGTTGACCATGGCAACCAATCAGCATCTTCGTTTAATTTTCAAAGCTCAACTGAAGAGAGAAGCTGATTGGATACTATGGGCAACTGCTCAAGAGTCTGGTCTTCTCCAGTTTTGATAAATTCCCACCTATGTATGCTGGTTTCGGAACAGTGAAACTGAATAAGCTCAAATTTACTAAGACAAAACTAGTATGTGGCCAAGCAGTCTCTGATGGCTTCCATTTTGATGCTTCTCACATAGGTATGTTGCTTTGTGACAGATTCCATTTTTAGGTTGTGAGATCTTCCCAGGCTGGTGTTGCTGACTTTCTTCTGAAGATGCTAGTTGTCTGACTATCATTCTGGTCTTTTGTCATTAGCAGTTTGAGTGGTAGGTTGGGATAAGTTATGTGTTAAATGGTATCTATTAGGGATGCACCAATACCGTTTTTTCGGTATCGAGTACCAGTATTTATCTTTCGGTACTCGCTGATACCAGTACTTCCGCTAGCATGGAGATGGCTTCCCAGGCAATCAGGAAGCCGGGCAGTGTGTCATTACCTGCGCCCGGCTTCTTGATTGCCTGAAAAGCCGTCTCCATGCTGTTTGGGCAGTTCAATGCTGATTGGCCGGGAAGACAGCATCCCAGGCAATCACCATATAGCCGGCTTCCTGGCCCATCAGTATAAAGCCGGCCAAACAGCATGGAGCTATCACCATATAGCCGGCTTCCTGGGCAATCAGAAAGCCGTGCCGCGATTCATTACCAGTGGCCCGGCTTCCTGGTTCGCTGGGAAGCAGCTCTGTTCCCTCCCTCTGACCGGAAGTATCGGGATAAGAATTTTAGCATTTGTACGAGTACTCACCCTAATACTCGGTATTGGCACCGATACTACTATTCGTATCGGTGCATCCCTAGTATCTACTGCCAAAAATAAAAAATCTGTATTTCTATATTGAATTCCACAAGTTCTATCCCACTCCCAATAACCAGATCCATCCAGACATTTGTAGACTTTTTAAAAAAGTGCATATGAAACACAAACAAAAAGAGTGCACAAGGGTGTGTGAACTGGTCCATCTTCCGAAGAGATAGGGCCCTTCCCTGACCCCCGGGGCACAAAGCTCCTGACAGGGGCAAAGCACTCGTGTCAACCTGGCCAAAACCAGGAGGACCCATTCCTCATGGTCAGCCAAAGCCAACCACCGAGTACTAGGTTGAGGGCTCTCCTGAACAGAGACCCCCGATTCAAGGGAATAAGGAACTTAATGACCACACATCCTCCCCCTAGACTTCAGGGTAGACCCGAAGATGCCCATAGGATGTACTTCCTCAATGCACTGATACAATTTCACTCAGCCCTGTGAATATGCACTTCCTGTGTCACGACTCTCACAAAGCCTGCCGTCTGAACTGCAACTCAACATTATCATTGCATGCAGGAAGCAGTACATGATGGGATGTGTAGTCTTGAGAAATGGAGATTGCATCACATAAAGCAGCAGGGAAATCTCGCAAAGCACCCGGGAATCCAGGAAGTTGGTTGATTGCATTATCAAAAACAAGTCTAGTATGTATTCCTATTACAATGCTGATGTTATAACAGAAGAATATTTGCTGGGACTTTACAACTCCTTTAAGTGACATCAGATCTCTTGATTTTTAAACTTGATCTGGGCCAGTGGCTCAAAAACTATTGATCCCAGAGGATCAGCAAGACATGGATCTGTCATGACCGTTCTTTTTTTATAAAAGCCACCGCTCTTCTTTGCTGCATTGTACAATT
>NW_017306385.1:1038750-1040355 GCF_000935625.1 Nanorana parkeri | reverse complement strand
CCCCCCCCCCCCCCCCCATGTTTCCACAAAGGTCACAAAGAGGAAATTGTGGGCTTTAACAAACATCACTTGACATCAGCGGATCCTGAAACAGGACTTGCCGTTCTCTCACCAAGTTGCCATAGAAGATGTGGCTTTCAAGGTAGTCCAGCACACATCCTCATACAGGGTTCTATTAAAGAATCACAGAATGACGTCAGTGGTTCCATGAGTTGCAGCCAAAACAAAAACAACGTATTGAATATCTTTCAGTTCTTCGTCGCTGTTTCCTGTCCACAGAATCAGTACTGCAAAGAACGGTGTATAGAAGGCAGTAACTCACAGCGGCCTATCGGAATGTATCATTGTCATCTGGCTTAAAGTGATATTAAAGTCAAAAGGTTTTTAAGCTATTTCAAATGCTGATGAAATCCTTACAATGGATGCTGCTCCTCGATGTATAAAAGTTTTAGTTTCCTGCAGAATCAGCTGGTCGCATGAGCACTGGTCCTGATGTCCTGTTTTAGGGTGGCCCTTGTATTAGGGATGCACCAATACCAGTATTGGTGCCAATACTGGGCATTTTCATGGGTACTCATACACGTGAAAATGCCCTGATACTAAATGCTGATACCAGCGCTTTATATTTTTTTAACTGAAGTGGCTGCCTTACCTCCTGCACTTGCTGGGGACCTCGGCAGCCTTCCTGTGAACAGCGGCGCCTGTTTACAGGGCCGAAGCACATCTCCTCCTCCTCCTGCAACCACGCTGCCTGTACCCGCTCGGGAGACCACCTGGATCCCCTCCTGAGACCCCCGGCATCCCTCCCAAGACACCGCCCAACCATCCTGAGATCCTCCGCTGGAGACATCAGGTCGGCACCCCGGAGCAGCACAGAGTATATAGCTTTATATTATTCTGCATTGCTGTATAATGTATTGCTGGGATTTGTAGTCCTCTATAGCTGGTGGTATTAATCATTGCTATAATATAATGCTGAGACTTGTAGTCCCCTATAGCTGATGGTATTCTGCATTGCTGTATAATGTATTGCTGAGATTTGCAGTCCCTCTACAGCTTGGATTCAGTGGCAGAACTACCAGGGCCGCAAAGTTTGCAGCTGTGAACGGGCTCTGGCACTTCACCACTGTCCTAAAATTATTGGTCTGTATTGTTTTAGAAAAACTGTCAGATGACACTAAAAAAAAGTATAGGTAATTGGTATTGGTGAGTACTTGATGAAAAGTATCGGTACTTGGTCTGGAAAAAATGGTATTGGGCAATCCCTACCTTGCAAGGTCTTATGGAGCCACCCTTTTGTGTGCACTTGAAATATATGCATTGAAGCCTGGAGAGCATTGCAACCATAATGAGTGAGTCGCAGGTGCAATGCACAGGCTCTTGCACGGTTTACCTGCATCCCCGGGTCTCTACGTTGTTACGGACCTACCGTTATAGGGCTGCAAGAAGTAATCAATGGACTATGAGTGTGGTAACGTGGCTGCATTGTGCTCCAATCCCTCTACCGGGTTGGCAGATGAGACTTGAGACGTGAATGATGCACAGAAAGCTGTAGGGAGAAGTACTCCGCAATTCAGGTAAGTGAGGGGCAGTTTGAAGATTGGG
>NW_017306385.1:1019465-1036981 GCF_000935625.1 Nanorana parkeri | reverse complement strand
GGGGGGTGTGGAGGGGTGGGGGGGGGGGGGGGATTGGGGAATGCGACCATGTTTAATGTTACACCCTAAATTTGGGTGAGCAAGGAACACTGCCTTAAAGGTGGAATGTGCCATTAAGGCAAACACTGCCATAAAGCAAAGAACACTCACTCACTGTAAATACCCATTCTGTCCCTTTAACCCTACATTTCACTGAGTATTTATTGAATAAAACGACGGAGGTAGCAACATGTACTTGCAGTTCAGTTTTGAAAAAGATGTAATTTGACCTTAAAGTGAACCTGTGAGCAGACTATGGACATTAAAATATTTAAATGTTTAGGAAGCAGCAAAAGTGCTTTAAAACAAGTCCTCACTGACCTCTGGAGGTGCAGCCACTGGTGAACACTTCATCCTCAAGGCTCATAACAGCAGCACTGAAGTTGTTTCCTGTCTTTTTCTGAACAGCTTGCATCATCTTCTGTTTGTTTACATTAGAATACTTGTAGGCTGTGCAGTCCTTACTGGGAGAGGAGCTGTGATTTCAGTGTCTATGTTGTGTGGATGAATTTCTCCACAGTGCCTGCAGCTACAGAGGTCAGTGAGGGCTTGTTTAAAGCAGAGTATTTAAATACTTAATTGTCCATTGCCTGGCCACTGGTTTACTTTAATGAAGATTTACAGTATGCTTTTATGTCCTTTAAATGAGATGTGGGGGCTCTAGGTTGTCATACAGACATACAAGTCTTTATTTTACAGTTTGGCCTTTTCTGAAACAAACAAGAAATATACCAACGTGCTGTGGTTTGTGTTTTGACAGGATAATGAACTCTGACTACTCTCTTCTACAAGCCAGGGAAGAGGATGGAGTCAAATACGAGCGCTCCTTTGTGGCCTCGGAGATTGTTAATTGGTTGATCCAAGAACAAGAGGCCAAGTCCAGGAGTGAGGCGGAGCAGCTGTGTCGCCGTCTTCTGGAACACGCCATAATACAGCACGGTAAGCATCTTGTTTATTTTGCATAGGGCCGGTCACCTCACTGCTCTGTTACTGCACTATTAAACGGTTGAATGAAGTGGGCATTCTACTGCCACAAGCAGTCCATCTAAGTCCATTCATATGGTGGGCTGTCTTATACAAACTTGGTTGGTTCCGATTAGAACAGTTTCTGTGGTTGACTAAAATGGCAGTTATGTGGCTCACAAAAAAATGTGTGTAACTGTCATTATAATAGGACACAGATATCAAGGGATCTATTCCGGGATATATTCCATACATAGGATACTTATATAATTTTTTTTAAAGTGTAAAAACGATAGTGGAGATCACTATTTGCTGGACACCACAGGGTTTTGCAACACTGCAAATGCATTGTACAAGCCATTTATAAAATGCCGACCACAGTGTGACATCTTTGGTGTCCCATGGAGGTCTCCCTGCAGAACTTTGCAGAAAGCACCTTGTGATTGGAGGAGACGCCAGTCAATGACATTCATAGGTCACATAATATCATGACTGGCCTCTCCTCCAATCACAAGGTGCTTTCTTCAAATTCATTTATTTGAGTCCCGAAACAAGTGAATTGCTGCAGTTTTGTAATGCACACCATTGTGCCTAATACATCCTGCCTAAATTAACCCTTTATGCTTGTGCAATACGGACCTCAGGTTGTAAGTTCCTTGAGGGCAGAGACTGATGTGAATGTGCAATATGGCACTTTATATTTGCCTGATGAAGGGACCTCTTTGGTTCCGAAACGTTGCATGGAAATGCTCCACCATTTAGTCAATAAATAGATTGACTCGAAGCTACATTGGAGTGCAGGTGACTTTTTTAATTGGTTTATTGTTATCTGTGGAGGCGTCTGCTGTCACTGCCGCATTCACCCTGTGCTTGGGGAACTTTTTTTCCGGTCAGGAGTGCGATGGGACATTTTGGATTCTGTGCAGTATGTAAAGCGCTGCGTAAATTGTCAGCTCTATAAAAATACCTGTAATAAATAATAATAATAATGAATATATGTTTTTGTTTTGTTTAACTCATTGCTTACAGGAGCTGGCGTGTTAAGGGCATCTAAATGCCGCAGCTTACTTCTGGGCTTCCTGATCATGTGATCACTGTAGTTGGTTGTCACAGTGGTCATGTGATTGGGGACCCATCTTACTGCTCCCAATCTTAAACTGTGACTGGGAGTTGTCTGTGGCAGCTCAGTGACAGTGGTGGGAGGGGTGCACGATTGAGCACAGAACAGTGAAGATGTGTGTGTGTGTGTGTATATAATGTCAGCATGCCTTTAAATCCACTGTCGCGGGTGGCTGGAAGGTATTAAAGCAGTGGTAAGACCACAGTACGGTTATACCTCACGGTAAGGCTATTCTCTTTCTGTATAAGTGGGCTCTAATTGCCGCCTTCTGTGGTTTTGCTTCCCTCCATCGCTGCTTGTGAGGGAGCAGCGATGGAGCAGTGTGGCTCCCTCACAAGCAATTCAGATTGTGATGCATATTGGGAATCAAGGGAGCACACCCATTGGGTAGAGTTGCTTTGGTACCTAAGCAAGGACTTGTGAGGCTCTTGACTTGTTTCAATTACATCCGTCTGAGACTCTTGAGATCATGGAGAATTCGATGACTGGTGCATTTAACCTGCAGTTGATCTTCTCCTGACCTGCTTGCGATCCTGTTCACACGACGGCGTGCATGCACTACTTTTTTTCACTGCACCATGTAATGCAGTGGTGTTTTATTGTGCCATTCAAATGAATGGCCAGAAGAATGGTCATACTGAGACTGATGAAGGGGACCCTGCATGGCCCTGAAATGTCGTTATTGTGACAATATGCGTCAATAAAAGATGCTTTTGGACATATCTCTCCGGTGTGCTGGTGACATCTAGCTTCCTCATTCAAATAAATGGCAACACAACACATCTGGAGCACAGTACCGTACCTTAGGCTTGCTGTGTGATAGTGTGCATTAAATACCATGGCATGAACGGGCCCTCAAGTAACTTTTGTATCTTCATGGACTTGTATGGGAATGCAAAACCCACTTGAAGCCGTTGACAGAGACTCTAATTCTCCAGAATCAACACATTAACACTTGCAATAAAAGAACTTTGTGAAAAGATTTGTGTGGTGACATTTCTGGAGAACCAATCAGCTGGTTCAGGAGCCAAAGTTTAACTTGCGTTGTATTCCCTTCCTGTGTTATGCGTGCCTGTTTTTTCCCCAAGTCCCAGCGTTCGCTGCATAGCTAAAAGTGTGACATGGAAAGACTTAATGACTCAGTCTCCTAGGAGGGATTCTTTCCTTTTTATCCTCATAAGCTTGACGTGTCTGCTTTGTAGCAAAACCTGATTTGTTTTCCTTTGTGCTAAGCTTAGCTCAGCTCTAGTCTCTGATGGCTCTCCTATGCTTTGAGTCAGATTGTTCCCTTCTCTGTGCATGCCTTGTAGAAATTGAGGTCAGCATTATTTTGACGTGCTGTAATTGATGATTGCAAAACCTTATTCGTTACCCATACTCTGTACAGCTAAGAGGTCTATTAGCTGTCTATTAGCTTGTAGTCTGATGTATCACAAACTGGCGCAATCTCAGGTTTAGCACGCTAATTTGCATTGAGATTGTAGTCCATCACGGGAGTGAGCTTGGAGCGGTGGCTACTTTACAACACACACAGGGGCCATGGGGAACAAAAGTAGCCCCCCTCCAGAAGGAAGGACAGTGTCAGCACCAGTTCAGAGATGATTTGAGGATCAACAGCCGAGTGATACACAAATAAGATAGGGGGGAATCTATCAAAACTGGAGCAGACAGAATCTGGAGCAGTTGCCTATGGCAAACAATAAGCACCTCTCTTCAATTTGCTCAGGTAAGCTTCGAAAATGAGACAGAGACGCCGATTGCTTGCAGTGCAAATCTGCTCCAGATTTTGTCTGCTCCAGTACTGATACATTCCCCCCATTGTTAACAGTTAAAGGGGTTCTAAACCTTCCCGTTTTTTTGCCTATATCTACTGCTATCAAGAAATCGAGAAAACGAAACTGCTCGGGTGGCCGCAAAGCATCTTGGGGCGGGCGCATGCACAGTTCGGATTCTCGGCCGGGAGACGAGCAGAGACGCAAGGTAGGTCTATGGACGCGTGCACCCGCATGCAGACACCGCTGGATCGGAAGTGCCAGCAAGCAGAGAGGAGTCAGCGCTGGATCGGAGAGCCGCCGCACCGCTGGAGGGACAGATGAAAACATCAGGAAAGAAGAAGATCGGATTAAGAGACATCATTTAAGGTAAGTGCTGACATTAACATTGGGGGGGAGGGAAAAAAAGTTTCCTTTTAATGTCACTTTAAGGCACTTGAATGCATTTTTAAGCTTATATCCCGAGTTCAGTATTACTTCAAGGCAGCAGTCATAACTAATAACAAAAGCTTACTTTATGTGGTTTAGCTTAAAGAGGGTAAAACATTCCAAAAACTATTGCAGCCACTGCATCAAAGGACTAGTAAGCTGTAATGTATTAAATGTTAAGCTGATTGGCTGAAGTCACTGTTTGGCCAAAAATGATCAATTCAGTATTTAAATTTTGTCGATCCAGCAGGCCCACCCACTGTAAGCATTTTGGATGATTTCTGTGAAATATGGAAAGAGCTGACGTTTGGCCAGTATCGGTGGATGGGACCTAACTGCTACATACATATTTATTCATGATCGTTACTAAAGTTATTCTCTAAAGTAATATTAAAGCCCCACGCTGGGCTGCTGGTAAATTTACCCTATGCACCGGCATCCCCTCCACACTGCATAGGATAAATGCTTGTTTGGGTGGTGTTCTTATTGTCTTAGACTGAGGGAACTGGACCAAAATGTGCATTAGGGAAGAAGGTGACACATTATTCCTTAAAGCCCAACTCTGGTAATGCCAGATGTGAATGAATCACAAAAGTGGCTTGACAGAATTATAAATCCTTTGTGAGATAAAACAATATGTGCACATCAACTGCATATTTAGCAGTTTGCTTGGAATGCATTGCCCATTGCGATACCATTCATTTTAAATGACGCCCCAACACACATGTGTTGCAGCATACCACAAAGCACAGATGGGTTGAGAAAAAAAAAACCTCTTGTTTTTGGAGCGTTGTAGTGTAGAAACAAATGGTCTGCCTTTATGTAATGTGTGGCATAACCTGTTCATGCACTTCCTGTTATGGTGTAACAGCTTTCTCTAAGTTGTGCTCCTATGTTGTACCCATGTTCCTCGGTGGTGACCACAAGCTGTTATGCTAACACGCATTGTGCGGACATGGTCCACTGATTACGCTATCAGGAAGCTGATCCAGAGTAGTGATGTGCAGTCAGCGCCTGAGTGAGCGCATGTAGACAGGAAGTGGTTGAAAGACGCTGAAGGGCAGGGTGAAAAAAAAATACCCATGACTTTTGTTTGACACGCGGTGCTTTAGCAAACTAAAAGTCACCCAGTCAGGGTTTAGATCTACATTAACTGCTACATGGAATTGTTATTGCAAGGGTTAAACCATTTCAACAGGCTCTCTGCATTGGATGTTCCAAGTTCTCACAAGTCTGAAGACTGTATCACTGGTTGTGTATTGCCTCTCTTACTGCTGGAAAGTGGCCCTTCTTAAATCTCTTCCAGTGAATGTTTATGTGAGCATTTGCCAGGGCAGTGCAGCTGATTAGATTACGCATTCGTTGTTCATTAACTAGAGTAGAGTTGAGTGTTGTGGTTTAAGTACACGCAGATTGGATTCCCAGAATATGGCAAATAATGTTTTTCCTAGAATCCTGATTACCATGGCTCCTGTGGACAGCGTGCACCTTGTTCAACACAGCCATTAAGGCTTTACTGAATGCAAGCTGTGACTTCTCTCCACGGTCTAATGTGACGAGGGGAAAAAAGGAATCCATGTACAGTAGGGATACACAACTTCAGTCCTTGAAGATTTCATGCAAGCTAAGTTAATGGGACAAAAGACAACAGCTGTTCTTTATTATTAAAAATAGCTAAGTAGCTGAGCTGTCTAAGGGGCAAAATATACTCCCCAATGGGACTACAGGCAAAAGTAAAAATTATATAAGTTATAACTCTTCTACTTTTTTTTCGAAACAAAAAAAAGGCTTTATAGTGCTATTAACACTGTTTTATAAGATCCCATTAAGTTCAAATTACCTTCACAAACACGTCAGAAGACAAGCTTTAAAGCCCATAAATGGAAGCCTTAAAGGCGATTTTCTTCTCCTTGTAAAATAGGAAATTATTGTTTCTTCATACATGCGTCACGATTCTACTCTACTCTGGTACAGAATTCATGGCAGGTTTTTTTTTTTGGTGAAGCAAGTGCATTGAAATTAACCAAATCTCATACCTGCAAACATGTATCATAAGCTGACCATGACCAGAAATTGTTCATCTCTCCGTACCGAGCTAAGATGCTTTGTATGGTGGGCCTTCCAACCAGGATGACATTTCTGCACTGGACATGACTTTCACAGGGGCGTATAGACCCTTGGTTCTCAACTGGTGGTCCGTGACCCAAAAGTGGGTCGCGACCCCATGTTCAGTGGAACAGCAAAAAGTTTCCCAGCACACTCCCCAGCCAGCATGCAAAAAAAACTTGTCCCACCACTAAGGTTAAAAACAGAGGTTTAGAAACACTCCATGTTCAGTGGGTCACCGCATGCCTTCCACTTTTCTAGTTTCTAATTTCCAGCCTCATAAGGTAGGGAGACTGGGTGGATCTTAAAAAAAAAAGAAATCATTTTTTTTCGTGGTCTGTGTGTGAGATTGTGGTTGTGTATATCTGTCAGCTTTTTTGAGTGCCTATTCACACTAGTACAGCGCGATAATTGAACAGTCCTGTGCCATGAATGTGCACTGTACCACACAATCGCACCTACTACACGTTCTGGTGTGGGAGGTGCCTCCCATTCATCCCCACTTCCCGCCCACAGTTCAATCGCTCGCACTGGAACGCGTGGTACCGCAATGCTGTCTATTCCATTGCCGTGCGACTTGGGTCGCGACCTAATGACCATGGACAAGTATGGATCCTGAGGTACACAGGTTGAGAACCACTGGTATAGACACTAAACCTATGTGCACAACTCCAAGTTAGCCATACATGGGCTACTTGGTATTTCATGGGAGGTTTGAACTGCAGTAGATGTGGCCATCCATTTAATGGCAGTTAGTAGGGTAGTTCTGGACCTTAATGTCAGAGTGGCATAAAGGTTGTTCTATGAGAACTAATTACACTCTTTTATTACCACCTTGTGTTATATGTGAAACAGGCGAAAGATCTTTCCCTTTATTAGCAGTGATACTACGACAGAGCTAGATACAGGGCCTGTGTCATCTGGTTTTTGTTAGTGTCAGAACTGATTTTCTCCCCATACAAGTCTATAAGTATGGAAAAGTATATTGATGTAGGTCAGAAAGAGATCAACCGCAGGTCAAATGCACCTGTCAATAAATTCTGAAATATCTCAATTTGATGTCATAGGCATACTGCATTTACCCATCAACATAATACCCTTACAACATTCCAAACATCCAAGATGCTCTTCATTATGTTATGGACAGGACCCTACTAGGCTGTGAGTTTATCCTCCCTACTAGTGCCTCTTCTATTGTGAGCAGCAAATCTCTCATCTCTTTCTCCTGCTCTTATGGGTGAGGGAACGGGATAATTACCATCAAAAGAAATAACCAGAGCTACATAAAGTTTTTTTTTTTCCCACTGTGCTAGCCCTCCACCATCTTTCTCGCTTTTGGACCCTTCCATTTGTAGTTACCTGTGTTAACTTTAAACATATCATCTTTATGGTGTGAATGGAGTAATTTAAGTCAACAAAGTTGGGATTTGTTTAACAAAAAAAGTAAACTTTTCTAGGGATGCACCGATATATCGGCCGCCGAAACATATGGGCCGAAAATGGCACTTTTGGCTAAATGCATACATCGGCACAGTCCTGCTTTCTCTCCTCCCCGCTCGGTGCTGTTCTGTGTCCCAGCGGTTAGGAGAGAAAGTGTGACAGCCGGCCGAGCGATGCGGGAGGAGAGCGCTGTGAGAGGCCAGCGTCTCTCCTCCCACACCGCTCAGCCTCCTATCACAGTCTGGCAAAGCGGTGTGGGGGCTGAGACAGCCTGGGCTGTCACAGGAGGCTGAGCTCTCCTCCCTGCTCCGCTCGCTCAGCCTCCTGTGAAAGCCGATCCAGGAAGTAGAGCAAGTGCAAACACTCAGCAATCAGTGATCGCTGAGTGTTTGTAGATAATTGAGGACATAGCATGTTGACTACAGCCTCAATTATGAATGATTGGGAAGTGATCTACATCACCATCACACATCACAATTCATAATTGTAGTTATAGTAAACATACTCTGTCCTCCTGTAATCAATGAACAGGAACACTCAGTATAGAGGATTCCTGTTCATTGATAACAGGAGCTGCAGGAAAAGAGATTGATGACTCTGTGTTCTCCAATCTCTTTTTCTAATTTAAAAGGGAAATATCAGGGGTCTGTTTAGACCTCTAATATTTCCCCCGAAGCCCCTAAAAGTAAAGTAAAAAATAAAAATATTTAATAAAAAAGGAATTAATAAATAAAAATAAATATAAAGCAATTAAAACGTTTATAAAAAAATGAAAATTAAATATTAAAAAAAATTAAAATAAAAACATTTCCAGTTTTGGCCTGACAATTTTTTTTGTATTTCTGTTTCGTTTCGGTTTTGGAATTTCCATTTCGGTGCACCTCTAAATTTTTCAAATTCATGGCTCAAGCATCAGTGTGGTATGAACAGCAGAAGACCCCCCAGGTGGAGCGTGGCCAACAATGCTATACCCCCTGGGATAGGATACCGCCTATAGAATCTACATAGTGGTTTCTTAACTAGTCTCTTGTGGGCGTCGAAAAAGTGCAGCCCTCATACTCTACTGCTATGGAGGCCCCAATACTAGGTCTCTTCTTGCTTACCTCTAGTTCTCTGTTAACTCACCAATCACAAAAGAGAATAGGTCACATGGAAATTAATTAAGGGAGATTAGCAACACCCTGTAGGCCTGAAATTTTGTGGAGCTCCTTTCATGAGCATGATGCTAGCTATCCTATGTCCTATGCTTCCGGTTAGTGCCGTGTGCCGCCAGGCCCGGATTTCCCACAAGGCCACCGAGGCGCAGAGGGGCGGCAGCGATGTGGAGTCCCCCGACGACCGGAACATACAGTTCCGGGCGCCGGGCGGGTAAGTTGCCGTGGGGGGAATCCGCTCGTACGTCTACAGGTGATCGCGGCGATGTCGGCGCAATCACTTGTAAAATCTGTGCAGCCTGTTCGTCCTCACCCCTCCTTTACCTCTCTCCTCTGGTTCCGGCCGCCGAGTCTCTCCTCACTTGCCGTCGATGTGGGGAGCAGAGCGGCAGGGTTAAAAGTACCCCTGCCGCTCCGTGTAGACTGTAGACAGTGAGAGGGGAGAGCTGTGCTCTTCCCGTCTCACCTGTCACAGGAGTTCCAGCACAGTGCTGTGCTAGAACTCCTGTATTGGAGGTGACAGGGTCAATAAAGAGAACCTGTCACCTTCAAATGCTATCACACAGGGGCTTGTTAGCTAGCTCCTGTGTGATAGCAATAAAGTTAAGTGAGAAGAAAAAACAAAAAGAAGAGGAAATAATAATTAAATAAAAAGGTGATTAAAAGTAAGTAAAAGTAAAACGGAAGAAAAAAATTATTAAAAAATAAGAAAATAACTAAAAAATAAACAATAAGATAAAAAAAATTTAAAAAGTAAACGTGATGCGGGGCGCATAGCAGAACCTGGCCTTGGGGCGGCAGGGAGAGTAAATCCGGCCCTGTGTGCCGCTCCCTCCCCCGCCATGCTCTGACTGTACGGGCGGCTGTGCGTGGAAGGAGAAGAGGCTGCGCCTGTCCCTTGGCTGCCTGGCGGGCTTCGACACAGCAGGCACCGCCAGGCAGCACATTCTTCTGTTGGGAGAGGACGGACCCTCTCCACTCAGTCCCCACCCCTGGCCGCCAAGGATGAAGCAGCCGCGCCTGCTGCAGGAGTCAGGTAAGGCCAGTGTAGGTGTGTGCGGAGGGGGGCTGGATGGGGGGTAAGAAGTTGTTATTATTTACATTATAATGTATTCTTGGGACTTGTAGTCCTACTCAGCTGGTGGTATTCTGCATTGCTGTATAATGATAATTGGGGGGGGCAGCCAGCACCGGCCAGCCAGCATCTGAACGCACCGAACTGCAGGCATTGATTTGCCATGCGCTCCGGTGCAGGCGATCACACTGCGGCTGGGGGGCGTGCCTGCGGTGCCATTGACTTTAATACACCGCCACGCCCCCTCCCACCCCAGAACGCAGTGAGCCAGCCGGGAAGTGATCCAGTGTGTTCCAGCACCAAATCGGGCCCGAACGCACTGGAGCTGGTGTGAACTAGCCCTGAAAGTTATAACATACACACTGTTTATTTAATACCAAAAAAAGGTATCAAAATCATGTTTTGGGGGGGGTTTCTTGCACCGGGGCCCTGAGGTTTCTAGTTACGCCTCTGGTCTGATGTACTAGTCCGTCTGTAAAAAATATAACTTTCTACCTACAAATCGCTCCATTGTTGTGCAAAGTACTTCTAATCTATCTATAATACAGTGGTTCCAGGAAGGACAATTAGCTAAAATCCCTACCGCATAGAATGAAATGGCCTTTTTTCAGATCTTAATTGTACAGCAGGATAATTATCCCCTCGCTTTAGGAGTACAAAGAATTTCAGCTCTGGCTGCTTTAAGAAATAGATCAAATTAAAAGGGAGGTTGTAGTGCTAAATTAGCACTTTCATCTTTGATTTTACTGGCTTTATGCGTCAGATTTATTTTCTGTCATTTTTGGGCTTTGTGCTTCGGGTCTTTTCAAGCCATTTTTTAATGGTTTTTAGGGTAGGTAAAGACAAACACCTCCTAGCACAAAATACTTGGGACATAGATACACCCCTGGCACACCCCTGATCAAAATATAAGAAGTGCTTATTTAACTTTCTGGAGGGTTTTTTTGCCTTTTTTTCTTCCTTGATTTAAAAAAATAATCTGAAGAATTTATGTAAGTTGTGGTGCAATATAAAGACGTTTAGATAAATAGTACATTTATTTATACAGATCTCCAGACCATACCTAAAAAAAAGGGGCATTTGAGGAGGCATGAGGGACAGAGGGAATCGGGTTCCAGATGAGGGACGGGTGGTTGCTATGGCTTTTGATGCATTTTCTAAAGAATTTTGCCTTCCTATTGAATGTTTTTCCATTGGGAAAAAGGAAAGCCGAGAGAAAGATGATAAGAAAGAAATAGAAACATTTTTAGGGTGAGGTACATAGTTACACAGTAGATAGGGTGGAAAAACGGCACAGATCCATCAATTTCAACCTTCTATGTGAGTGGGAGACTTATGTGTTAACACAAGTCCCATAGCTAGGGGTGTCCTTTAGGGAGCCACCACCACCCAGGCAAGCAGGAGTGACGCTGCTGCTCTGGCCGGTGCCCCACCCAGCTCCTGGCAACCAGTGTGATGTGTATGGGCCTTACACATCTCCCCACCCAGCTCTTAACAACCTGGGGCGCTCTGGCTGAAAAGGGGGCAGCAGGCACACTGCAAACAACGTGCAGCAGAGTGGCCATGATGCTCTGCCTGCTGTCCACTCACATGACCATAAGAGATATCGTCTGAGGCAATAGCTTCAGGGTGCCTCATTATAGGGATGGCTCTGCCCATAGCCCTGTATATTATGCTGAGTGAAGAAGATAGCTAACATTTTTGGGAATTTTTCAACACTCTCAGCTAATACCACTACCTGGGGAAGAGAGTTCCACACGTTCACTGCTCTCACAGTTATGAACCTCTTTCTCAGTTTAAGATTAATCTTTTTATTGTTAAATTGTGGCCATTAGGGGTGCACCGATACCTTTTTTTCGGTATAGAGTATGAGTACCGATATTTTTTTTCCGGTACTCGCCGATATTGAAGTCCCATTAAGGAAGCCGGTCAGCATGTAATGACTCGCCGCCTGGCTCCTTGATTAGGTGACGAGGATGCACGGAGCCAGCTTTCTGGCCAGTCAGGGAGAAGGGGGGTGAGTCATTACATGCCGCACGGCTCCCTGTTTGCTGGGGAAGGCGACTCCATTCTCCCTTGTAACCAAGTGACAATCAGGAAGCCGGGCAGTGTGTAATGACTCGCCGCCCGGCTTTCTGATACGGGAACTTCCGGTATTGGGATAAGTATCGGGGGCAATCTGTGCATCATTTGTCTTCTTCAGGGACCTAAAAGTAAACTGGCTATTACAGTTCATATAACAACCTTTGATAAACTTATACATTGTGATTTGTATCCCCTCTAAAACTTTTGAGGTACAGTGTTGATCATCTTGGCAAAATCCACATATATATAACACACTGGCATTCCTGTATCTAAATTTTTACTAACTTCCTCATAGAATGACAGATTGATCTGACAAGTATATTCTTTTATAAATCCATGCTGGTTGCTATTATCTCTAACAAATTCTTGAAAATAGTCCCTTACCAGCCCCTCAAATATTTTACATACTACCTATGTTAAGCTGACTAGTATGCAGTTTCCTGGCACACATCTCAACTCTATTCAAATATTGATTCTACATTTGCTTTATGTCGATCAGTTGGTACCATTCCAGTAAATAAGATGTTCTTAGAAACAGTGGTCAGGCTATAACACAGCTAAGCTCTCTGAGGACCTGTGGGTGTAAGGCATCTGGTCCTGGCAATTTGTTCACATTAAATTTGTCTAATCTGTTTTGAACCTGGATTTCTGTCAGCCTCGGACATACATTCAGCACATTATTAATAACATTAATGTACTGACTAATAAAACCCATGATTTTTGTTTGTACACACTGAAGAAAAAAATGTACTTAAAGTGACATTAAAGTCAAAAATCTTTTTCCCTCCCCCCAATGTTAATTAAAGAACTTACCTTAAATGATGTTTCTTAATCCGATCTTCTTCTTCTTTCCTGTCCTTTTCATCTGTCACTCCAGCGCTGCGGCGGGTCTCCGATCCAGCGCTGACTCCTCTGTCCTTGCTGGCACTTCCTGTCCTACGGTGTCTGCATGCAGGTGCACGCGTCCATAGACTTACCTTGTGTCTCTCCTCGTGTCCCGGCCGAAAATGTTAACTGCGCATGCGCCCGCCCCAAGATGCTTTGCAGCCGCCCGACACTTTTCACATTTTAGGACGGGAGCGCGCAGGGAACACACAGGTAAGTATTGACCCTTTTTAAAGCGTTTTTTGTTACGCTTTTAGCATATATCTACTGCATCGTCCATCTCCCTTTTTTCTTTTTTTTGTTCTCCCTCCCTTTGCCAACTCCCCATTTATCTTCATCTTTTATGGGGCTTATATGTTCTCTACTTCGGTTACCATTAATATATTTAAATATGTTTATGGTATTTGTTTTACTTTCTGTAGCAATATGTTTTTCATATTCAAATTCCGCTGACCTAATTGCCATTTTGCATCCCTTGCAGCTCTGAAATGCCAAGGGTGTCCTTTCCAAATTGTATTTTCTTTTTTTTGTAAAGCTAGCTCTTTAATTTTCCTTTTCCTACACTATAATTGAGGTAAATTTGTTTTTATATTTGTTGTCCATTATAATACACTGCTAAATCCAGTTTTTTAAAATGCCCTTCACACACACACTCCTACTTCTCTTCTGTGTCCTTTGTTGAGAATATTTGATCCCATTGAATGTTATGCAGTTAAGAGCACGGCTTAGTGAAGTTGGCCTTTTTGAAATGCAGCATTCTTGCCATACCAACATGCCTCTCTTTCCTGTAACCTAGGGCAAATGTAATTTACATCATGGTCACTATTACCCAAATTGTCCCTAATTTGCATATCATAGATCATTTTTCTAGTTAGTGCTTCCACCATCTGACCCATGAAATTGTCCTTCAGTAAGTTCAAGAAATTAAAAACCTTTGTTGAATGTGCATTTCCATTAGCCCAATCAATATCGGTCAAGAACATTGCCCTGTTTCCCAGCCATTTCAGTCTGTGATGGCAGCTGAATCTGTTCCTCATCTTTCATGTTAGGGGGCCTGTAACATACTGGCTCAATTACTTAAATTTTATGCAATCATATGTAGCTCCAGCCATGAAGATTCTGCAGCATCACATTCCTGATTAGTAATATCTCTCATACTCAACTTCAAATTGCCCCTGACATACAGACATACCCTATCTTTTCTCTTAGGCCACATTCACACAGCGTAGTGTTCGGCCGTACAGATCCGTGAGGCGTGCACGGCCGTATCAGGCCGTTCCCGGGAAGGACAGGTGCTGCATGTGATTGTACGCGGCAGCCTGTTCTTCCCTATGGGAGGACGCGGCCGTAGGCTGTCGTACGCTCACCCGATCTGCACCCAGTCTGTCACTCGGCTGTAGATCCTCAAATCATCTCTGGATTGGTGCTGACACTGTACTTCCTTCTGGAGGGGGGCTACTTTTGTTCACCATGCTCCCTGTGTGCAGGGCCGGATTTATTCTCTATGCTGCCCCAAGGCAAGGTTCCTATGCACCCCCCCACCTGCAACCCCAAATGGAGAAAGGCAGACCGGCAGGCTGCATATAAGTGATCTCGGCGACATTGCCCAGATCACTTGTACAAAACAAGCGGCGGCTTCCCCACTGTACATTTAGCCCTGCTTGCCCAAAGCAAGGCTAAATGTAGAAAACAACAACCCGCCCAGCGCACGGAACTGCATGTCCCTGGCATCGAGAGATATGAATTCCACACCCCTGCTGCCCCAAGGCCGGGCCTTGGTTGACCTTGTGGGAAATCCGGCCCTGCCTGTGTGTGTTGTAAAGTAGTCACCGCTCCAAGCTCACTCCTGTGATGGTCTACAATCTTCCGTTTAGTTTACTAACTTGTATTGAGATTGTAGTCCACTGCAAAGGTTTCATACATTTTTTTACCTGGAGTTGTACTTAAATCCAGCCCATAACAGGGACGAGGTTGAATGCAAAACTTCTTTCATTTGGCCCAAGTGGAGATGTTTGTGTAGTGGAGCAGCTGATGACATTTTTGTCACAAGCCTCACTCTGTGGTTTGCGGTTAAACAAGAATCCGTTTTGCTTCCCTTTTTGGTGACACTTCCTTAACTATTTCATTATTGTCACATGTAGAAATAGTCCAATAGTCCTCAGTGTGACACACAAAGCCATCTGAGCAGACAGCAGCTACACGGGTATATGCACATGGTGTGTGGAGTACACTGGACACCAATTAAAATAAAATGTAATTTGTATCTGATCGCCAGAGATGTATTCATGACTTTCAAGGCTTGTTTGAATCTGATTGTCAGAACTCAGTTCTGATGCTTTGATACATCAGAGACCATAACGAGTGTTCGAGAATCCCTTTCTATAAGCAGGGGTTCCCAATAGACATGTGCATTTGGGTTCGGACGAACCCTCAAAATCAACGAAATTCAGTTGATTCGGAGGTTCTTCCGAATCCGAAATAACAAACTTTTTATATGCCCGAATATACTAAAACGATCTTCGGGTATATAAACATTTGTTATCAGAACATGCGCATAACGCCGCCGCTCGTTCTGCAGTCTCTTTGTGCGGTTTTTTGCCTTTGAATCCGAAACAGCATTAAAATTTGTTTACATTGACAAAACGAATAAAAATGTTTTTAATTTTCACTTGTTTATTCCGAAACAAATTTTTTTTTGCCCTGCACATGTCTAGTTCCCAAATTACTGACAAAAGGGGAGGGGACTGGTATACTGAAGCTGGTTATTTGTAGTCTCTTACACATTATAAGCCTTTATTCTCAATTCTTACTAGTTTGTACCTTTTTATACTAGGTCCTGTTAAAGGGTAATTCCACTTTCCCAGGCAAATTTGGGGAAAAAACCCTCTGCGGTTCCTGGGGTAATGAACAGGGAATTGCAGTAGACATGTAGCCCCAGACAAATTAGTTGCAGATCGATTCGGATTTTTATTTTGTTCGAATTTCGGATCCACCCTACGTTTTCGTTTTGGAACGATCCGAATTTTCGTCAGATGTGTCCGAAATTGACGAAATATAATGAATATCCATTTTGAACGAAACGAGATTGCAGCCCTGTGGTATGTATTTCAATTTCAAATATCTTAGCAAGAAGTGCTTCTCATTGGTCAGCGCGGTCACAAGCACTGCTTATTGGTCAGCTGACTGCGCCGACCAATGAGTGGTCGCCATTTGCGAGCAAAATCTGAAATAGGACAGGGCTGCAATCCTGTTTACAGAGTACGGATGTTGCCGAGGGAAAGGATTGATTGTTGACAGGTAAAAGCAGCAGGGAAGGGGGAGAGGGGGCAGAATGGTGGGGGTAATTTCATTTTCCCAAATTCATCTGGATAGGTGGAATAACCCTTTAATGAAGAACTCCAGGAATATTAAAATCTAATCCTTGCAGTGTGGCCACCTCGGCACTGCAAGGGTGGAGGGCTTGTTTTGTCTAGGGAGACTCAAATAAAGCAGATATACCCACCTGATCCCAGGCTGCTAGACCGGTCCTTGCAGCCTCTTCTCCCACTACAGAAGTCTAGGGACCCATGACACCATCACGTCTTTTGCAGGTCCATTGACTTGCATTAGACGTGAGGACACCCTGGAGAGGAGGGGAGGAGAGGTGGGCACTGAGAAAAATGAGCACTTAACCATTGCAGTGCTGGGGTAGCCCCACTGCAAGGAAAAGTTATTAAAATGCTCGTAGTCCTTCTTTAATATCATTAGTAGAGAAATATCATGTGCCGATTATTCATTTTCATACTGGTGTGACTCTGCCTCATGTGGTTTAATACAAGGTTGGCTCACATGCTGAAATGGTTTGGAAACATTTGAAATTGATTTTGAAACATTGGCGCAGACTGATCAAATCATTGTTACATCAAGCTGATACATTCCATAGGAAAACACAGATGAGCCCATAAAGCCGTCTGAGTGATACTCCACCTGCCATGTTGTCACCCTGAACCTGAATCGTGTTATATCTTTCATCTGCAGTGTCCAGCAAACACCACTTTATGGACAGCGCTTTTCTCTACCAGTTTCGTTTGAACTTCAGGCGGAGGCGAAGAGTCATGGAACTGCTGATCAAGAGGCCGCAGACCGTTTTGGAGAGTCAGGACAGCCCGTTCTGCCTTCGGAAACAGAGTCATGACAAGTCCACCAGCTTCCACTCTGGTATGTCCGCCATTTTGTGGGTTAAATTTAGGTGTCATGGGAGTTAAATGGACACTCTAGTGAAAACAATGATATTCTGGTCACGGTATGGGTTTAATATTTGTACTGATAGTATTCACTACATTCATTCTGTCCTTTTTTTGCCTATTTATATATTATTCAACATTTGCTTGCAGGCCAAGCTCTTCAACAAAAGTGACAGCCACAGGCAGGGCTGTCTCTATAAGGAGGCTGTTGCTTCAGGCGGCATC
>NW_017306385.1:1018832-1019122 GCF_000935625.1 Nanorana parkeri | reverse complement strand
TGAAGGGGGCCTCCTGATGTAAAGGGGTGGTCTGATGTCAACAGGGGATTCTTATGTGAAAGGGGTGCTCTGATGTGAAGGGGGCTCCTAATTTGGAAGAGGAGGACTCTGATGCGAAAGGAGGGGGTTTCTAAAGTGAAGGGGACCCCCTAATGTAAAGGGGTAGTCTGATCTTAAAGGGGGATTTTTATGTAAAAAGGGGGATTCTTATGTGAAGGGGGGGGGTGGGACTATGATGTGAAGGGGGCTCTTCATGTGAAACAGGGGGACTCTGATGTGAAAGGAGGGAG
>NW_017306385.1:1014265-1016199 GCF_000935625.1 Nanorana parkeri | reverse complement strand
TTCACAAATATGGGATTGCTAAAAATCCAAATGTCATTGCGCTCCCTTAAGTAAGCCTTAGACGTCTGCCCAGTAAGTGCAAATGTCATCCAGTCTCAGCATTTCTGGATGTCTACAGGAGGCTTTGACAGGTAAATATCCAGTCAAAGCCCCCTGGGGTGCCTTCTGGCTTCTTCAGGGGTGCCTTAAAATTTTGCATAATGCTAATTTGGGAAGGCTGGGATCCATTCAGAAGAGCATGGCAGTTCGCCTTCATCAAGGCCTGCTCTGCCTCCCATCCCATGCCATGCTGCCGCAGCTGCAGCCACAAGCCCTGATGGTGATAGGACTCTATCCTGATGTTGTGAAGGGGGGACTGAGAACCCCAGTGCTGGGATTCCATCTCCAGAATCTACCTTTTTTCATCTACTACTATCACTTTTCTTTACTGTAATTCTGCATGCATACATTAGGCAGAGATGGCCATGCATACACAATCCAGCCATCAAATGAACATTTTTAGGAGAAGATTCATAATATTAACATGCAAATTGGAGCAGACAAACTTACATGTTTGTGCTTTTGTAGGGGCACTGGAAGTACTCACAGTTGCAGGGGAAATACTGACTGGGTTATTCACAAAAGGGTGAAGAGTTTGAAGAAGGCAGGAGAGGTGAACAATCTAGGTTAAAATAGTTGATTTGGAAAAATTCTCCAATTCAGCTCACTTTCCAGTTCAGCTATGTTGTCTTAGATTATTTACTTATCCTGTCTTCTCCAAACTCTTCACCCTTTTGTAAATGACCCTCTAAATATTGGATGGAAACATCAATCCCAACCAATGGATCCTTCTTTGACCAAGCTCCACCATGAGGCTTCAAGGAAAGCTCACATACATACAAACATTTTCTGATGTGAAAAGAGGGGGTTTCTAATGTGAAGGGGGCCTCCTGATGTAAAGGGGTGGTCTGATGTCAACAGGGGATTCTTATGTGAAAGGGGTGCTCTGATGTGAAGGGGGCTCCTAATTTGGAAGAGGAGGACTCTGATGCGAAAGGAGGGGGTTTCTAAAGTGAAGGGGACCCCCTAATGTAAAGGGGTAGTCTGATCTTAAAGGGGGATTTTTATGTAAAAAGGGGGATTCTTATGTGAAGGGGGGGGGTGGGACTATGATGTGAAGGGGGCTCTTCATGTGAAACAGGGGGACTCTGATGTGAAAGGAGGGAGCTTCTAAATAAAGAGGGGCCTTCCAAGTGTAGGCTCCTGATGTAAAGGGGTAGTCTGATGTTAAAGGGGGGCTCTGATGTGAAGGGGGTTCTTAATGTGGAGAACCCCAATTTTTGGCGTTCTTGCATGGGATAATGGTTTGTTACGGATTTTGGTAGGACCGCACGTCATTTTTTACCATGTATGGTTTTTACATTTTAGACTGGGGTACCTCAAGATTTTTGCATACTTTTAGAGGGTGCCGTGACTAAAAAAAGGTTGAGAAACGCTGATCTAACATACAGTCCACGCTCTGCAATCTTTCCTATTTGCTGTCACCCTCTAATGCACAAAGCAATGAATATAACTGGTTCTGGACCAACCTGACCTACGTCATTGTTCTTCCTGGAATGACTAGAAGATCCTTATAGAAAGTATGGTCATAATAGAATGAATGGTGGAGACAGTTCCACCCTCGGCACATAATGACGGGGTACAATGCAGATGAAAACACTGGGGATATTGGGATGTGTTGTGCTGTATGGTGCGGGACATAATGAGGCTTTTGTCTTTTAAATCCCATTAAGCTAGCAAAGCTCACGTTAAAGCGAATCTGCCGTGTGTGAGACAAGATCACGTTCTGTAGAGCAGACTCGGAGTGTAGAAATTACTTTTGGTTTTTGCACTTGTGTGCCTTCAGAACCCCAACTAAAACTTCTTCCTTTTTTTTTTTTTTTTTTTTTTTTTTT
>NW_017306385.1:995189-1014029 GCF_000935625.1 Nanorana parkeri | reverse complement strand
TTTTTAATCTTTACAACCTCAGCCAGGTTTTCTTTTCTTTTTTTTTACAGAATTCAGCTTTTTTCAGTATAAAGGTATACAAACCGGCAAAATATAGTAATACAAATATAAGTAGATGGCAGTTTAACTATTCCAAGGGCCCACCCACAACCAAGATACCTCGTCCCAGGGAGCAGTGCAGTAATAACAATCTAAAAAGTTATCAAAAGTTACAATCATTTTCACATAGGCAAAGTAGTAGTGCTTAAAAAATGAGAGTTGAGACACCTTGGGGCAGTCCATGAGGTGCGCATGTTCCCGGGCCTGCTATGTAGAACCTATGGGGCAATCGGAGTGCAATGTTCGAATGGCAGGGATGATCCTGTAGGGGGACCTCAGAAGTGGTGTAAGAAGTGAAAGGATACAAAATGGAGATAGAAGGAAATAAAGAATAAAGCAGTGAGAGAAAGGAGGGAGGCGAGCCGTCAACACGACGCTTAAGAGAACCGCAAGCTTCCCAAAAAGTCATGCATAGAATAGCCAGGGTTTCACTTATGTCCAGGCCCCGTTAGGCAGATATCACCTCACTTCCTGTCCCAGTGACAGCAGGCCAAGGAATTTGGAAGCTGTTATCAAGGAGGCAGGAAGCCACAAACCAGACAGAGGTTCTAAACCAGAGGTAAGCAACCTTGGCACTCCAGCTGTGCTGAAACGACAAATCCCATCATGCTTCTTCCTCCAGGAGTCAAGCCTGTGGCTGTCAGTCTTGCGATTCTTCATGGGGCTTCTAGTTCCTTACCATCGTGTCTTGAATTGTATTGTGATTATAATGTCTTCCTTATATTGTAAAGCGCTGCGCAAACCGTTGGCGCTATATAAATCCTGTATAATAATACTAATAACAGATGGAGTGCCGAAGTTGCCTACTCCTGCTCTAAACCTTCCCTGATTTTACTAAAAAAGAATTAGTTTCTTGCAGTCAAGGCCTGACAGGAAATGAAGGTAAATCTTGCTAAAGGGGTCACAGACTTTAGATAAAACCTGACAGTAGTTCTATCCTTTCCTCACGCTGTCAAAATGTAAAAAGAAAAAACAAAAACTATTTTGGCCGGAGGTGGGTGTTACATTTTCTTTTATACTGTGAACAGCTGAAATGGAGGAAGAGACTGACATGTGTTGTCCATTGTTGTGCAGTGAGCCCCAGCAGTGAAATCAAGGTTGTGTCGTCGATCCGGAGGAGCAGTATGAGCAGCAGCAGTAGTAGCGGCTACTTCAGCAGCAGCCCCACACTCAGCAACAGCCCGCCTGTGGTACTCTGCAATCCCAGGTCTGGTGAGTACATCGAGCAATGTATCACTTATGATCCATCACCTGTGATTCCCACTCCTAATTACTGAACTGTAAGCCCCCACTCACACTTTTGTAGCGTGTGAACGAGCACAAAATCTTTTGACTGCGCACATTTGTGATATGCGTGAGAAACGTATGCTGGGCATGCTGTGCCATTTGTTGTTAGTGAAACCCCGAATGCAGCAGCCAAGATGTATGGCACATGCAGCTTGAAGATCCAAAAGGAACATGAGCTTCATTGGTATGTTGGTCGCATATAGGGCAGCGCTCTATGGGTTGCCCTGTTTGCGACAAACCCACAAAAACGTGCACAAACACATCGCGCATTGAAAGTGTGAGGTTTGGGTCCATTTTATTATTTTTAAGTTATTCAACTGATGTTTTTTTATATCTGCTTTATTATTTATACAATATATCACACTATATGGCCATAGTATGTGGCCACCCCTCCAAATTATAAAGTTCAGGTGTTTCCAGTGAAGGGTACCATTAATTCTACAGCATTGTACACTTCCAGCCCTGTTCTAACAGCTTGGGGAAGGCTCTTTTCTTTTCCAGCATGACTGTGACCCTTTGCTCAAAGTTTCATAAAGACATTGTTTGATGACATTGGGGTGGAGGAACTCAACAGGCCAACCTCAACTCTAATGAACACCTTTGGAATGAGTCTGAATACTAATTGTGAGCCAGATCTTCTCATCCATAAATCCAAGAAGTTTAGTGCACTCCATACAGCATTCAGACCCAATCATAAAAGGGTGCTATGGTGGAATGGCAGATACCACCACCACAACATAGGTCCCAATCAAAGATATCACTTGGTGCACCTTGTTCAGATGAGAATACTGGACACTTTATTGTCACCAACAGGAAGTGAGGTTTCAAGGCCAATAAGTCCCACTTCCTCAGCCAGCATTGAGAAAGAGGTTGTTAGTGATCTCGAAATGTCACTTACTAATAGTGACAAAGTGCCCTGTCTTCTCATCTGAACATGGTGTGCTGGTGATTTGTTGTATTAGGTCTTCTCATCCAACATCAGTAACTGACTTCATGAATGGAAGAATAGGCACAAATTCTACCAGGCACTCTCCAAAATCTTGTGGAAAGCCTTCCCAGAAGAGTGGAGGCTACTACAGGCACAAAGTAGTGGGGGCGCAATATATTAATACCCAGGGTTGCAGAATGAGATGTTCAACAAACTCAGATAGGAGTGATGGTCAGGAGTCCACAAACTTTTCTCCATATAGTTTACAACATTTCAGGCAAACTGTAATTTATTAAAGCCTCCTGATACACTGATCTGACTCTTCATTGCACCTTGAGCTATTGAGTTCTGTAAGCAGGATTTCAGAAACAGGAGGATTTGAATTTAGAAAACACGAGAGTTCCACCAACCTATTGGATATAAGAATAAATAGCATCCATACCCATTATTTCATATTTACCTGCATTTTTTTAAAATGTTACCTTTTAGGTCCTGACCCTAATAAACAAAATATATGGAAAATGTAAACATTCCCTTTTATAGAGGTTACAGTTCCTGTTTAAGATTTATTGTCCCTTTAAATGTCACTGCGGTGAAATGAAAGCGTACATCTCGTTAAGCCAGTATACAGACTTTCACACTCCCTGACCCTGCAATGTATACAGGAAAACTGCCAACCTTCACAACATTCTTCCGCTAAGTGTTTGTCAATCATCAGTCACTGGAGGGTGTGCTCGCCCAACAGGGTCATTGTGCAATCCGCAGTATTTTTATCCTGGTTCTTGTACAATCTGCTGTCAGAGATAAGAAACCACAAACACATGCAGACCACAGAATGAGCCACGTGGAAAGGACACGTTATAAAACAATGCTGTAAATGTTTATATCTTTGTTGTTGTTGTTATTATTAATAAAACTTTTGTATGTAAATGGATAACCCAATAACCTCTATAAAAAAGGAAAAATATCATTAATCAAAGACCATTTGTTTCTCTTAGAGTAACTATAATGGTTTTGGGGTCATAGGGCCTTGATTTCTGTCTGCAGTTACCGTATATACTCGAGTATAAGCCGTCCCGAATATAAGCCGAGGTACCTAATTTTAGCCAAAAAAACTGGGAAAAAGTATTGACCCGAATATAAGCCGAGGGTGGGAAATGAGGCAGCTACTGGTAGATAGATACCATTAAAATACATTAATATTTATTTAAAAGAAAAATAACCTAGCTCTGTAAGTGGAAAAGGGGGTACAGGGCTACATATCATGTACTACGGATCATTTAACCCATTCATATTAGCAGAGGATAATTGTAAATCTATTGTTCAGTGCACTCTATATGTAGTATATAGTACATGTACATATAGAGTGCCTGCAACAATACATTTACAATGATCCTCTGCTAACATGAATGGGTTAAATGATCCATAGTACAGGGCTACATACAGATCATTTAATACATTCATGTTAGTATAATTGTAAATGTATTGTCTGCACTGTATTAGCAGTATATACTCTATATAGAGTATATACTGCTAATACAGTGCAGACAATACATTTACAATTATACTAACATGAATGTATTAAATGATCTGTATGTAGCCCTGTACTATGGATCATTTAACCCATTCATGTTAGCAGAGGATCATTGTAAATGTATTGTTGCAGGCACTCTATATGTACATGTACTATATACTACATATAGAGTGCACTGAACAATAGATTTACAATTATCCTCTGCTAATATGAATGGGTTAAATGATCCGTAGTACATGATATGTAGCCCTGTACCCCCTTTTCCACTTACAGAGCTAGGTTATTTTTCTTTTAAATAAATATTAATGTATTTTAATGGTATCTATCTACCAGTAGCTGCCTCATTTCCCACCCTCGGCTTATATTCGGGTCAATACTTTTTCCCAGTTTTTTTGGCTAAAATTAGGTACCTCGGCTTATATTCGGGACGGCTTATACTCGAGTATATACGGTACACAATATGTCTGATATATTCCTGATGTACAATGTTACAGGGTATGTTGTTGCTTTACATATTAAATACAGACATTCTAATTATTATGCAGTACAAGTCCAGGACATGGTTTTATTGTCAGCATCCAGTCCTACCTAAGCTATTCCCAGGTATCTCTGGGCCGGGACATTCCTTTTTTGTTTTATCTTATTTGGTATTATTTTTTATCATGTAGTTTTAAAGAGGCCGATTACGCTGGAAGAGCTCCTGAGCCCTGGTGCACCGTACACAAGGAAAACCCTGACTGTGAGTATGACACACTAATGTCTAATCTGAGTACACTAAGGCCTTGTTCACACCAAGCACGGAGCAGGTGCAGAGCAGATCAGTTGCAGACCGGATCAAAACTGCGTCCAATGTATTCCAATGGTATTTTTTGCTCCAGTTCACATCGCAGCGTGCAGTTCCAGAGCAGGTCCAGAGCAGGTGAAAAAACTGCAGCAGGCCCTATTTTACCTGCTCTGGATCTGCAAACGCATCAAAAACGCATGCAAATGCCTGGAACGCACTGAAAGCCCTTGTTAAACTAAACTAAACCAAAAGCATCCCGGAACGCATCAAAAACGCGACAAAAATGCATCACAACCCACTGCACTGCGTGTGCAGAGCGGATTTGCTCTGCATTTGGTGTGAACAAGGCCTAAGGCCCCATTCACACCAGGGTGGTTCGCTGGGCGGATTTGGCCACACGGATCCACTCACATGAACGATCCCATACATTGCTAATGTCTAATCTTAGTACACTAAGTCTCCGTTCACACTAGGGCAGTTCGGCTGCGCGGATTTGGCCACGCCATCCGTACCACCTCCCGCCCGAATTGCTCCCTGACCCTTTTTTGCCCTGCTGATCAGCTCGGTTTCCATACGCAGCCGGTTTCTATACGCAATTACAAGCTCCATACGCAGCCGGTTTCCATACGCAATTACAAGCTCCCAAAACCGCCCCTTTAAAATCTGCACGGAAACTGCGCTGATCCTCAGCCGCCCTGGTGTGAACGGGGCTTCAATGGTTGGGGAGATTCACATTCAGAGAAGAAAACACCATCCCGGTGCGCCCTCTGTAGTACTAACAAAGCTTGAAGTATATATTTATATATATATATATATATATATATATATATACACACAGGCAGTCCCCAAGTTACGAACATCCGACTTGCGTACGATTCGTACTTACAAACGGAGGCTATTACTGTACAGCAGCGAAGAGGAGTGCCCGCCTTTTTGGGTCTGGTTCGTAGTCCTGTACGTACATTACAGGAAGCTGGCTCTTGTTAGACGTGCAGACGAGGGGTGCCCGCCTCTTCTTCTGGGTCACTGTACATTACAGGAAGTTGTACACACCTGTCCAAGTTCCATTTAAGGTAGAACCCCATGAAAATGTAATTTTTTTTAGTTTGGAAAGATTTAATCTCACTTCCTGTCCTTGAGACAACAGGAAGTGAGAAGAAATCTACACCTAGGAAGGGAAATTCACTCCTGTAAGAGTAATTATGGGAAAAAAGGTGTCTCCACTGAAGCTTTATCACCAATCCTTGTTTCCAGGACAACCCTCACAGGGACAAAAAGTGAGGCGAAATCTCCTGAACAGGGGGAAACACAGCAACAGAAACGCTACAGGCGGTTAACCCTTCCCTATGATATCCAAAACGAAAAAAAATTTGGAGGGCTGCAGTAACACTTAAAAAAATGTACCTGTTACAACTTCTATACCAATCCATCTTAAGAACAACCCTACAGAACCGATCCTGTTTGTAACCCGGGGACTGCCTGTACACTGTATATATGCAAAATGAGTTTCGAAGCAAAGGCACTGATGTGAACAGTGAGCTGTGAGAAAAAAGTCTCATTGCCCAAAGCAACCATTTCAGTTGTAATTTTTGCAATCTTCTCTTGAAAATGAAGCAAAGATTCCAATTGGTTGCTTTGGGCAAAAAGATTTCATGGCAAGCTCGGGAGCTATTATGATTTTGTTGTAGGACACACACTGATCAGGTCTGAGTAAGAAGCTTGGCAGGAAAAGCATTTGCTACTGGCTGCCAGGGTCTGAAGTACCAAAGGGCCAAAGGCTGGGCACCAGGAGTCTATATTCTCGATGAAGGATATGTCCTCTATACTGTATCAGTATTTCACAATAGATCTGCTGCTTGTAGTGAAATCTGCAACCAGACAGCATTTGGAAGGGAGACGTCAGCAATGGCAGCCAAGCGAAGAACATGGCAGATGGCAGACTGACAGCAACGGTATGCCAGTTAAATGCATGACAAATACAAAAGTGTAATAAAAGCCTTTGCAGCTGGAAATATTAGGGGCCCATTCACGCTGCCGTAACACATGTTTTAACACATCACTGCAGTGCCCTTGCTGTGGTGCCAAACATTTTGAATGGCACCTCAATGCATTAACCCAATGCACCCCAAGGGCAGCTGTGATGCAGCGCACCACAACACTTGGTGACACTTTACTGTGGTGTTCTGCATTGCAGAAAATATATTGCAGGTCGGATTTCTGTTGCATTGTGGTGCGTTGGCAGCCCATTCAAATGTATGGGCTGCTCTAGGGATGTCCCGATACCGGTACTAGCATCGGTATCGGGACCGATACAGGGCATTTTGACAAGTACTTGTCAAAATGCCCTGATACTTAGCGCCGAAGCTTTTTCTTACCTTACCGGGTGTGGCAGACTCACCTTCCGACGCTCCAGCTTTGGACCCAGCAGCCGCGCACGTACGGCGCTTCATGAAGCTCCTCCCCCTGCTCGATAGCCGTTCCATTAAAGAACGGCGTGGTTGATTGCTCGGCGTTACATTAATACCTAGTGAATGCCGAGCGATCCCCCACAGCGGCGTTCGGAACCCCTTCCGCTCAGATGCCGTGACAGGTCACCCCTGGAGAGACTGCTGCCTCTACCACCAGTGCTGCCAGCCACATTCAACTGCCCTTCTTCTGCGTAGCAGCCCAGCTACCTGAGAGATCTAGAGAGCTCTCCAGAACCGCAAGTAGATCTTGTTTATATGGACTGATTGTGTGCAGTTATTTAAAGAGTGCATTCCTCTCCTTGCTGCCATTACTGCTACCACTACTCACCCACATTACCCCAGCAAGTGACAAGTGGTTGGGGGCTTGTTGGGACCCCCCTTTTTATGGTGAGGAGATCTGAAGTCTTACATATTATGTAGGAGGTGCATCCCGCAAACTACAATGCCCATCCTGCCTCACACAATTCTTAGGTTGGAAAACCCCTAGAGACTGTTAAATTACTTCACTACTCCCAGTAAACTTGATATCCTTTTATTTATCATTATAGTCAGGTTGCAGCCATTGATGCATGTAGTATCTGGGGTCCCTATTAAGAACTTCATTTAATATTAGCAGGGGATAATAGTAAATCTAGTGTGTGCAGTGTGTACTGTACATGTACTACATATAGAGTACACTGCAGCAATAGATTTACTATTCTCCCCTGCTAATATGAGCAGGATTAAATGATCCATGGTACATAACATGTAGTTGTACTACGGATCATTTAACTCATTCATGTTAGCCGAGGATAATTGTACATCTATTGCTGCAGTGTACTCTATATGTAGTACATGGTACATGTACGTTACACACGTCCAGTACACTGGAGCAATAGAGTTTAAATGATCCCAGAGGCAGATGCATGATCGGATTTGTAGTTTCACGACAGCTGTGTGAAAGCAAATACAAATGTTTTATTGTTCTAAAACAGTCTTAAGAGTGTTTTAGAACTGTTTTAGAATTTAAGACTGTTTTAGAACAATAAAACATTTGTATTTGCTTCACAATCATAAAGAAATTGGCCTAAAATCATTAGTCTGTATTGTTTTTTTAAAAATGTCACCTGCCCCTTTAAGAAAAAGTATCGGTAATTGGTATCGGCAAGTACATGAGGGGAAGTACTTGTACTTGGTCTTGAAAAAGTGGTATCGGGACATCCCTAGGCTGCTCTAATGCAAGACATGTTAGCATGCAACCTAAACACAAGTTGATGCATCCTAACACCTACATAGGTGAATGGGGCCTAAAGGAAAGCTCCAAACCACAAAATCGGTATTAGATGTGAAAATAAAGCTAACCATACACTTCTAAAAATGTCCACCAGGCCCTGCTCACTCGGACAAAATGTAATCAACGTGTGGCCCCATTGGCACCCTTCTATTCGACAAAAGGCAATTCATCAATCGCAAGATCGGTCCGAAAAATTTGGTTGCAGTCACTGTTCAGGTATTCTGCAGGCAGCACATCCACCAGAGTCAGAATACAGTACTCCAGAGGTAGTCAACCTTGGCACTCCAGCTGTCCTGAAAGTACAAATTCCATCATGTATCTGCTCTGAGAGTCATGCCTGTGGCTCATGGGACTTTATAGTTTTACCACAGCTGGAGTGCAAAGGTTGCCTACCCCTGCAATAGCCTGATCGGGTGGGAAATCTCTCACCGCCACCTTAATGGTTGTACTGTTCCCCTGGACTCACAAGCCCTACATCATAGAGCCAGTAAAGCCAAATCTTGCACTGATGAGGGCTAAGAAGCTGAAAGAGCTGTATGTAAATTGGTAATACTGACTGTGTAACATTATATCGATATCTGTGCTATTCTGGATGCTTAACGGGACAAAAAGGAATGCTTTGCATGACTCCATAAGCAGAGACTGAGCTCCTTGTTTTGGGGTGTTGTACTGGAAGTGCGGACATGTAAATACCTGGTATTATACAGAGGCAATGCTGCATCTCAGAAATGTAACCGGAAAGACGCTGACTCCGGAACGATCCTGCCTCTGCATGCTTTGGAGAACAAACTGGCCTGTACACATATTGCAGTTCCATCCAGCAGCAGTCCCTGTCTCAGCTTTGCAACTTGTAACCATCATGTCACTTCTACTGCTGCAGCTCAGACTAACATACAAGGGCATGTACCCCGAAATGATGAAAGCAATGTTCGTCCCGCCTGGAGTTCTTTTTTAATACCAATGCACAGTTTAGGAATTACATGGATGTGTTTGTAACTTTTTGTTGTTGTTGTTGTTGTGCAGATTGTCAGTGATGCGGTGGGATGGGGATTTGTGGTACGCGGAGATAAACCGTGTCATATCCAAGCTGTGGATCCTAGTGGACCGGCTGCTGCTGCAGGAATGAAGGTAAATACATCCCAGGATTATTTATATAAAGATGTTAGTATTATTATTTTTAGTTTTTAATTTATTCTTTAATAAAAAAAAAATTCTTTAAATTTTTATTAAAGCCCAACTTCAACCCAAACTTTTTTTTTTTTTGGTTTTGAACAGAGAGGGGAAGGGTTAGATGCTTTGTCTAGTTTTCACTGATATCTGTGTCCCCACTGGGAAGATTCAACCTAATTTCCTGTGTCGATGAAAACATCAGAAGGGGAGGAGGTGATTGGATATCTCTCTGATGAAGGCAGAAAGCAAGATTGTTTTTAGTAGAGTGGGCAGTGGTAAGAATAATATGTCATCCAGAACCCTCTCAGTTCTTGCCCTGGTGTCTTCAAGACAGGAAGTGATGGGAAGTCTCCCCAATGAGGGGACAAATGGCAATAAAGTTCTGAATTTTACCCACTTTATCGAAATAAGTAAATTGTCAGTGTTGGAGCTCTCCAATCAGCGGGGAGCATGAGCTTTGCTAATTGCTGAACTATAGGTCTGACTCAGTAGAAAGACATGTTTCCACTGCTTCCACCAGAGAGCAAGGATCCTTCTCTACAGCATGCCGGCAGGGGCCAGGCTTTTCTACTCAGGTTGTTGCTGCTTTCTAAAGAAAACCAGCTGGTAAGACTTTGAACACCTTTTGTTTTGATGCACCTGGAATGTGTTCATTCGAATCAAAGAAAATGAATTCAAGCTTTAATTATTTCGTTAAAATATGGCATTCGGTATTAGAATTACAACGCACTAAAACTGCATGCTGGGCTTTCTGCTAGGAAAGCACAGCAGCACATTATTGAATGTAGACCCTTTTTTATGGTGTGGGTTATTCTATGCACATTTCCAACTTCTGCTGCCTTCGTTAGAGAACTCTCCTAGGAAAGCAGCTTTAACTGGAAGCGGGTGGAGTTTGCTGTGCGACATCATCGGGGCCTTCAATATATAAAATTAGAGATTACATTATTTAAAGTGGAATGTTTTTTAGATGTTAAGATAAAGCTGTATTATTAATATAGCTGGGATGAATAAATAAAGAGTAGTAGCTGGGCTAAGATATTTGCTTACCACTTCTAGGGAATATGCTGCTGCAGGCTCCTTCCAGTTCTGGTTACATAATTATAACACCCCAAGATAGGCGAGAACAGGACCCAAGATGGGAAGATCTCACCACTAGAAAATAGCCATGGGTGATGCAACCCACACTCCGCCTATAGCTGATGCATGACCTTTGGATGGACGTACCTTTTAAACAACATGCAGAAAAACAGTGTAAAGTTGATTATAAAATGCGCGTGCTGCTTCACACATACAGTAGATATCTGAGCATAATAAGATAACGGTTATGATTGCAGATTCAATTACCTGATGTCAATTCACAAGAGATGACCAGAGCTGATTTAATTGTGAGGAATTATTCTTGGCTCTGCTGTCGTCAGTACAGTTCAACGTATCATCTGATCTCACTAACAAGGATTTCCGATTGATGCTTATTACAGATAAATGTTGTGTTTACTCATCACAAACCAGCACTTAAAACTGACCTTTTGGTGGATATGAAAGATACAAATGAATGTAGTTTTGTTTTCAGTGATACGTCATTCAATGTGTTTCTTTCTTGTTCATTGAGGAATACTCTTTCCCTGACCGAGGAAATGGTTTCTGAAGAATTGACAGAACTAGGGTTAGGTCCCATGGTGCCACTGGGTAATATACAAGGGGAATAATGTGAGTGACACCCTGTATGAAGGCCTTCACCAAAGAGGGAGAAGCAAGTAGTCTTTGAAAAAGTACCACCAAGATTTGACCATTGATTGTACTCAAGGCTGAATGTTGATCCAGCCCAGGCTGGAGAAAGGGCAGGATTGGCCCCATGGAGTACTTTCTGGGATGACATTTCCTTGCCTGCATTGTGAGAAATATGCTTTTCAGGTGTGATGTTAGACGTTGTGAGAAGTCGATTTTGATGCTTAGCCACTAACTAACTGACTCTGACAAGCCCCTAGTTCTCAGAACCTGGGTTTCAGCAGCTAGGCTGTCAAAGCCAGTGACCGAGAAGTAGGGTGGTAAACACTTCTCTGGGACCCGAAGATCTGGATGATCTGAAAGGGCCAACTGTGATTCTGTCAGAGGCTGATGGGGTCTAAGTACCACGGCCAGCTTGACCAGTTCAGTACGATGAGAATCACCAGAATGCACTCCAACCCAATTATGTGGAGCAGACAAGGACGGGGTTTTCGGAGGAGGAAAAGCATAGATCAGATTGATCTGACCCCATTAAGTCACCAAAGCTTCCACGGCAAAGGCTAGAGTATCCCTTGTCCTGGAGACAAACCTGCTCAGTTTGTTTTCCATGTCTGGTGCCCACCCCACCTGCAACAGAAGTATTGAAACACCGTGGGCTGAAGAGACGACTATCCAGAATCCAGACATTGACAACTGAGGAAGTCTGTCTGCCAACTTTCCACCCCTTGGATGTGCACGGCGAACAGGGCTTGGATGACCAGTATCTGATCAGCATCTTTTTGAGCTCCAAGACTTCTTGGCTCTCCATGATGGAAGCCAATGTTGTGGCATTGTCCATCTAAACCCTGGTCAGATGACCTTCTAGTCAAGAGGTCCACCGTTGAAGAGATAATCAAATCACTCCAGAATGTTGATCAGGAGAGATGTGCTTCCTCTGGGACTAAGTCCCTTGTACCTCATCATTCAAGCCTAAGGAGAAGATTCCACCCTTCCCCCGTCAAAGCGCTCTCCACCAGATCACATTTGCAAGCCTGCTACCTGGTCTTCAAGTAGAACTCTGGGGAAAAAAAGTGTTCATTTTTGTCTAGGAGTTAAAATAGCAAAGTTCTCATCCCTGCCGCCTCCCTCCCCACTCCACACCAGCGGTCTAAGGTCTCGTGAGTACAGTGTATTGGACGTGAAGATGCCCAGAGACATACCATCGCTGCAGAAGAGGAGGAGAGAGGCTTCAGGGGCCAGACTAACAGCCAACCTGCTGCAAGGTTCTGGTGAGCATATCTTTGTTTTTTCACTCCTGGATGAAGACATGCACTTAACCCTTCCAGTGTGGATTGGAGCGACATTCACCATGCAAGGGTTTAGATAATTTTCCCCCGGAGTTCTTTCTGTTTACACCAGGGATGTCCAAACTGCGGCCCTCCATCTGTGGTGAAACTACAAATCCCATGAAGCATCTCTCTCCAGGAGTCATGTCTGTCGCTATGGGAATCTTGCAAAGCCTCATGGGATTGGTAGTTCCACCACAGCTGGAGGGCCGCAGTTTGGACATCCCTGGTTTACACAGTCAGGTGGCTTTGTAGGCTCTGTTGAGCCCCCTGTGTTAACCTGGTTTTTTTATTGGGCCTGTTAGCGTTTTGTTGGTTGTGCTGCCCACCCCTCAGTTGGATGCCCCAATGTACCTAAATAACTTTACCCTGTGTCTCTTAATGTACGAATAAAAAAACTGAATTTTTTACTTGCTGTAAAATTCTCTTCTTGGAGTACATTAAGGAACACCGGTTCCTCCCCTTCTGTTCCTATGGTCCACTCCTACTGTTGCTTTTAGGGTTGCACAAGTACCAAGTACAGTACTCGGTACAAGTACGAGTACATGTACCGATACTTTTGGGCTCCAAGACTAGACTAGAGAAAAATTCAAAAATTAGGAGGCCGCTGTCATTTGTAAGGAGCACACGGAGCTCCTGGGATTTGTACATCTCTGTTTTAATGTACGATTTTGTTTTTATAAATATAAATAAAGGGATGCACAGATACCAGTTTTGTGAGTACGAGTACTGGTACTTGCCGAGTACTTACAAGTACGAGTACTGATACATTTTTGCCTATTGTCATGTGACAGTTTTTAAAACAATACAGACTAATGATTTCAGGACAGTGGTGGAGTGCCAGAGCCAGGTCCCAGCTGCAACCGCTGCAACCCTGGTAGTTCTCATGAAAATGCCAAGTATCTGCACTGGTACTCAAAGTATCGGTGCATCCCTAATTGCTTTGCTACAAAACTGGAGCATGGTGGAAGTGGTGGCTGTCTTACAATTTTGTTTGCCAGTGTCCAATCTCTAGAAGGCAGCAGAATAACCAATCGTGAATAGTTACTCAGCCGACAGCTTCCTTAACAATCGGTGACACTGACAGTGGGCAAAGCCTGATAGGGAAGCTGAGGCACTAGTTCCCCATCAGATCTGCTCTGCTAGCGATTCACACCAGGCAGTGGTCAGATTGCTAGCCAATTGCAGGCTGTATATGGAATCTGCCTGCTGTCAGTCCTCAGGGAAGCGGACCTGATGGGGAACTAGTCCTTCAGCTATCCCGTTAGGCTCCAGCCACCCATTATTAAAACTCCTTGTCTGCTTCACGGCTATGTTACAGGCGTGACGTCCATGGGAGGTAGTGGGGTGCACTAAAGATGGTATGGACACTCCAGCTTCAGTGCGCCTCCACACCACACATGACATGTCATTGCTTTTATGTGATATGTCGCACATCTTTAATAAATAAGACTTTTCTTCACGCTTATATTGGAGTGCCGGTGTCCCTGCTTCTACTATTCCATACCACATATGGCGGTGCTTGGGCCAAATTAAAGTGCCTGTTTCTAACAGGTGCATACATGTGGGGCAAGCACCGCCATTTGTCATGTGGATGCACCACAGAATTCTAAAAAGGGTAGTAGACCCTCCTTATGAATTCCAGGCATTGTATGTTAATCAGAGGAAGCTCAGGGTGTCCATAGTCTTTCTATGGTGGGTGGGGGATGGGCAAATTTGAAATTGTAGAGCTATGCTGTGTGGATAGGAACACATAACACACAAATAGTATGGTTGTCTCAAATTTGTCTCCGAAGATGGAAATACACTTTGAGGTTTTCTTCTATTTTAGAAGTGTCATGTTTACCGAAATGTCATCACATCCTGTACCACCACATTAGCAGAGGTGCATGGTTTTTTATAAAGCTGCCGTTTCTGGCTTTAAAATATGCAGACCAATACAAATAATCTTTCCTCTAACAGAGACTAGCTGAGACATTAGATACATGGTATACTCATATATAATCAGCGACTCAAGTATGGAGCTATATACGGTACATTTAGGGAAGCATATTTCTACCTACAGCTTCAATTTTGTATTTCATAAAACATCTCCATTGCGTTTGTGCACACCTTCCATTAGCTTTAAATACTTCTTTTATACAATCTGTTAATATTCGGTTATTCCTACTCTGTAATCTCCGAATATGACACACAGATTGGCGGATCATTAAACCTTATGTGCAAGAGCAGCAGAGAGCAGAAATGAGCTGATCCAGACTAGTGATTACTCGCAGAACCTTTTACTTGTACTCTGCAGACCTCTCCATGCTTTGCCAGCCTTCCATTGTCTGTGGCATCCCGCCAGCAGTGGAAGGCTTGTCATGACTGAATAGGCCTTTGTGCTGAACGAAATGCTGAAATTAAATAAACTGCATTCTGGCTTCTTTCAGGCTGATAACCACACATTTCTTTTGAAAGTCTCTGCTGAAACACTCGCTGCTGCCAAGTGGGTAACTGTCTTCATCCGGATTGCTGGAGCTCAGACAAATCGGCAGTTCTGGGTGTGGATTTCAGTTGTTGCACCTAGAGCTAATAGTTCTTATTAATTGCTTGCTTCATACTGAGCTGCTCCTGAGGCCCCTCTGTGGAACATAACAGAGCTTATTACACGATGTACACAAAGGGGAATCAAATTCTGCATAATGTACAGATGGACTTGGTGCCACTTGTGTGTATGTATATATATATATATATATATGTGTGTGTGTATATATATATACATATATATATACACACACACACATGCATATAAAGACCTACGAAAATAAGACCTAGTACTATTTTTGGGATTTGCTAAAATATAAGACCTACCCCGAAAATAAGACCTAGTTGTGACCATTCCCAGGGCCGGTGGTGGCATAAGGGGGAACTTGAAGAGCCGCGGGAGAGAATCGGCGGTGCCATCGAATCGAGCGCTAGAGGAAGCGAGGCGGCAGCGGAGGGAGCAGAGCCGCATAAGCCGATGCTTCCTCTATAGCGCCAGCTCCTGTCACTGGCGGAGTGATACCAAATGCACTCCGTCTGTGAGGAAACGAAGTGAAAGTGCGCTTCGCTCATTCTGGCCATCGATTGTTTACCAAATTGCTCTTGGAAAGGTACGGCACCCCTGATTGCCCTGATCACCCAATTCTTCTTTGCCATTTTGAATTATTTAATTTGGATTAGGATTTGCATTCATTTTGGATTGTCGTACATAAAAAAAAAATAAAAAAAAATAAGACCTACCCTGAAAATAAGACCTAGTGTGTTTTTTGAGCCAAAAAAATATATGACAGTTGTTATCCGGTATTCAGCTAACCAGAACTACCATCTAACCGGCAAAAAAAAAAAATCCCCTGTGTACACGCTGTTCTGTCGATCTGCCACTTTGTAGGGGAGGGAGAGAGGGACTCTGGAACATGGAAAGGTACAGGAATGGGATGAAAAGTGCTGGATCATCCTGGAAATGAGAGTGTGAATGATCTCTGAAAAGAGCTGTGTTATCCTGGAAACGGGTGTTTGATCGATCATTTGTGAAAGTTCTGTGTTATCCTGTGAACAAGCACCACCTAGTGATCACTCCCAGTAGTGCAATGCATTGCTAATGATTTACAGTACAATATACTTGTATGGTATAGTATATAGTTTAGTATACTGTATATTTCTTTCAAGTTGAATGTAATGTAATACTGCATTGTGGCCACTAGATGGAGCTGAAGAGCATAGGAAAGAGGTATTTGTTTTTGCTCATCAGTTCCATCTAGAGGCCATAATGTGCTATTACTTTAGACTTGACCTGAAAAGAAAATATACTAAGAATGTTCATTTTTGCCTCAGTTCACACACAACGAATGTTTTCAGAGATTCACAAGGCGAATTTCTCTGCTAATTGTTTTTAAATAGATCCCTTAGTTTTTAAAGGCAACAGTGCTGACTACTGTATCGCCATGATGCTATCACTTCTGATCAGTTGCTATAAGTTTCTGCACTATGCACATCATTGCTGCTCATTGTGCTTCTTTATTAAACAAGTTTGATGAAATACCTGTGATGTTCTCTTTCAGATCTGCCAGTTCGTGGTATCCGTGAACGGCCTCAACGTTCTACATTGTGACTTCAGAGCCGTCAGCAACCTCATCCTTACCGGCCCGCGGACCATTGTCATGGAAGTGATGGAGGAGGTGAACCCATAAGCGCAGGAGGATGTGGTACTTCAGACCCGTTCTCAATCAACCAAAGCAAAAAATAAAAGCGCTTCTCTGTTATTCCGTGTCGGGAAAATTGCCAGTTCCGTCCGGTTCAGTCCCTCCTGCCACCATCCTTCAATTTTGGTTTCCGAGCCTCCAAAAAAAAAAAACCTCCGCTGCTCCAAGGTGAAACTTGAAAAGAAACATGAGAACTGGACTATGTTGTTGTTTCTGATGTTCTCACAAAGAATAAGCTGTGCTAATATTCTCTATGTACTGTATGTATCCTGTGTGTGAAAATTGAATATACCATGTCAGAGCCGAGTGTTGAATGCGAAACATTCGAGAAGTGCCATTACAGTGATGTCTGTAAATCTAGCAAAGGGCCCTGTGTGTGTGAGCAGCCTTTAGCAGCCAATCGCATGTCTCCGTTCATTATCACAAGATGACCTTACAGAGGCGGATGCCTCGTAGGGTTTGGCGAAGGATAAAGAAGAGAGTCCTTTTAATATATAAATATATATATTAGAGAACTGTTTCTGTAGTATCAGTGGAGATCCTACACTTATTTAGGGATGCACCAATACCAATACTAGTAACAGTATCGGTGCCGATACCGAGTATTTGGGCAAGTACTTCCAGTCAGAGGGAGTAGTGCCGCGAGGGAACATGAAGCCAGATCAGAAAGCACGGTGGCGGGTAATGACTCGCTGCCCAGCTTCTTGATTGGCAGAGAAGCCAGCTGCCCAGCCAATCAGCATTGAGCCGGCCAAACATGCATGGAGCTGGGTTCCCAGTCAATCTGGAAGCCTGGGTGGTGGGTAATGACTCGCTGCCCAGCTTCTTGATTGGCCGGGAAGCCAGCTCCCCAACCAATCAGCATCAAACTGGCCAAACAGGCATGGAGCCAGCTTCCCAGAGAATCTGGAAGCCGGGCAGCGGGTGATGACCCACCTCCTGGCTTTCTGATTGGCATTGGCATTGATCCGGCAATTAGCATTGATCCGGCCAAACACCATGGAGCTGGTTTCCCGGCCAATCAACATCGAGCCGCCCAAACAGCATGGAGCCAGCTTACCAGGCAATCAAGAAGCCGGGCAGCGGGTAATGACATGCCGCCCAGCTTCCTGATTGGCCGGAAGGTGCCTCCATGCTAGCTGAAGTAACTTTTATCTGTACTCGCTATCGGCGAGTACTGAAATATAAATATCGTTACCGAAAAACGGGTATCGGTGCATCCCTTCTTATTATGACATGCAAGGGAACTGTGGCCACACACAGTTACGCATATGCAAACCTTTGTGTGCTTCGCAATTACAGACATGGCAATTGTATTTTTCACCACACAGGTCCCAGTTTTTTCTGAACGTATATCAGGGTTATGTTCTATGATAATTTCTTTAACCGGATCATTGATGGTGGCGGGTCGGTGTGAGCTATGTTAGAAAAACTACAACTGGAACATGATTGGCTGCTATCGGCAACAGACACTTTTTTTTCTGTGTTTCCCTGTCTGCCACATTTCGTTAAGGCTCAGTGTTACTCCGCACCACCTAGTACAGTTAGGTAGTCGTTTGTGTCTTTATATATTGTGTGTTTTATGACAGCCACAGAGATAATGGTGAAATTAAGTACTTGAATCACATTTGTACACAACTGATTGTATGATAAGAGATAAAAAGGGCAACTCCGTTCACAATAGATTTTCTCCTTTGGGTGGACTGGAGCAGGGGGTAGGGATCAATCATTCTCTGGGTCTGTGTAGCTCTATGGGGACCTGGTAAAGAGATGTGGCCTGGGATCTTCCCTATTACTCGTATAGCTGAGCCAGACTAGGCAGGGCTTTTCAGCTGAGCTATTTGTGTCAGCAGCCTGTGTTTTCTTATGTACTCCTCAGTAGAGACCACCAGAGGGCGCAAGGTACAGGATTTCTGGGATCTCTTCCCTACTGTGTAAAAAGTCAGGCTGGTGAACAGTAGCCAATATTAGTCTTTCACATCCGTATGTTGTAAGGTTCCCAGACATCACTAGACTCACAG
>NW_017306385.1:938740-994876 GCF_000935625.1 Nanorana parkeri | reverse complement strand
CTACTCCGACCTACACAACAGATCTCTGTTTTGGAAGGAGCTGCTCATTAATATATTGTTTGTTTCTACACAAAGGGAAACTTTACGCCATGAGTGCATTTTTTTTTTTGCATACATTTATATTGGTACATTTTGTTACCCCGTCTAATCAGATTTGCATAATATAATGCGTTACAAATTCAGATATTTTATGGGGATATATAATAGGGGAGGTTTTATATCGTGTGCGAATATCAAATGTGACTTTACAAAGCTGATTTATTAATTCTCATTGCTGCAAAAAAAATGATATAGAGACGCACAGTATGTTTGTGTTTGCATATATATGACTATAATATGCCATTTATGTAGCATTTATCTACCTATATCAGATGAACCTTATATGTAAAGTGGAAGTCCAGAAAGAACCGAGTTTATCACCTGGGTGCAGGGTCATTCATAGTTCTTGGTTTATGGATCAGAAATGATCCATGCTGGGATGGATGGCCAGTGTTCTAGGGGAGGTACTGCCAGATACTCATAGGTTTCTCCAAAGGCTTGTACACATGGGTTTATCTTGTAGAAGAGCAGTAGGTACAACAAGCAGAGGTGTCCCTAGTCTTATTGTCACCTGAGGCAGGGGGTGGGGCAGAGTGGTGCAGGTGACGCCGCCCTCTGCAGGCTCTTAGCAACCTGGGACGCCCTGGCCGGCATCTCACCCAGCTCCTAGCAACAAGTGACATCACTGGTTGCCAGGAGCTGGGTGGGATGCCAGCCAGAGTTTGGCAGAGAAATGTGCATGGCCCTTACACATATTCCCCATCTGGCTCTTAGCAACCTTGGACGCCCTGGCCAGAAATGCGGTGGACAGGCACGCTGCAAACATTGTCCTGCTGCTCTGCTTGCCACCCCCCACATGACCCAAAGAGATGCCGTCTGAGGAAATAGCCTCAAGCTGCCACATTACACATATAGTCCGGACAACAAGCCATTACAAAGCATTTGCAAAGCTTTCAGCGAGCTGCATGAAGACTTTAAAGGGACCCTGTCACCAGACCATTCATTTTTAGCAGCAATCTTTCCATAAGATTAAAAGTGCATTTAAGATATTTTATGAGTGAGCGAGTAAATTTTTCCCACATTTTGTGAAAAGGGGGACTTGCCCTTTAAGCTGGCCATACACTGGTCAGCAGGACTTGCCTGAAACTCATCAGGACCTCCCTGTTGTCAATCGACTTTTGTAGAAGGAGTCGGTTTAGAAAATTCTCAACTCAACAGTGACTGCAGCCAGGCAGCTGCAGCCACTATGTGGGTGTTGGAACAGCAGCATGCCCGCCATTGTCAGAATACAGAAGACTGGGGGGAGGATTCACTCATCCATGCCATCAGCTTAGATGGCGAAATTGAGAGTTGTTTTACTCCGTGTATAAGCAGCGGTAGTGCTGTTATTCAAGTGAAACTCTATAGTGTTCCCCCAGCAGCTAAGCTACATAATAGGTTATGTAGGGAGCTGGGCCAGCACAGAGAATTATTGGACACTCCCAGAAGAGGGGAGGGAAATGATATGCAAAGAGGGAGCAGGCTGCCACGAAGTAGTCAGTTTTTCTAGCCAGTTCAGAAGCAAATTGCAACTGAGCAAAAAGTCATTCATGGACAGGAAAAAATGCTGCAAGTCAGCATTTCAAATACTTGGTTTCTTTCTGTTCTTTTACCTGACATGTTTTAAGTTGGTGACAGGGTCTCTTTGAAGCACCCTCTGGCTCTCGTTTGGGAATGTTAAACACGGATCATAATAGGGATGTTGATTGACACTAAAAACCAAGCTGTCAGCTGGCTTCTAGCACCTATTAAAGTGACACTAAGCTCAGGAGTTACATGTTAAAAATACATTCAAGTCCCCTAACTATTAACAAAAATGTATCTTATTTGTGTATCACTCGGCTGTAGATCCTCAAATCATCTCTGAATTGGTGCTGACACTGTCCTTCCTTCTGGAGGGGGGCTACTTTTGTTCCCCATGGTCCCTGTGTGTGTTCTAAAGTAGTCACCGCTCCAGGTTCACTCCTGTGATGGGCTACAATCTCAATACCAATAAGTAAACTAAACGTGAGATTGTAGTCCATCACAGGAGTGAGCTTGGAGCGGTGGGTACTTTACAACACACACAGGGACCCTGGGGAACAAAAGTAGCCCCCCTCCAGAAGGAAGGACAGTGTCAGCACCAATTCAGAGATGATTTGAGGATCTACAGCCGAGTGATACACAAATAAGATACATTTTTGTTAATAGTTAGGGGACTTGAATGTATTTTTAACATGTAACTCCTGATTTTAGTGTTCAGAGGCAGTGATCTGTGTTTACTATCCCAGGATTGTAGCTGAAGGCTGCTTTGGGGTCTTCAAGAAAGCCACTTGGAGCTTTATGAATGCTTAAAGTGACATTAAACCCTCAGATTTTGTAACATAAACCAATACTGTAATGTGTGCCTTACTGTAATCCATGGTAGTTTCCCTTCTCTTTGCTGCTCTTCCTTTTAAATCTGTATCTCTTCTCATGCTGGGCAGAACTTCTGTTTTGCAGCAGACTGCCTTGTCTCAGGAATGGATACATGGTGTCTGTGTGTAGTTTGTAACCTGAGCCAGCACTACAGGAAGAGGCACTCAGCTGCAAAGGGAAGTTCTGCCCAGCATGATAAGAGATACGGATTTAAAAGGAAGAGCAGCAAAGAGAAGGGAAACTACCATGGATTACAGTAAGGCGCACATTACAGTATTGGTTTATGTAAAAAAAATTTATGTCACTTTAATGTACACACTGCTCATCTACAGGCTGACGCCTCTGTGTACAAAGCCTGACAGCGCTTCTTCTAATGAACGATCCTTCTCAGTATGATTGCATTAAGGTAAGGGGGAGTTCACACAAGCTAAAGCTAGCCATACACTAGTAGATTTTTTTTCGTTGAGGGCCACCCACTGAGTGAATTTTTGCTGGTTCATTGAGAACCAGACAAACTTTTTCTCATTGTATGGCCAGGTTTAGTCCCTTAACCATGAAAGTCTAAGCTAAGGAGTGTGAATCACTGATCACCCCAACTTTTATAAGGACAGCGAATAAATCTTGCCTTAGGAATTAATTTCAATGTGTTTTAATCTTGTATACAACACTGTATAATTCACATGTTGGCTTATTCAGCCTTTTCTTTTTTACTGTAATATTTTGGTTAAGTGAGTTAAAAAAAAAATCATATTTCAGGGTGGATGCCAATAGGTTGAGTCACACACAGAATTGTATAACTCTTAGGCTTCAGTCACACCTACACTTTAGGTACGATTTGGTATTCCTGCATCGGGAACTTGCGATTTCCTGTGCCAGGAATCCCACATATACTGTTTACAAGCGGCAGCTGTCAGCCATTCAAGTTAATGATCGGGTGACAGCGGCTGCATTTGAATGCTGGCATGCTGCATGTCATTGTATGTGATATGATTACATGTGGCTAGGAAGAGATCACCATCCCTGGATGATGATCAATACATCCAGCGATGACGATTGATTCCTAACCACGTGTAATCAAATTACATGCGGTGTGCCAGCGTTCTGCCGCTTTCAGATGCGGCTGCTGTCCCCCGATCATTAACTTGAACAGGTGACAGCTGCTACTTGTAACTGCAGATTTGGGATTCCTGCTGCAGGAAATCGCAAGTTCCTGATACAAGAATCCCCAATTTCACCTAAAGTGTAGCCGTGAGTGAAGCCTAAGAACCTCCTGCAGTGTGATGTCTGTGTTCCCAGCTCCGCCCACCTGCCTTAGACATTGGTCACACTCCTAAAGATTAATATTCTTCACCTGATCATTAACTTGAGGTGACAGCTGCCGCTTGTAAACGGCAAATTAAGGACTCCTGCTGCAGGAAAAGGCAAAGTGAAGGGGAGGTGTTATGCAGTCCAGATAGGAGAATCGTTATGTGCTTGGGATTTCTGTGCAGCAGGAGCAGTGTTGTCACCTAAAACAGGAAGTTAGGTGCTCACTGGATTTCTGCCATAAACCTAAGACACCTGAGGGAATACCGGGGGTGGGGGGAGGGGGGGCCTCTTCAGGACCCCAACAGTGAAATCCCTTTGATGGATTTTCCCCTCACTACAATATATTACCTTTTTATCTAGATTTTATAAATTAGACTTAATCTTTGTGTATTATTATACCTCAGGCAAACATTTTCATTAAAGTTTATTAGACATTTAAATTGTATCTTATCTCGTATTGTTAGATTTACTTATAAGTTAGTGACGCTGCGCAGGGCAGTAGGAATATTCCCTGTAAGATTTGATTCATGTCAATGCGTCATGTCCCGCAGTCCATCCCACTCGGCCCGCTCTGCAAGAAAGCCAAGCACTTCACACATCGGATCGCCAGAATCGCGCGCCATGTTATCTTGCGGAGTGTCGGTGGGATGCAGTACTGTCTAACCTCTCTGGAATTCTGTAGGCCATACTAATCCAAGTGCGAAAAAGCCAAATCTTTTACATTGGTGTGTTTTTATGTTTAAATATCAAGTGACTTGTCTTTTGTTCTTAAAAATAAAGTTTATACATCACCCGCGTCTATTTCCTCAAATATGTTTTTGGTGACGATTTCAGCGTAAATGGAATAGCAGAGAGAAATATTAAGGCTGCCGTGTTTTTAAGGGGGAATGATCTGGGGCTGTCATTTTGATCCTAAATTTGCCATCAAGCGAGTCTCTGGACAGGAGCAAGCATGCAGTCAGTGAAGTCTTAAAAGGCTGAGTGTCCTCCCTGGGTATGTGTTCCAAATCGGTGACTCACAAGTTAAAAAAGTCAGGGATATGACAGCCTTGGTGTCCGCACCGTTAGAAATAAAAGGAAAGCATAGTGGGTTTAGATATATGTTCTTTATGATAGTGCGGCCTAAAAAGAAAGAAACATTTTGTTTCATGTAAAATATTTGATATGCTTTTTTTTCTGCTTTCATTTTCAGCCAGCAGGTGGAGCTCAGCAGTCCTTTTCACATTTTCCAGGTTATTGTTTGTTTCTTTGCTGTGAAATATATGTTGTCTATAGAGCTCAGTAGCTCAAGTTCAACTTATTTAAAGAGGAACTTTACCCAGATCTTTCAAATGGCAACAAACATGTTTAGTAATGACAATCTACAAACACATACTTCTAGATAATCACTGTTTTGTTAATTCTTTAGATACATTTTTTCCTTTCCTCCCCATTCTTCTCACAGTGGCCATTTTTACTAAGGGCAGATTAATATATCTCCCTTCACTTCCTGGAACTCTGACACATGTGACTAGGACAAGCGACCATGCACATCATCTCAGGGGAGGGAAATGCCTTTCTCTGAGATCTCGTGAGATTACATTTCCCAGCAATGCTCTCCCAGATGAGATTTCCCAGCAATGCTCTGCTGATGTAACCTTCCCAGGATGCAATGCTTGGGTACAATTACATCACTAATGCCGAAAACGACCAGGAAGTAGAAAAACAATAATTGTAAGCAAAATAAAAATATGATGGTTTAACTAATGAATGTAATATGATTTGGTATCCGCGTGCTGAGCTGCATTCTGATGGGGTTTTTACTAAAAATGGGTAAAGGTCTGCTTTAAGTACGTGAATTGTTGTTATTAACCCCACTGCAAGGGTCAATAAAAGTTTTGTCCACAGTTCTTTTCTAACCAACCTATGCTGCTAGGGCTGCAGTGGAGGTTAAAGCCGGGCTGCACGGTCTGGCAGGAGTTCCTGGTTCTCGAGATACCATGCACAACATGACATATCCTTCAGAATTTAAAACAACCAGTATATATGTATTTCATCTGCGTATTATCAACTCGCCTAAAGATCCTCTTTAGTACAATTAGTATAAAAAGAAAGAATTGTTCGGAGGTTTGCTTGTTCAAAATAAACTCTCAGCTAAATGTCCTTAAAGTACACATTGACTTAATGACTTTGGGAAGTTTTCTAATCCCCGCAGGAAGTTCAGAGTGATTTGTGTGGGAATGGCTTCTGCTTTGTGTGTTCTGAAAGAATGAAGAAAAATAATGATGGTGTTTACATTGGCAGGACTCTCTCCATTGGGTTTGCACAATGTTACGATACACAGAGCACTGACTGGAACCAACAGTTCATGTCATTGGCTACACGGGCCTCCAGGAACTGCAATAGTTACAAAGGCTGAGCCATGGCCGGATTGTTCTATTTTGTCACGGGTCCATACGTGATGTAAGTAGAAAGTGACATTAGATATCATTTGTTAAAGAAAAAACAAAATTTAGACCATAGTAGTCAAAATGTAAATGTTTTTAACAACCAATACATACGTTTTAAAGTGACACTAAACTCAGGAGTTGAATCTTCAAAATACATTCAAGTCCCTGAACTATTAACAAAAATGTATCTTATTTGTGTATCACTCGGTTGTAGATCCTCAAATCATCTCTGAATTGGTGCTGACACTGTCCTTCCTTCTGGAGGGGGGCTACTTCCCCATGGTCCCTGTGTGTGTTGTAAAGTAGACACTTCTCTAAGCTCGCTCCCGTGATGGACTACAATCTCAATACAAATGAGTAAACTAAACATGAGATTGTAGTCCCATCACAGGAGTGAGCTTGGAGCAGTGGAAACTTTAGAACACACACAGGGACCATGGGGAACAAAAGTAGCCCCCCCTCCAGAAGGAAGGACAGTGTCAGCACCAATTCAGAGATGATCTGAGGATCTACAGCCAAGTGATACACAAATACAATACATTTTGTTAATAGTTATGGTATTTGAATGTATTTTGAAGATTTAAATTGCAGACATTGTGCCAATTCTGGTGCTTCATAGCTTAGGGTGTCCACCTCTTCTTCTATTTCTTCCATGTCTTCTTTGCATCTCTGTGTCTCAGGTTATAAGTTCAGTAGCTCAAACTGGTTACACTTAAGTGAATGAGTCTAAGCAGTGACTCCTTCCCCTTCCTCTGAATGGCTCCTTTAAGGTATCAATTGGTAGCAGAGAGTCCAAAAGGAAGCCGCTCGGCCATGCTCTTGCTAATGCATGAGGGCTCTGGGAACCTTTGTAATGGATTATATAGTTATTGGTAAACCAAGATTGTGTGTGTGTGTCTATATTATAAAAGATTTAAAACATCAGTTTCAAAACTAACAGTAAAAAGTCATGATGTTCCTTGGGAGGTCAAAGTGGACCCTCTTTCCCCCCCAAATACAATTTGCCCTGGTGCATGCAGCTCTGCATGCTGATATGAATACATCCCCAAGTCCAATGTGTATTAAAAGATGGCTTTTTACAATTACCTTTCGATATTCCACTTCCATGCTTTACAAGGCACTGGTGATGTACCCTAGCCCCACAGATGCCCCCTTGGGAGGGCTACATCACCAGTGCCTTCCAGGGGGGGAAAAAAAACAAAAACGAACATTTCACTAGATCTTGGGGCAAATTATATATTTTTTCTCATGGATGAGACTCGCAATCATACAGCGTATGCGCGACATCTGGCGCTGATGAGAGGGCCGGCACACAAAATGCGGAAGAAGAAGCCGCCACTGATGACGTTGGCTTTGAAGATGGTTGGTTTACAGGAGGGGGTGCAAAGCAGCACGTAAAAATTAGACGATTGCAATGTATGAGGCAAGCAACAATGGGTTATATGTATATAGATCTGCAAATTTCTGTCTTTACAGCATCTGATAAATCTGGTCCTCAATATCCTACTGGCTTTTTTTTTTTATTAGATGTATTTATTTTTTTATGTGAAGAGTTTGGGCAAACTTGAAGTGGCTGCTTCATCTCCATGTAACAGGTTCCATGTTCAGAAATATAGAAATCCATTCTGTGAAAAAACCTGCACTGTAGATAATGTGGTATTGGAATATCCTCTCTAGAGTCTCAAAACTGACACCAAAACAAACCAGGTAAGTGTTTCTCTCTACTTACAGGTGAAACTCGAATAATTAGAATATCGTGCAAAAGTAATTGCAGTAAGTGCTGCCAAAGGGGCCCAAACCAAGTACTGAGTACATATGCATGCTTGTACTTTTCAGAGGTCCGATATTGTTCTATGTACAATCCTTGTTTTATTGATTGCATGTAATAATCTACTTTTTTGAGGTTGTGGATTTGGGGTTCTTGGGGTTTTCATGAGCTGTAAGCCATAATCATCACAATTATGACAAATCACGGCTTGAACTATCTTGCTTTGCATGTAATGAGTCTATCTTATATATTAGTTTCACCTTTTAAGTTGCATTAGTGAAATAAATGAACTTTGCACGATATTCTAATTATTCGAGTTTCACCTGTACATCTATGTGTAGGGATCCACCTAGAAATGGCATTGGACCAGTACCAAAGCATTGGTCATGTGGTTTCTGCTGAAGAGGAGCACACCACGTCAAGCAGGGATGGTTCTTCTTGAATGTTGGTCCTGGAAGGTCCTCTGCAAGATGAATGCAATCACATTTTTCATTATTTCTTTACATCTTTCCTTTGCCTTTGTTTACAGGAACAGCCGCCATATATGAACTACTCGCTCATAATCAACTCCCCTTTGTATAATTAGTAAATAAAGACTCTAATCAGTCCCCTACTGCCTAGTAATTCCCCTGTTGGGTACCATCATCATGTTACTTACAAAGAGAACATGCAAAATATGTATGTCAGACACCTCCACCCCTCACCTTGTCATATCTCATTGCTCTCTGCATATACCAGTGGCCGGTGGGGGGGGGGGGATGGTTGGAGTGGGTATAGATGACATCTTTTTTTTTTAATAAAAAGTAAAAAAATTGCATTTCACAAACATTACTGTTTAGCTTACCTTTTCTGCACAATTTATTTATTACAGGTATTTATATAGCGCCGACAATTTACGCAGAGCTTTACATAATGTATATAAAACGACAAGTAGTTGCGCTAGGAGTGATATAGTGTCAAATAAATTACCAGCTGCAACAATGTGTGGTGTTACCCGTGTTACCCGTGTGAATATAAATGGCTAATATGTTGCGCTAGGTCATAATAAACTGAAAATCAACAAGAATTCTCCTCTATTCAAATGTGATAGGTGAATCAGTAAATGAATATATTACAAAGAAGTTGGAAATAAATGAATCAATCCATAAATATGTAAATAAATGAATTATTCCATGAATTGTACTGTGTGTGATTCGTTAATTCTTAGTGAGTGTGAAACTGTAAATCAATGAGTTCTCTATAGGTGAAAGAAATATGTGTGACTACAGTCTGTATATTAAATTACAGACAACTCTATGTGAATAGTTAGTGGGTATGAAACCGTGATCGTGGTTTACCTTTAAGGTAAACCACCATCGCCTTACATAATGTACATTCACGTCAGTCCCTACCCTCAAGGAGCTTACAACCTAAGGTCCCTATCTCTCATGTATACATACAGGGCCAATTTACACAGGAGCCAATTAACCTTCCAGCATGTCTTTGGAGTGTGGGAGGAAACGCAGGCAAGCACAGGGAGGGCATGCAAACTCCTTGCAGATAGTTCGGAAAAAGTGTGTTTACAACAGCTGCTGGAAGAGATGATGAGGATACCACTATGTCTATGTGTTTAGGAAATACCAAGGTTCACCTAAAAGCAGAACTCCAGCCAAAAGTAACAAGATAACAATGAATGGCCCATTAAAAGATGAAATAACAAAACCAGCTTTTGCTGTAAGATTCACCTTCAATGCAAAGATTTACCCTGCATTTATTTTTTTGCTGCTGTATGTCCTCATCTGATGCCCAGCTTACTTCCACCAAGCGCAGGTCGTCCTGGACCCGCCCCAGCCTGTGATTGGACAGTGAGAGGAGAAAAAGCACTGTGATAGGTTCATCTCTTTGTCACTCTGCTTTCTCACCTATTAGCATGCTTCTTCCTCTCCAGCTCTGTTATGCAGGGACAGCTAAAACTGCTTTACAGCTTGACTACATGCCAAGTGTAGAGAGCCAAGTGTTTAAAGAGCTTTCCACTAAGATAAAATCAGTGTATTGTTTCAAGTCCTTGCAATTATTAATGGTTAACATGGTAACACATCATCGCTATTATCTTCCAGATAGAAGTCAAAATCAAAAGGAGAAAACACTAATCTGTATGTTTGTTTCCATGCATTTGATTCCCTCTAGTGGTGAAAATAGTTTGCTACGAAATATCTAAGTGTGCGCAATGCCATTTCATTTTCTAGTGATTGCAAACCTGTGAAAAAGTCACCGTTGCTGATTTGTACCCTCATCAATCTGACTTGATCCTATTTCTTTTTATTTATTAACTCTTTATTTAATTTTAACATCCATAAATTTAACAATCTAAAAATACATATTTCATAGAAATACATCCTCTCCTCCCTCATTCAATACCCATATCCTACAATGATCCCTCTTCCCCCGTATCCACCCCATCTGTCTGTGCAGATCCGGACACCCAAACTATCTTCCCCCCCCCTTTACCTTTAAATCCGTTATCTATACCCATCTATCCCATCAATTAACCCAATTTGCATCTGAGGGTCCCACAGTTATGTGCTTCAACTTCCTCTAACTAAACAATGTATCCCTCCTGTGCATCCCTCCCTCCCCACCCCTCCATTTTACCCTCCCTTTCAGTGGACTGTCCTACTGCCCCGAACAGTGCTACTATCCCATTATGTGAACTTTACGTGAAAAAAACCAAAACTCTGCTTTCTAATATTGTGTATAGGCTTGTTGTTATTTATAGTGCCCCTTCTCTAAATTGTTATTTTGTGTTCCTATCGCCTATTACTTTAGTGTTCTTTAGTGCCCCTATCACTCTTTATATCCCACCCTCCCCCTCTCTCCCTTTCCCCCCTTGCCCGAGTCTGACCAGACAGATGCCCCACTTTAGATTCCTTACAACCAATTACCCCTTCATACATTTCCATACTATCCCTCTCCCCCTCCTCCCCCACATCATTCCCCCAAGGCTCTATAATTCATATGTTTACAATTTCATATTTTCTTTCAATTTCATCCCCTTCATCTTCCTCTATTATTTATATTTCCTCCCCTTTAACAATTCCATACTACTAGTTCTATCCCTGAGGCTTATTTCTAGCATATATAGGCACAATATACATCCGTTTCTTTGAACTCCAACCACTTTCCCCATATCTGGGAGTATTCCTCATATTTATCCTGTTTCATCTTTACCATTTCTTCCATCAGCCAGTTTGCCAAACCACTCAGAGATTGAAGGAATTTTAGTTGTCCCCCAATACCTTGGGATCAAGGATTTAGCCAAGTTGGTATCAGGGACTTTTTGTACCTCTTTTCTGAGTCTGTTGTGAGATGGAATAAGAACCTCCAAGGGTCTAATGGTAGTTGTACCTCGCATATCTGCTTGATAATACTCCTCACCAGCTCCCAAAAAGGTCGTATCACAGGGCAACCCCACCAGATATGTGAAAAAGTTCCTTCCCCCCCACATTCCCGCCAACATCCCGGTTCATTTATATTATACATCCTATGGATTTTCTGTGGGACCTAATACCACCTTGCTAAAAGTTTATAGTTCATCTCCATAGTTTTTATATCTATGGTTGTAGCCATAGCTAATGCTAGTATTTTCCGTTGCTCCTCTTGTGTGAGTGTCTGTCCAAATTCCCTTTTCCAATTATTCAGGTATCGAGGTACCTTTACATTTTCCTTAGACAGCAGTGCTTTATACATAAGTGATAGACAATGTTGTGGGGTCTGTTGCCTTCCTAAGATAGACTCAAACTCTGTTATGTCGCTTCCTACTCTTAGGGGCTTAGGGAGGGTTTGAATAAAATGCTGTAATTGCTGATATCTCCACCAATCTAAAGGGTATACTTCCCATTGCTCTCTCAGCTCCCCCATGGACCCGATTTCTGCTCCTATCATAATGTCTCTAACCTTTAAATTCGGGGATTTACACCATTTTATGTAAGCGGGGTCATACTTTCCTGGTGGGAAGTATTCGTTCCCCAATAATGGTATAAGGGTCGAATTATACCCCCATCCGTTTCTCCTACATAGCCGATCCCAGGTCCTTAGGGTTGACGTTGTAAGGGGCAGTGTATTTATGGACAGTTGTCTCTTTGATGGTGGTATCCAAATCACCGCTGCAAGAGCGATCTCGCTTGCTGCAGTTTCTAACTTTACCCATCCTTTCTGTCCCATCCCATATGTCCAATCTGCTAATCTAGTCAATTGAGCTGCCCCTCCTGTTTTGGTCTGCTCAGAATATTCCCTGACAGCCTCGATTTCCTATTTTGCCAAATAAATTTCCCAATACTTTTCTGCAACACTTGGAAAAACGCCTTGGGCACTTCAATAGGTATCATCTGGAACACAAATAATGCTTTGGGAAGAATCATCATCTTTATCGCATTAATTCTACCCAACCAGGATAGCTTCCGTAAAGAGTACAGTAGGTAGCCAGACTCTAATTTAATTTAATTTAATATCGGGATGTAGTTCGCTTGATATAACCCCGTCATTCTAGGTGTTAAAATAATTCCCAGGTATTTAAGGCTCCTCCTCTTCCATTGAAAGGGGAAATCTGACATCAACGCTTGCTTCTCTCTTTCTGTAACTGTCAAATTAAAAATCTCAGATTTATCTAAATTGATTTTAAAATTTGAGAGTTCTCCATATTCCTGAAATTCTCTCAGTACCTATGGTAATGTTGTTCTGGGATATTTTATGTATAGACTTGATCCTATTTCAATGTGATCCTAACAATTTACACAAACCATTTTTTCCTGCATGCATCACAGTGTATTGTTCAATAGGAAATAAAGCTCTCCTAAAGTAAAATTGATACATTCACTTTGAGCTTTACCATCCCTCTATGTTACATAAACTTTGCACTGTTATATTATTTTAATCAGCAGACTTTGTTGTTTTTTTTTTTTTGCGGTATACAGTATATACAGTATATGGTGGTGTGCTAATTACGCAAACGTTGCCTAGGGAACAATGAAAAAGATATATTTATTTTCAAATTTATTTCCTATTGATTCCCAATAAAATGTAAAGAAAAACAAATATACATATATACAAATTTTCTACCAAATTGAAGAATGTATTCTATTGTTAAACAAAAACAATGTATAATACATTAGGGTAGACTGCAATACCTAAAAGATATCATGTGCGGAACCGAGACATCAGCAAAAAGACAATGCTCTGGGACTCGGAGGGATTTAGGGAGAACATGTCCTGGGCACTCAGGTTTAATATTTATTAAAAAAACTATTGTAAATGTCCCTCTGCTGCCACAGTTTTTACTTGTTGCTCTTGCCAGTGTTGCTATGATCAGTGCAGAAATGAGTGTACTGATGTTGTGTTTGAGGAGTGAGCAAAAATATTTAACTGAAAAAAAAAGCCAGCTGCATGCTGCATGCAAGAAAATCTCAAGAGAGGTAGAGAGTTCAGTGAGCTAGTCTGTGCCAGGAGGAGGGTGCCGAACCAAGCACAGCCTGCACTGTCACAGAGAAAGCACCGATCCTGCACTGCACATAAAGGCGTTTATAGGACGGCAGATCTGAGTCTTGGCTTTGCGTTTCTGGCAGATCCGGCCTTGCATACATGTGCACACGGGCAGTGCAGGGTGTGCCTGGGCACACCCTAATCACCCCGAGCGTAGGGCTGCCACCGGTCCGGGATTGAGCCAGTCAGTCCAGGTTTGAGTCCTGTATGTGCCGTGTCCGTGTTTCAAGCCAGCTGAAACCCGCACACAAAATGTCACAATATCAGGCAGACAGGGGCAACCACAGGGTCCTGGTTTTTCAGCTTGAGTGCATGGAAGAGGCAGGTGACACAGAGGAACGCTGAAACTCTGGGAGCAAGGAGGTGTCTGAAACACAGGGTACAGATAAGTCTTGAAGGGCACACTCTCCTGGTTGTCTCTCTTCTCTCTCCCTGGCTATTTCTCCTAGTTCCCTCTCTCAACTGGTTGTTTCTTCTCCCTCTCTCTCCTAACTGTTTCCTCGCTCTCTCTCCTGGCTGTCTCCTCGCTCTCTCTCCTGGCTGTCTCCTCGCTCTCTCTCCTGGCTGTCTCTTCACTCTCACTTCCAGTAGTCTCTTCTCAATGTCTTCTTTTCACTCATCCTCCTGTCTGTCTCTCCTTGCTTTCTCTCCTAACTGTCTCTTCTTGCTCTCTCTCCCGGCTGTCTCTCCTCGCTCTCCTGGCTGTCTTGCCTCACTTTATCTCTGGGCTGTTTTTTTTGCTCTCTCTCCTGGCTCCCTCCTCTCTCAGCTCACTCTCTCTCCACACTCTCTCTCCTGGCTGTCTCTCCTCCCTCTTTCTTCTGGCTGTCTCTCCTCGCTCTCTCACTCTTCTGGCTGTCTCTCCTTGCTCTCCTGGCTGTCTCTGCTTGTTATCTCCATTGGCTGTCTCTCCTCACTCTCTCCCGGCTGTCTGTCCTTGCTCTCTCTCCTGGCTGTCTCTCCTCACTCTTTTCCCTGACTGTCTCTCCTCACTCATCCACCTTGCTGTCTTTCCACGCTCTCTGTCCAGGCTGTCTCTCCTCGCTCTCTCCCCTAGCTGCCTCACCTCACTCATCCTCCTGGCTGTCTGTCCTTGCTCTCTCTCCTGGCTGTCTCTCCTCACTCTTTCCCCCGACTGTCTCTCCTCGCTCATCCTCCTGGCTGTCTTTCCTCGCTCTCTCCCCTGGCTGTCTCTCCACACTCTCATGGCTTCCTGGCTATTTCTACTCACTCTCTCCCCTAGTTGTCTCTCCTAACTCATCCTCCTGGCTGTCTCTCCTCACTCATCCTCCTTGTTGTCTCTTCTCGCTCTCTCCTCTGGCTGTCGCTCCTCTCTCTCTCTCTCTATCCTCTCTCTCTCTCTTTCTCCTAACTGTCTCTCCTCACTTTCTCTTCTTGCTGTCTCTCCTCTCTCTCTCTCTCTCTCTCTCTCACTCTTCTGGCCGTCTCTCCTCACTCTTTTCCCTGACTGTCTCTCCTCGCTCATCCTCCTTGCTGTCTTTCCTCGCTCTCTGTCCAGGCTGTCTCTCCTCGCTCTCTCCCCTAGCTGCCTCACCTCACTCATCCTCCTGGCTGTCTCTCCTCAATCTCTCTTCTGGCTGTCTCTCCTCACTCTTTCCCCCGACTGTCTCTCCTCGCTCATCCTCCTGGCTGTCTTTCCTCGCTCTCCCCCGGCTGTCTCTCCACACCCTCATGGCTTCCTGGCTATTTCTACTCACTCTCTCCCCTAGTTGTCTCTCCTAACTCATCCTCCTGGCTGTCTCTCCTCACTCATCCTCCTGGTTGTCTCTTCTCGCTCTCTCCTCTGGCTGTCACTTCTCTCTCTCTCCTAACTGTCTCTCCCCACTCTCTCTCCTGGCTGTCTCTCCTCACTCCCTCCCCTGGCTCTCTCTCTTGAAGAGAGAGGCCCGGGTTGTGGGGAAGAGACCCGTGTCCTCATCAACATGAGGACAAGGTGCTTTTCCAGGGGATCCTCCTGGCAAACCACCTTCCCCAGGTTCAGGGCATGTGGTTCTCAGGCTGTTTTTTTTCTACTTTAACGTTTAACAATCACAAGTTAATTCTAAATGACATTCTGAAAGACGTTCCTTATCAAAAATTCGGATACATTCGGATTAGTTATTTTTTCCATTCGGAAATTTGAATGCAATTGAATGTCCGAATATGCCGAAATTCGTCCGCATTTCAATTCGGAACAAAACGAATCTTACGTGTCTACTTTAAAGTGTCAGTTTGATATACGGTAACACATTCCCAAAACGTTCTGCAGAACGTAGAAAGGACACAAGACAAGTCCATCAGTTTCAACCTCTGTGGGTATGAGAATATGTGTTTGATACACAGGAAGGCAAAAAATTTCATTTTAAATATTATGTACCACTCATATGTATTTTACAAAATCCGACCCAGAGCCTTGTTAGGTCGGTACCACTCATATGACGCAAATCTACATGTAATCCTGAACTTTACACGGTCTGTTAATCTTTCCACCATGAAGCTGGAACAAATGAGATGACAAAATATGGTCATAATGGGGCAGTTTTGGGGCAAATCTAGCTCAATGTGTATCGTTATTTTTGCAGATTGATAGGTATGCATTCATATCTGAAAAATGTTGACAGGTTTGAATGACATCTCATATTCCTGAGAACCTGGTACACCAAGAAGAACATTTATGAGACCTTGCTTAGGGTAAGGTCATATCTAGGACTGAAAGAATGTCTCATCGTGTCTAGTCAGGTAGCTGGAATGAAACTACAAAGTGTCAGTTATCCATATCTCCTCAGAACCTGCATATCTGAGCATATCTTCACCTCCACCACTGCTAGGGGGGCCGACACTTTATTGTGGTACAATGACAAGTTGGACCCTCAGGCTCACAAGGGGAGAGCTGTGCCTAAGCAGTTATATGTAACACGTCTGGTGATAATCCTGCTCCGTACAGCAAAGGGCTCATCAGACAGAACCACAGAATTAATTAGCGCTCCTTTGGTCAGGGGTTAATCCAATAATGTTTCCAAAGTGCCTCTGACACCTAAGAGAGTGTTATGTGGGATGGCATGCCATTCACATCCCAACAGCACCCAGCACTAGGAAAGGAAGTGATTCAAAAGAATGGATACTTCATAAGTACTTATTTCGTGTCAATTCTGCTGATTATTAGAGCAGTAAGCAAGTACATATATAATGATTTTAGTTTTTAACAGCAGAGCCCCAGACAAAACGTAATTTAGAATAGAGAGTAGAAAGTTAAAACCCCTTTAACTGTATTAGGGACGTTCTCCCTAGACATGTAAGCTGCAGAAAATTTTGGTTCTATTCGGATATTGCGTTATTTCGGGATTCTGATCCAAAATTCAATTTGGTTCGGGTTTCGGACGAAATCCGGATTTCGTTAGTTTTGGATGAGTTTATGAATATTCTTTGTGAATACCACAGAAAACCACATTCAGATAATAATACTGAATCTCCTAGACCCCAATGGCATTCGGGATCCAAATTTCCGAAATGCATTTGGGAGCTCCTGAATGCCATTTTGGTCTGGGAGCCATATACATGTATTACTAAAGCTGAGGCTCCCAGACACGAATGGCATTCAGGAGCTCCCAAATGCAATTTGGAAATGCCATTTGGGTCTAGGAGCCTCAGCTTTAGTATTACATGTATATACTGTATATGGCTCCCATGTTGCCGTAACAAAATTTGTGTTCAGACCCATTCGATTGCATTAAAGTGAAAAACACATCTGATTAGACAGAAAATTCACATGTCCGATTCAGTTTCATTTTTGAATGAAATTCTGGCAGGATCCGAAAATTCGGAAACGGAAATTCGGATTCAGACATATTTGGATGCGGAAATTCAGATGTGTCCGAATGTCAAAAACTTTGTCCAAATTTTGATTCAGAACGAAACGAATCCCACACGTCTAGTTCTCCCTGACTTTAGGAGAGAATCTGATCGAAAATCTCTCTGATGAGGACACAGGCAATTTTTTTTTAAAAGAAAAGAGAAGGATTATAAAATGCGACATGTAGGACTAAATGTAAAAAAAACAACAGGAGTTCCCACCCTTTAATTTCCATGTAAAACTGAAAATGTAATAAGCTGTCTTCAGATATTGTAAAGATGCAGTAAGTTACATCCCCCCTTCCCATTCCTGGTGCTTTACAAAATAGTGGAAGCTGCTCCCCCTGTTTCTGTGTTTGGTGCACTGAAAAGTTGGGTTAGTTGCCTCCTATCTGACAACTAAGTGACCCTTTCTCAACCTTTTTACCATGCCCCCAACTCCATTCTTGGCACTTTGCAAAGTAGAGGAAGCTGCTCCTTCTGTTTCTGTATTTGGTGCACTGGAAAGTTGAGTTAGTTGCAAAGGACCCTCCTATCTGGCAACCAGCCCCGTATTAACCTGCTTCCATGCTTGGATTGTCCCTTTCTCAACAATTTCACCAAGCTCCCCTATTCCTGTCACATTGCAAAGCATGAAAGCTGCTCCTTCTGTTCGTGTGGTTGGCATAATAAAAAGTTGGGTACGTTGGCAAGAACCCTCTCATCTGGGAACCAGTCCACGTATTGACCTGCTTACATGCTTAGAGCATCCCTTTCTCAATCCTTTTACTAACTCTCCCCCTCTTTTGCCTATTCTTGGCATTTTAAAAAGTAGAGAAACCTGCCGCATGCTTAAAGTGACCCTTTCTCAACCTTTTTTTTACCCTGCCCCTCAACTCCATTCTTGGCACTCCATTCCCCATTCTTGGCATTGTACAAAGTAAAGAAAGCTGCGAGGAAGTGAAGGCTGGTTGTTATTCCTAAGGTTGCTTGGAGGAGAAGGCTGGTTGTTAGTCCTGAGGTTGCTTGGGGGAGATGGCTGGTTGATAGTCCTGAGGTTGTTAGAAGGAGAAGGCTGGTTGTTAGTCCTGAGGTTGCTTGGAGGAGAAGGCTGGTTGTTAGTCCTGAGGTTGTTCGAAGGAGAAGGCTGTTTGTTAGTCCTGAGGTTGTTAGAAGGAGAAGGCTGTTTGTTAGTCCTGAGGTTGCTTGGAGGAGAAGGCTGGTTGTTAGTCCTGAGGTTGCAAGGAGAGGACCCATCCAAGTACTTGTTGTGACCCATCCATCACTTCTTGTGTCATTCCATTTGTTAACCAAGATCTACTAACCATAGGTCAGTCCTTAGTCATATGCCAACCTATTGGACTCATACACGATTAGATTGACCCTATCCTGTGACACCAGAGGAAGGTGGCTCTTGATGCTGATGGTCATCACTATTTACATTATTTATATTTATATTATATATTTATTTTTTTTTGCAATCATATTTGCATTAAATATTTAATATTCCTTTTGAATTCCTCCTGGTAGTGTGTACATAACTCCATCAGAACATTATGAAAGCTGTGGGAAGGTGTATTATGAACAGTTGTTTTTCAGGCTCCAGGAATGCACATTGCGGGTATCTGACAGCTGTAAACTCGCTTAAGAACATGTAATGAAAGCTGATTGGTATAAAATGAGGATTTACAACTGGCATTCAATACTATAAATATGGCGGCATGCTTAGCTATCCCCTAAATGACTCCACTAATCATATTGTCAGCAGGATATAAATCATGTTAATTGCCCGGCCCTGTGATGAAAGGTGAACGTCAAGTACAGCCTTGTCTATTTACAATGATCACAGACTACACTTGGACCTCGCAGTCAGTATAAGCCACACTTAAAGCTGAGCTCCAGGAAAACAGCTAAATCCATGGGTGAAACACATAGGGGTCTATTCACTAAGCTGCCGTAGGCAGCCGAGTGACTAACCGACCCGAAGCGAAAGTGAGCCGAACGCTGTTCGGCTATTCACTTCAGGTTGGTATGGCTCATTCCAGCCCTATATCGGCTGAAATCAGCCGTACATCGGGTGGCTTTGCCTGGCTTCGGGTTGGCCGAACATGCTCAGCATGTTCGGCCGACCAGAAGTGCAGAAGGAGTTCGACTCAGTCGATCCAACATCTGGATCGGCTAAGCCGAACCTCCGGCAGGCTACTCGCTGCTGTTCGGCCTATTCTCGTAGATGCCGAACAGCAGTGAGTGAATAGTCGCATGCCGCCAAGCTAGCTCCGCCCAACTGTTTTCTATTGGCCGGGTTCTGCTGCCGTCAGAATAAAAAAATAAAAAATCACCATAGGAATGCATAGCTAGATTCCTATTGGCTATTTCAATTTGCAATAGCCAATAGCAAACTAGCTATTGCACCCGCCCTCTGCTGCTGTCAATCACTAGAGGGGACCTGAGGGAGAACTTCAGGTCCCCTCTGCTGATTGACAGCAGCAGTGGGTGGGTGCAATAGCTAGTTTGCTATTGGCTATTGCAAATTGAAATAGCCAATAGGAATCTAGTTATGCATTCCTATGGTGATTTTTTTACATTTTCTTCATTCTGAAGGCAGCCAACGGCTCCAATGTCAGAACAAAAAAAAAAAAAGAAACAGAGCATGGAAAGATTTACTCTGCTCGATCGAGTAGACTAAAACTTTCAGGGAGAAAGTGTTTCTCTCCTAGCCAGCCGGGAGCCACTAGCTAGAGGGAGACTCCCGGAGCACCCGGGAGAGTTGGGCTGTCTGAAGATCAGTGTTCCTGGTTACCTGGTAACCAGGGACACTGATCTGTCTGTGCAAGTGGCCAGAGCCAGCCGTGAGATGACAGCTGGCTCCGCCCAGTAGTCAGTAGCAGGCTGTCGGCCGGCCCTTCGGCCAGCTTCGTCTTTCACCTCGGCTCAGTCGAGCCGAAGCATATGCCTTCGGCTCGACTGAGCCGCTCAGCCGACTTCGGGAGCTGTAGGGGCTATAGTGAATAGCCCGTACAGCAGCCCTTCAGTTCTACTGAACCGAAGGGGTCCTGGGGCCAAAGCTAGCCGAAGGATCAGCCGAAGCTACGGCTAGATTCTTCAGGCAGCTTAGTGAATAGACCCCATAGAAGAGAGCTGTCCATCCTGTCCTGAGGGATACACAGCTTACACAGCTCAGCTACACAGCACAGCCCTGTCTGGCAGGGCAGGAGACCTCAACTTTCTCTGCAGTTCAGTAAATCTGGCCAAACGCTGTTAGACTTTAGTTTAAAATTGTTCGGAGCATTCGATCTCGCCATCATTGAGTTAACTCATTTAATTCGATATGCCCTTAATGGAATCCCACACGTATTACACAGGTTTCTTTTGTGCCCAGCACATGTGCATTACAGTATATACGATTGTTTCACATTTTATGGTTAAAATTTCATTTGTGCAGATAAGAAAAATATTCCATCCTACCCCTTTGATTTTCCTGGTCTGAACGTCAATTAGACCCCACTAGCCATTAGAAAATCGAATGTTCCAAAATACGTTTTTAACAAAATTCTACTAATAAATGGCCAGCTTAACACTTACAGGTCTTGTGTCCCCCAGCATTTGATTGGACAATAAAAGGAGAAGCAAAATACTGATGAGCTCATCTCTCTGTCACTCTGCTCTCTCCTCCCATTGGATGCTTCTTGCCCAACTGATTGGCACTTTTTGCAGCTACTCTCTCACCCAGTCTGAGTTTTGCTGTGCAGGTACGGCAAGAGGCTGGTACCACGTCAAATTCAGATAATTACGCTACCTGTATATTTAAAAAAGTTAATTTATTACTGGTAAGAGAGCAGGTAGAGTGGGACCCCCTTGTAATGACTGATTGGCAGACCAGGGCACTCAAATGAAGGGATCTCATTGCCAAAACTCCTAAGAGACAGAAGAAGCCATACGCACAATCAAGTGTATCTAAAGACAAAACTCCCATCAGGATTTTATTGCTGTCTCCATTAGAGAGGACAGCGCTCTCTGCTTCTCCTGGTGACCACTTTTGTCCCTTTGTGTTCTGAAGACTTGCTGTTGTCTGCAGAACACAAAGGGACAACATCTCCTGAATGGAACACAAATTGGCTCATTTGTGTGCCATTCAGAAGATTTTGTCTCTTTGTGTTCACACACAAAGTGTTTTTCATATGTTTTCCAGCTTCAACCATTTTTCTTTTGGCCGATGGAATGCAGTGCCACCTGTGACATCTTATGTCGCTGCCCTTGTTTCTACTTCCTGGTTTATCTGTGTGGTGTTGTGGAGTCTCGTACCATTGGAGCTCCCAATTCACACAACATTTCTTCTCAGGCTCTCAGCTGCTTGCCACAATTCTTGTAATAGGCATCACTGGGGTGGAAGAGGTTATTGTGGCCCCTTCACCAGAGGGATGAAAGTCTCCACATGGAACATGGACACTCCTGACTCCTCCATTTTGTCCACAGGCCTGAGATTGCTAGGAGGGGAAGACTGGTTCTTAGGTCTGAGGTTGCTAGGAGGAGAACATTGGTTTGTTAGAACTGAGGTTGCTAGGATGAGAAAGCTGGTTGTTAGGCCTGAGGTTGCTAGGAGGAGGAGACCAGCTGTTAAGACTGAGGTTGCTAGGAGTAGGAAACCTGTTGTTAGGGACTGAGGTTGCTAGGAGGAGACCTGTTGTTAGGCCTGAGGTGGCTAGGAAGTGAAGGCTGGTTGTTAGGCCTGAGGTTGCTAGGAGGAGAAGGCTGGTTGTTAAGCCTGAGGTTGCTCGGAGGAGAAAACTAGTTGTTAGGCCTGAGGTTGCTCGGAGGAGAAAACTAGTTGTTAGGCTTGAGGTTGCTAGGTATTAAAGACCAGTTGTTAGGCCTGGGGTTTCTAGGAGAAGAAGCCTGATTGTTAGGCCTGAGGTTGCTAGAAAGAGAAGACCTGTTGTTAGGCCTGAGGTTGCTAGGAGGAGGAGACCAGCTGTTAAGACTGAGGTTGCTAGGAGTAAGAAACCTGTTGTTAGGGACTGAGGTTGCTAGGAGGAGACCTGTTGTTAGGCCTGAGGTTGCGAGGAAGTGAAGGCTGGTTGTTAGTCCTAAGGTTGTTAGAAAGAGAAGGCTGGTTGTTAGTCCTGAGGTTACTTGGAGGAGAAGGCTGGTTGTTAGGCCTGAGGTTGCAAGGAGGAGGAGACCAGCTGTTAAGACTGAGGTTGCTAGGAGTAAGAAACCTGTTGTTTGGGTACATCTCCTGAATGGAACACAAATTGGCTCATTTGTGTGCCATTCAGAAGATTTTGTCTCTTTGTGTTCACACACAAAGTGTTTTTCATATGTTTTCCAGCTTCAACCATTTTTCTTTTGGCCGATGGAATGCAGTGCCACCTGTGACATCTTATGTCGCTGCCCTTGTTTCTACTTCCTGGTTTATCTGTGTGGTGTTGTGGAGTCTCGTACCATTGGAGCTCCCAATTCACACAACATTTCTTCTCAGGCTCTCAGCTGCTTGCCACAATTCTTGTAATAGGCATCACTGGGGTGGAAGAGGTTATTGTGGCCCCTTCACCAGAGGGATGAAAGTCTCCACATGGAACATGGACACTCCTGACTCCTCCATTTTGTCCACAGGCCTGAGATTGCTAGGAGGGGAAGACTGGTTCTTAGGTCTGAGGTTGCTAGGAGGAGAACATTGGTTTGTTAGAACTGAGGTTGCTAGGATGAGAAAGCTGGTTGTTAGGCCTGAGGTTGCTAGGAGGAGGAGACCAGCTGTTAAGACTGAGGTTGCTAGGAGTAGGAAACCTGTTGTTAGGGACTGAGGTTGCTAGGAGGAGACCTGTTGTTAGGCCTGAGGTGGCTAGGAAGTGAAGGCTGGTTGTTAGGCCTGAGGTTGCTAGGAGGAGAAGGCTGGTTGTTAAGCCTGAGGTTGCTCGGAGGAGAAAACTAGTTGTTAGGCCTGAGGTTGCTCGGAGGAGAAAACTAGTTGTTAGGCTTGAGGTTGCTAGGTATTAAAGACCAGTTGTTAGGCCTGGGGTTTCTAGGAGAAGAAGCCTGATTGTTAGGCCTGAGGTTGCTAGAAAGAGAAGACCTGTTGTTAGGCCTGAGGTTGCTAGGAGGAGGAGACCAGCTGTTAAGACTGAGGTTGCTAGGAGTAAGAAACCTGTTGTTAGGGACTGAGGTTGCTAGGAGGAGACCTGTTGTTAGGCCTGAGGTTGCGAGGAAGTGAAGGCTGGTTGTTAGTCCTAAGGTTGTTAGAAAGAGAAGGCTGGTTGTTAGTCCTGAGGTTACTTGGAGGAGAAGGCTGGTTGTTAGGCCTGAGGTTGCAAGGAGGAGGAGACCAGCTGTTAAGACTGAGGTTGCTAGGAGTAAGAAACCTGTTGTTTGGGACTGAGGTTGCTAGGAGGAGACCTGTTGTTAGGCCTGAGGTTGCGAGGAAGTGAAGGCTGGTTGTTAGTCCTAAGGTTGTTAGAAAGAGAAGGCTGGTTGTTAGTCCTGAGGTTACTTGGAGGAGAAGGCTGGTTGTTAGGCCTGAGGTTGCAAGGAGGAGAGGACCAGTTGTTAGGCCTGAAGTTGCTAGTAGGAGAAGGCTGGATGTTAGGACTGAGGTTGTTACTAGTTGAAAGCTGGTTGTTAGGCCTAAGGTTGTTAGGAGGAGAAGGCTAGTTAGTCCTGAGGTTGCCAGGAGGAGAAGGCTGGTTGTTAGGCATACAAATGACCGACAAATGTGCTAAACTGCTAACTTCATGAGTTTTCAAGCGCTCGCACACCTGAGCATGGTGATGCTGCAAAAAAAGCGCATTTTTTTTCTGCCAGAATTGCACATATTTTACCTCATAGACTTCAAATATGTGCAATTCTGGCAGAAAAAAAATCACTTTCTTTGCAGCAGCACCATGCTCAGGTGTGAAGGAGCTCAATTGCATATAATGGGAATCTTCATGTTGAGCATTGTCGCGCTTCAGGAAACGTGTCAAATAAAATCGCTCAGGTGTGAATGGGGGCTTTCGATGAAAACGTTACATATCCTAAACACAAAATCTGCAAATATTATCACCATTATGAACAGCAATAACAAAATCACAAAGTGGCCCAGTTGCCTTTTGCATGATCACCACTAGAGGGCAGACTTGGTTCACATATAGTTTTCAGTCCACACAGTCATGCAGTGCTGAGGCTTTATCCTCTCTGGGTTGGGTTGGGGTTTTTCACATCTAAAAAAGTCATAAGTCCATTATGTAGTAGAATAGACCCCCCTGAAGAATGATGACTACCTGCTTTATTTCCCATAATGCCCTCTCATAGCTAACACCATGTAACTTGGCTGCAGTTGCACTTTGCCTGTCCCATCTGGTTATCTTTTATGTAGTGGCTTGTGGGCCACATGTAGCTCGCCGCTCACCACAGCTGCACAAAAACTAGCTCAGGGGTGGGCAAACTCCAGGCCCTCCAGCTGCGGCTCAACAATGGCTACTATAGTGGATTTGTCTCACCGTTCCTGTTCTAGATGATCACAGTTGCTTGTTATGACTCATCGTTATAGCTTACTTTGTCTGAAAGTGACATACTGTTGCTTTCTTGAGCATTTTGTCTTTGTTGCTCATTGTCCTTGTCTGCAGTTACAGTGCAGACTGTGGACAAGCTAAATATAAAGCATTTAGATTGCCCCGGGCCTCTGATGATAGGTCTCCCCTTGCAGCACAAAATCTAAGGCAGGTAATTGAGGTTACCTTTGCAATAGCCTGCTGTCTCTGGTATACTAAAGTCAACCTGACCTGGTGGACCTTTGCCTCACAGTTGCTTGTTATGGCTTCATCATTTTTTGTTATAGCTTACTTTGGCTGAAAGTGATACACCATTGCTTGCTGGGGCATTTTGTCATTGATGTTCCTAGTCCTTGTCTGCAGTTACAGGGCAGACTGTGGACAAGACATTCAGTAAACGCAACCGATGAGAACGTTGAGGCCAGTCTCAACGTTGAACGTAAATGCAACGTTGAGACTGGCCCGGGCCTCTAATGATAGGTCTCACCTTGCATCAGAAGCTAGGGCAGGTATAGGAGGTTACCTTTGCAATTGCCTGAGGTCCCTGGTATACTAAAGTCGACCTGACCTGGTCTAAAGATTCCAAGGGTTACAATGCAAAGGTCCTATTGTAACCTTTGACATTTTTTTGACCAGGTCAGGTTAACTTTAGTATACCAGGGACAGCAGGCAATTGCAAAGGTAACCTCCTACATCCGCCTTAGCTTTTGCTGCAAGCTGAGTACTATAATCAGAGGCCCAGCCCAGTCTAAACATTACATTGTTTTTATTCAACTTGTCTGCAGTTTGCACTGTCCCTGCAGACAAGGACTATGAATAACAAAGACAAAATTCCCCAGCAAGCAAGTGTATGTTGCTTTCAGCCAAAGTAAAGCAAACGATAACAAAGAATGATGAGTCATAACAAGCAATGGAGAGGCAAAATCCCCCATGCAACCAGGTCAGAATATATGAATTCCGGTGTGTACTCTGGAGCCCCAGCATGGGAGTCAAGTGGCCAAGTTCAACTGAGCCTTGGATCCAAGGGGCACCATGGGTACACTGGGACGAACACAAGTGTTGGAAGGACCACAAGGCACTGTATCATTTCAGTACAGGAAAGGTTACTGATAATAAAGGTAATGTATGGTAAAAGTACATTGACCCTTGACATATGGCTATCCTTTACTTCCTATACAAGCTCAGGCATTAGAGCCTTGGTTCTCAACTGTTGGGTCATGACCCAAAAGTTGGTCGTGACCCCGTGTTCAGTGGGTCAATGCATGCCTTCCACTTTTCTAGGTGAGTGGCTCCTCTGCCTCCCCCTGGCAGAGCACTGTCAGTTCTCGCACCAAGCAGACATTCAAAATATGCTGCCCGGCGCCAAGTGTCAGCATGAAATGGGATGGAGCTATGGCCGCGAGGCAGCTCTAACCATACATGCATTGCTTACAGCTCCCTCACTTGTCCTGTAGAGGTGCTTGGACCGGAGTGATGTCACAATTTGGCTCCCAGCACTTCTACAGGGTACACAAGGGAGTTGTACAAGCAATCCACATATGGATGGCACAGCAGCCCACACTGGACCCCAGACTGAGGATCCACTCCAGTTCTCGTAAGGTAGGAAGACTGGGTGGATCTTAAAATAAAATAAAAAAACATTTTGGAGTGTGTGTGAGATTGCGTCTGTAGTTGTGTGTGTAGGTCAGTGTTTATGAGGGCCCGTTCACACAAGTACAGTGCGTTAATCACATAGTACCGTGTGATTACCGCACTGTACCACGTAATCACATCTACCCTGTGTTCTAGTGTGGGAGGTGTGTTGCATTGCTATTCATTTGAATGGTACCCAAACGCACCTCCCACCCACAGTTAATGCCCTGTGTTCCATTGCAGTGCGACTTGGGTCCAGACTGCATTGCATTCGAGGATGTCTGTATTATATTGTTTTGTTACATTGTATCCACTCAGAAGACCCGTGCAGGTCACACCAGACACATAATTGATGGGATTGCAGTTCTCGCTCTGTGATTTATAAAGGTCTGCTTTGGAATCGGATGCCTCTTCCATGACCATGAGTGAGGTAGACTCCTCTGATGGAGCACAAACATCTGATTTGTTACCTCCCGGGCATGCCATGGCATAGAAGGCGTACAAGGTGCTTTTATTGTTTATGAAACCTTTGAACTCCCCACCGGCCCAGGAGACCACATCTGTGCTGGTTGTTTAATGGTCTTTTCCCAAAGGAAGGCCTTAATCACAGAGCTAGGTGGAACCCAAATGATCACCTTCTGGTCCTCTCTGCTGACAGAAGTGGCCACATACATGACAGCTGTACATATGAGCTGGTGAGTTTTATGGTGTAAATACAGGGTCATGTGACACCAGTGCCTGGGGCCTAATGGTTACTAGATCTCGCTATGGGAATAATGGGAAAATTACACTGGTGCTGCACAGATAAATAGAAACAGACAGGCACTTAGTTTGATAAAGCACCGTGCACCAAAACAATTGCCATTTATATATTATCCTTATAATAAAATGTCTGCCCTTTTTTCCTTTATTGCATCTCAAAGCGGCAGATCTCCCAAGGCCTCTCTGCAGCCACTTCCTATCTCTACATGCACTCCAGCACTCAGCAAAAGGAACTTACTGGTCAGGAGTGCAATGGGACTCAGACATTAACAGGGTTTTTCACAAAGCTAGCCAAAGGATCAGCCGTAGCTCCAGCTGATCCTTCGGCTAGCTTTGGCCGCCTGAGCCCTTCGGTCCAGTAGAGCCGAAGGGCTGCTGTACGGGCCATTCACTATAGCCCGTACAGCTCCCCAAGCTGGCCGAGCAGCTCAGTCGAGCCGAGGGCATATGCTTCAGCTCGACTGAGCCGAAGTGAAACCGAAGTGGGCCGAGCGGCCGGACATTGGCCGGTCGAAAGCCTCCCAACTGACAGCTGGTGATCTCACGGCTCCGTCCAGTTGCAATGACAGTTCAGCGTCCCCTGGTTACCTTTTAACCAGGGGACGCTGAACAAATGACAGCTCCGTAACCAGGGGACGCTGAACTGTCATTACAATGAGAACTCGGCAGAGCTGGCCATGATGTCATGGCCGCCTCCGCCGAGCTCTCATTGTAATGACAGCAGGTCCCGGCCAATAGGAAATAGTTGGGCGGAGCTAGCTGTCACTGCTAGCTCCGCCCAATCGTTTTCTACTTTTTTTTCTACTTTTATTTTAACTGTTTTTCTATTCTGCTTGGTACCACGGAGGTAATGAGCAGAATAGCCGAGCCGAATGCTGCTTGGCGGCATTCGGCTAGCCACTCACTGCCGTTCGGCCCTATGAGAATAGGCCGAACGGTAGCGAGTAGCCTACCGGAGGTACGGCTCAGCCGAGTCGAACTCCTTCTGCACTTCGGGTCGGCCGAACATGCAGAGCATGTTTGGCTGACCGAAGGCAGCCAAAGGCACCAATGTATGGCTGATTTTAGCTGATGTACAGCTGAAATCAACTGTACAAGCCTGAAGTAAATAGCTGAACAGCGTTCGGCTCAATTCACTTCGGGTCGGGTATTCACACGGCTGCTTGCCCGCCTCATTGCTTGCCTGCTTTCCCTGTGCTTGTCCATCTCAGTGCTTGCCTGCTTCCCCAGTGCCTTTCCATCTCTGTGCTTAACTGCTTCCCCAGTGCTTGTCCATCTCAGTGCTTGCCTGATATCCCAGTGTCTGCCCATCTCAGTACTCGCCCTATTTCCCAATTCATGCCCAGCTCAGTGCTTGCCTACTTTCTCCGTTTTTTGGCTGCCTCACTGCTTGCCTGCTTCCCCAGTGCTTGCCTGCTTCCCTAGAGCATTTCCATCTCTGTGCTTGCCTGCTATTAAAGTGTCTGCCCATCTCAGTACTTGCCTTCCTTCCCAATGCTTGCCACCTCAGTGCTTGCCTGCTTCCTCCAACACTTTGTGAAAGCTGGTAATGTTATCTTACCTTTTAACTGGCTTTTTATTGTTATCTTGTTCATCTTGACTGCTGTAATGAATAAAAATGGGCGTTTTTTTCACAAATGAGGGATTGATAATCTCAGATTTTTATCTAAAGGTGAGATTGTACAACCAGATTGTAGTGTGTGCGGCCAGCTTAAGGGTGAGTTTTTATGGTGCATATTCCCCATGTCCTGTCCCTTTAAGGATCCTGCAAGTCCAGAATAATCCCTGTGTATTGCTCAGAAATGCCCTTGGCTCCTGATTTCCTCTTGTGAAATGGCACCACATAGCTTGGCAGGATTTGGTGTCAGCCTTGTCCAGTTGTCTGCTGTTAAACTACTGAATCCCTCTTATTCTCCTCATCTCCACAGCATAGGGACTAACTGTTCTTTATTAGTATAGCTAATAGATCTAAAGGGAGCAAATAAGAGAAGTTCATTGTTGGGGTTTACTCCAGGACAAGCAAATATGATCTAAACACAAGAGTCATGTGTATTCTCTATTTCCTCCAGATCTGTGCAGTAATCCAGTGTGACACTTGGAGCTTCCTGTAATAAGACTGATCACGGCTCCTCTCTCTGCTTGTGCAGGGTGACTGGTCTTGTCTCCGCCCCTTCCTGTAATAAAGACCGATCATTGCCGTTCTCACTCCTTATGCAGGGTGACTGGTCTTGTCTCCGCCCCCTCCTGTAGTTTTCTACAGGCAGCCTGCAGTGGGTGGGGCTGCCTGGTTTTCCGTTGGAATGACATCATCACTCTGCTGTACATAGCCTGTACAGAGAGCAGAGCTGTGGGAGGAGCCCATCCTCCCACAGCAGTGATGATGTCATTTCAACGGAAAAACAGATTTATTTGTCCATTTCTGACTTAAGGGTAATTCCTCATTCCCGGGGTACTTTGGGAAAATAGAACTACCCCCTCCAATCTGCCCCCTCTCCCCTCTGCTGCTCTTACCTGTCAATGAACACTTCTTCCCCTCCATGGCTGCTGGTGTAGGACCCAAGCACCGTACACAGCAGCCAGCGCTATTTTAAATTCCACTCATAAATGATGAGCACTTATTGGTTAGTGCGGTCAGAAGCACTTCTCATTGGTCAGCCCGGTCAGGGGGTGCTCACCATGTGCAAGCGTAATTTAAAATACTGAGCGCAGGGCTGCTGTGTATGGGCCCCACACTAGCAGCCACGGAAGGGGAAGGAACATACATCGGCAGGTAAGAGCAGCAGGAAAGGGGGCGGGGGGGGAAGGAGGCATATTGATGGGGTAATTCCATTTTCCCAAATTCGCCTGGGAAAGTGGAGTTACCCTTTAAATCTACTACAAAGTACCAGCTCCGAACACGCAAGCTACATACCATTTCCAGTACAGTGATTGCACAATAGACTTTTGCTGACTCTTAGTTGGCTTGGCCAGCTCCACCCGGCTCAGCAGAAGACACCATTTCAGTATACTTTTGGCAAAGGAGCTAGGATGGAAATTGTCAGTCGTACAGTGACTACAGCCAATCAGCTACAGTCACTGTTCAAGTATTCTGACCATGGTGGGTGCCGGCTGCCTGAATACAATAGCCCAGTGGAGGGTGGGGTGAGGAATTCATCCATCCATGCTAAACAGATTCAATTTTTAAGTTCATCCTGCAGGCAGCACAGAAGAAATCTAACATTGTATATCCAGCATTAGACTGCAATAAAAAAAAATAAATTCTGCAAATAATTCTTGCTGGATAGCATGTAAGTGCTGTGTCAATGCAAGCTCCTTCTGAGGTTTCTCACACAGGTACATTAATTCCAATGATGGAATGATCTTCACAACGAGAGCATGCTGGTGACACAGGTACAGGAGCCTAGCCTGGTGCAGCAGGGGACCCATCACTCATAGCTGGGAAAGGAGGGGCTCTCATGGAGATGTGAATGTCAGTGATTAGCTGCAGGGCTTTTCTCTTTCATAATTGGCTGCTTGGCTGCCTTTCTTCCTTCTTTTCCACTTGCTATCAGATCAAGTGCTGAGCTGAGGAGGAAGGAGCAGCTAGGAGTCTGGCTGGGAAGGACCCACATCAGCCTGGAGGAGGCAAATGAGAGCAGCAGGGAAGAACTTTTCCTAAACTTTCCAGAGGACCTAAACTCTTCACAATCCCAGATACTAATGACCGGACAGGTAGGATATCCCTGTACCTTATAGTCAGGGGTCAGTCTGAAAGCTGTGCATGCCCATGAAGCCCACCACTGCAGATATAAAGTAATGAGGGGTCTGGGTACCCCAAAATATTTGAATGTCCTTATATTGTCAGTTTCTGCACGATTCTACAATTCGAGGCCACTATACCACGATATGCATTTCCTTTATATCTAGAAACTTTACGTATGCATAGTTTACATATTCCACTTTATGCCTTTTTAATTTGTAAACATTATCTATTGTAATTTGTAAACCTTTGTTATATTTATACAATATATCAAATGTTTGCATCAAAATTGGTTGATGTGCTAACTTAACACTTTACTGAACTATCCAGAGACCATCCAAACTATCCAAAGACTTTGCTGAACTATCTCTAGACTTTGTACCTTCAAAGATCTGAAAAAGTACTTGTTACAATGTTTAGATTTGCATCTGTATATGTGTATTTTTTGTTTGCTTGCATTGTTTTCTGTTTTAATTATTGCACTGGAATGCAGAACTGATAATGCTATAAAAGTATCCACATTTCAGTTTTACAAACATGACATTGCTTTATATATACTGTATGTGTATATATGTGTGTGTGTGTATATATATATATATATATGTATATATATATTTAAATAAAGTAGTCACCGCTCCAAGCTCACTCCTGTGATGGACTACAATCTCGTGTTTAGTTATCTAATTTGTATTGAGATTGCAGTCCATCATGGGAGTGAGCTTGGAGCGGTGACTACTTTACAACACACACAGGGACCATGAGGAACAAAAGTAGCCCCCCTCCAGAAGGAAGGACAGTGTCAGCACCAATTCAGAGATGATTTGAGGATCTACAGCTGAGTGATACACAAATAAGATACGGTACATTTTTACTAATAGTTCAGGTACTCAAATGTATTTTTAAGATTTAACTCCTGAGGTTAGTGTCACTTTAAGTATATCATGCCATGTCATGGAAGGCATTGTGATCTCTGGTCTTCTGAGGCACAGAATGCTTTCATAAGCTGACTCAGCAGCAAAGTATCCCTGGAAGCTGTGTTATAGGATATTAGCAGCTGCAGGCTATGTTTTATAGATTTCCAGGTAGAGTCAGGAGTTTTAAGGATTTGTCCGTGGAAGGCTCCTTGGGTTTTTAAATTCACTGTGTACATGGAGAGATGTATTCTTTTCTGCATGGTATTCGGGTTATTCTTTTTATTTGCTCTGAGTGTTTTAAGTTAACATGTATTGAAAGCTCTACTATTAGCCCTCCATTTCGTGTTCCATACTGAAGACAAAATTCTGTGTAACTGAGAATAAAGTGCTGCTTAGCGCTCTGTGGCAGTGTCATATGTGATTCTCTGAGATATGCTGACTTGGCATCAGAGTGTTCCTGAAAATCCACTCAAAAGTGATGTTCTTTTATGGGTGGTGTCTGTTTGGGAGTCACCTGCCTGGTCCTTCTATCTTACCAGGGCTCCCATGGCAAGATCACCCCACCATGGTTTGTAGCTGTGTTATAGCTCACTCTGGATTTTTTAGCAGGGTTATTCACAAAAGGGTGAAGAGTTTGGAGAAGGCAGGAGAAGTGAACAATCTAGGACAACATCGCTGATCTGGAAACATTCTCCAATTCAGCTCACTTTCCAGTTCAGCTATATTGTCCTAGATTGTTCACTTCTCCTGCCGTCTCCAAATTCTTCACCCTTTTGCGAATAACCCTGCTGGAATTACTGCCCACATTTAGGGGCTTGCATATCCTCATATCATTCTTCATGATATAAAAAATACAAAAAGTTCTACAGGCAGAGGGAGATTTCCTCATAATGGTTGTAGCAGGTGTGCAGACCTGGGAACTTAACCGCAGAGATCTAACCACCAGAGTCCCAGAAATGTATAAGGAACCATTAGATGGTTTGACTATTGGGCAACTACTAAGCATTTAATTATCACTATTTAGGGCAAAAATTTCAGAACCAACAACTGGTGCCTTGAGTTTTCCTCTTGACTTGTCATTCCAATTGAATCTATTTCCAGTTGCTGTTTTATCTGTGAATTGTAAGCTTGAAGGACAGACATTTTACATCATGCTGGAAGATTTGGGCAGACTTTTTCTTGGGCTTCCTAGTGTTTTGTTTTCCCAACATCAAGCCCTACCATTGTTTTTTTCCCAGCGCAAGAGTTAGTACATGGTTGTTCTGGGTTGTTTATCATCCACCAAGACCATTGGCATGCAGTGTTGGTGCTGCATAATCCTGGAATGCCAAGTATCAATGTTATGTTGTTCAGGGTTCCCATGTGTCAGTGCCCTATTCTTGCTGGACACTGAATGTCAGTACGTTTGCATGCAGTGTTGGTATCCCATAATTCTGGAATGCCAAGTATCAATGTTATGTTGCCCATTAATTAATTAGCCCATATATCTGTCATTATTATGGTAACCGCAGGGTTGATTTCCAATAATCTAATAATGAGTTGATTTGTGAAGGTTTTGCACCGCATAGAGCATAGAAAATCCTATGCTCATTGGCTGCTTCTAGTGGCAGTAATTATGTGTGAATGGGATTTGTCCAGCAAACCCTTTATAAATAAACCCCTTAAGTGTCAGTGTTATAAGGCAAATGTGTGAGCAGAGTTTATGCTAGTCTTGTATGCAGTATTCAGCATCTGGTTTACGTTACATTCTGTAGACACTAAAGTGTCAGTCCACTCAGCAGTGATATTTTAGTTATCGGTAGAGTAATGTAGCCTGAGTGAGCCCTTGGCTCTATATATGATCTTGGTTCTTTGTATTCTATCACTCTGAGTTCTCCCTCCCATAAAACCAACTCTGTCCTTGTCCACCTTTGTGTGTCCCAGCTCTCCCTGTTACATTTTCTGGGAAATAAAATAAACTCAGTGTTGGGATGGTGGGAGCCCCTTGTAATGGCACAGTAGGTGAGCAAATCCAGGAATCCAGAGCAAGGATGGTAGGGCCCCTCATAATGGGCACAGTAGGTGAACAAACCCAGGAATCCAGAGCAAGGATGGTAGGGCCCCTCATAATGGGCACAGTAGGTGAACAAACCCAGGAATCCAGAGCAAGGATGGTAGGGCCCCTCATAATGGGCACAGTAGGTGAACAAACCCAGGAATCCAGAGCAAGGATGGTGGGAGCCCCTCATAATGGTCATAGTAGGTGTGCAAACCTGGGAACTCAGCAGAAGGATGGTGGGAGCTCCTCATAATGGGCACAGTAGGTATGCAAACCTGGAAACTCAGCACAGGGATGGTGGAAGCACTTCATAATAGGTGCAGTAGGTTTGCAGACTCAGGAACTCAATGCTGAGATCTCATCATGGGCTGGAACTACATGGGCAATTTGTAGTAGATCAGATGCCCTTCTAAAAGTGAGATACATCGCTAAGAGAAATGATTGATCTCTAAACAAATGGAATAAATGGTTCCTATGGTGTAAGCTGCACAAGTTGGGTGGACTGATCTTTCAAAGCTGAATTCCACCAATTAATACAGAAATTAAATAGTAATTAAAATAATATTTGATTGCAGTTTGTGTAAGTATCTGAATTTGACCTGCTATCAACCCTTCTCTGGACATAAAAACTGCTTGTGCTGATGGCATTAGTTTGATATGCTTCTGAGATCATTAAGAGTTCATTGGCAGGTGCAGCTGACCTCGTTCTGACTTGCAATTGACCTGCATTCCCATAAACATGCGCTGCCAAATCTGTTTGATGCGATCAAAAGCATGTTGAGGGATGAGCTCATCATCTGCTGTTGCTCCTTCTCTGTCCAGTTACAACATGGGGGTAAAGAGTTGACCATCTCTATTGGCTAAGCAGCAGAGAAAAGTTAGGTGACCAAGCTGGCTGTGCTGTTTGACAGGGTTGTGCCATTCTCAGGACCGGACAGACACAAGATCCTTTGACAGATGCCGTATTTCATCTGTGAATTTAGTTGCTGGCCTGGGGTACAGCTCGAAGCTCTTTCAAGGTGTTAATTACAGACCAGCTCTGCTGTGTGATGCTTCTAAATGAGCATAATGTATTGTTCATGACATTCAGGGAAGAATCTGCTTCTCCTGCAGATTGTATTGGCTGTAGTGTATAGGATCTCAGTATTGTTTCTCTGGGGAACATATGTGCAGCCAGTGCTGGGGAAAGTTAATCGCAGTAGCTCTCAGAAGCTCATGAGTATGGATGTGATTATTAGATTATCCCTAGAGGGCATACACCGGGAGCAAACACAGCAAAAGAACTTGGTGGGAGCCAACCGTGTCATTAGTAAAGCCGGCCATACACAGATTTCTCTTGCTCACGTGGGTGCAGGAATGTTCCCTGTTGGCTATTGAATTCATCAATGCCTGAGGCTGGAAAAATGCCCCAACTGTGACTGCAGCCAATCTAGTTTGGCCAACAATTGTCCCTCCAGTTTCTTTGATTAAAGTCAATTGAAAAGTTGACTTTTGTCATGCCGAGTGTTGGCAGCAGGTCTACCCGCGGATTGAATTTCAGCTGATTTAGCAGAAAATGGCTGCAACTCAATCCGTGTAAGGCCGGCTTCAATCCCCAAGAAAGGATTTTTATGCCTTGTCCCCACTAAATACCTTCCAACTCACACGTACTTCTTCTCCACCACAAGATGTCCTCAGTTTTTTGGGTTGAATGACAGTAAGTGTCACTCAACCAGCTTTCTCTAACCGCAGGCTGTCATGTAATCCCTGCCAGCCTCTGACTGGGCTTTGAAGAAGAAGCAGCTCAGTGATGCGCTTATCTCTCTGTCACTTGACTCTCTCCTTTTATGAGCATGCTGCTTCTTGTTAGTTCATGAACTAATTGGCTCCTTGTGCTGCTTCTCCTTCAGCCAGTGTCAGCTATGCTGTATAGGTAGTTGCAAGAAGCTGATACCAAGACAAGTTCAGGTACTTTTACTGCTTGCATTTGAAAATAAATGTAATGGTTTATTAGTGAATACAGAGCTGCAGTAATTTGTGTCTTTTATATTTTTGTATAGTTCAGCTTTAACTATTACTGTATTTTCAATGGGCCTTCTAATGACAATAAGTAAAAACTCTACAGGTCCAATTTTCTTTGTGAATTTGCCATATAGTAATGCATGTGATTTATACATAAAATGTGTTTTCATTTGGTAACACAATCAATCATAAATGTGCCCTTAAAGGGTCAGTCCACCCAAAATATATATCTCTGTTTTGGTGGATGCCAGAGGAAAAAAAATAGAAGTCAGCAGTGGACTCTGCCCATCAAACTCCACCTTTGATTGGACTGACCCCCAAAGTAAACCTGTGCTTTTCTCAGGCAACAGGGCCACTTAACCCTTCCCTTCCCCAGCAAGATATATTTCCTCCTCATTCCCCCAACACTCCCTTCCACTGATGTAAAATACTACTACTCGCTTTACTTCCTCCCTCTGCTGCTGCATGGACACTGAACAGACTAGTGAGGGAACAAAAGTACTGTGAGTATGTGCTGCTAGGGAGGGGAAAATTGGACCTGTTGCTTTGTCCTACCTGGGCAAAGCACAGCCTTACTTCCCTTTAAAGTGTTTGTCACTAAAACTATGCACATCTTTGTCCTACATGCACATTTACTCATGTTTTATTCATTGAAAGACCCAGCAAGCATAGAAAAATACATGTTGATCTGCTAGAAATGCTCAGTTCCTAAGCAGCACGCAGCATTTCTGTGGACCGAGTGGTGTCAGCCCTGCCCAGTTGTCTTTTGCTATACTACTCAAACACCACCACTTCACCATTTCCACAACATAGAGAATAATTATTCTTTAGTCAAAGATAAGAAGCAGGAGTGTTAATTACTCTCCTTGAGATAACACCAGAAGTGTGCCTAGGACACAGGGCAGTTCGGGATTTCTGTTTTACGCAGTTATCAAACTGATAAAACAAACCACTTTCAATGGTATGTTTAACAGACGAAAAGGGAGCAAATAAGAGAAGTTTATTGTTATGGCTCATGTACAATGTAAAACGTAAACAAGCACATGTGCACAGATGTACAACCCTGAATGCAAGCAGGGTTGTACATCTATGAGCATGCGCATATTTATGCAGGTAGTGGCATATACCAGTGTACAGCCTCATACATCTATTGATTACTATGGGTGGCTGTACACAGCTCCTGGGCAGCGAAATACACTGGAATTTAACATTGTATGGCCCTAGGCACCTGTATGCATAAGGCCTTAGGGTTTACATACATATTAAGGTATTTTGTGACTTTAAAATCTCTCCATTTTATGGCCCAGCAGAATATTGTCTACATCAGTAATGCACTGTATTGTATGTTTATTGGCAGATTACTGCTGTTTTATATCTCCCGAACTCTCAGATCTCAGTATTGAATCCTTGTTTGCACAGGTTGGGCTCCAGCAAATAGCTTTATCTCCCAGAATTCATGTTTGTTCGAGGCTCTCACCTGGACTTAAGGGACTTTATCTACCCCTCATCTAAGAGGAGGAGGATTAGTAAAGGCTAATCATCTAGATTCTCTTTCCTGATGGCTTGGGTGAGATGTGTGTATTGCTCCACCTGAGGAAAGCAATGAGTCTTTTTTCAAGAATTCCTTTGCAAGAAGGTGTTTTGGCCCCGAGCTACATCTAGAAGAATCCACCTCCCTGCATTCATCTGTGTCTGACAGCAAGGTACGGTCACCAGAAAGGGAGGGAGGCTTCACCCAAAAAGATAAGTCAAAAGACACATATATAGGAATTGTTTACATGTCAAAATATCTGGAAAATGATCCCTTCAATCTGAGATCCATCCACTCTATGATCTGTCCACTCTGAGATCCATCCACTCTATGATATGTCCACTCTGACATCCGTCCACTCTATGATCTGTCCAATCTGGGATCCATCCACTCTGAGATCCATCCATTGTGAGATCCGTCTCCCCTGTGAGTCGTCCACTTTGTGATCCATCCACTCTGTGATTAGTCAGTCTGTGATCCATCCAATCCAAGATCCAATCAAGAGTCTATTTACTCTTAAATATCCCAATTTTCTGAGATGAGAAAAGGGGACACCTATTAGCACAAAGTATGTAGGCAAAGAACACACCCCTGCCATGCCCCCAGTTATGTGGACCACAAATAATTAAAGGAATTCTATACCCAAGAACTAAAACTAGTTTACCAGTCCTTAGATGCGGTGACTGAATTTGTTTTCTTTTTTTGCAGGCTAAGTACTGTACATTTTTTGCAAGTACAGAAAATAATGCCCCACAATGTCCAAAAAAGAATAATGTCCTATGATGTCCAAAAAATCTATATAAAGTATAATATTGGCTTTAGCATTGCAAGAAACATAAGGGTAAAGTGTTGATAGGTTGTATTTAGTGCAACAGTCTCTAATTTTAAAACAAGATCCTATGTGTATAGGTGTGTTGTATATGATGAGAGTATGGATGAGGTGCAATCTATGCGGGACCATTAGGCCTCATTCACACGACTAACACCCGTACGCTCACCCGAACTGCACGTCCGTGCGGGTGTCCGTACTCGTACACAGACAGGTTGGATCCTGTCTGCGTCTGAGCAGGGACACCGGAAAGGACGTGCAGTTCGGGGTAAAGTAGGGTGGCGTACGGCCGCGTACGCCCATAGAGAAGAGCAGACTGCTGCGTGCAATCACACACAGCACCTGTCATTCCCTGGAGCGACCCGATATGGCCGTGCATGCAGCACGGATCTGTACGGGCCGGCTGTTAGTAGCGTGAATGAGGCCTTAAAGTAAAAATAGCATGACGTAAATCTTTTTATTATCTAAAGCTACATATAGACCAATGTACATTTAAATCTGAAATCCAGAAAGCTATGGTTATGGGTTGTATGTTTATTGGCAGATAAACCCTCACTAGTCTGTTCCCTTTACATTTTTAAGTAATTAAACTCTGGAAGCTGTGCAGAGGGCACAGCACCAGTCACCAGTATTGCCCTTAGTTTCCCTGCAGTTGATCTTTCCCCATTACTGACTTGCCATGTCTTGATCTGCACTGTGTCTCTGTATGGAGGCTGCCATCTTGGCAGAGGCAAGACCTTTACTTCCCCATGTCAGAGCCTCCAGCATGGAGAACAGTGAGCAGCATAATAGTGACATCACCAAATCTCACTCCAAATCTTCTGAAGCTCAGGCTAGCAGCCAGAGGCAGCTCACATACCAGTAAGTGCTATTTTCAGGAGGAAGTCAAGACAAAAGGCAGATTTTTCAGAATATTTATTGGGTTTAATTGACATTTCTAGATCTTCCCTATAATATAGCAACTTTAAAAGCAACTAGTGTGAGCACCTAAGTTTGTCCTGGTTTCAGCGATTTGCAATTCCCTGTACAGAAGGGCTTAGACTGGGAGACGAAGTGCTAAAAATGAGCTGGCTGCTAGGAATGCCAAAAAGGTGACCTCATCAGCCTACTGCTTCTCCCTTCACTGTCCAGTCACAGGCAGGGGGAGATACAAAACCTTATTGTAGTATGTAACTGCAGCACACTTTCTGTACTGTATGGCAGTGCTGTGCTTACCTTAAGTTCAGCTTTAATCCCTTCAGCTTTATACGCTTTCTCATTGTGCCTTCAAGCACATGCTGCAGAAGCTTCTATGTCCCTATGTGAGCGTGTGCAGCAGCTAGATGGAGAATTGAGGGACTCCTAAATAAAAATAATTCTACTAAAGTCCCCTGTCCTTCGTTATCTTATCATTTAAAACACTGGCTACATCCTTGCTGGAATGCTGCTTAATTGCCTACCTGCCTTTAGGACCCACTCCATACATCTCACTTATTTTTCGAAGTTGACTTCAATGATTATAAATAATGAGGTTCTTGGTTATGGAAACAAGACATGATCAGTGTATCAGTTAAACACTATGAACCCAAATCTGACAGTAATTACTCTTACCTCCCCATCTCCGCCTCCCCCGTACTGCCAGGATTATTAAACGCTTACCTGACTAACATTCCTGTAGGGCAATTACTGATAATAAATAGTGTTTTAGTTTGGGTTAAGTCAGGCCAGTACTCTCTGGGACTTTTTTTTAGAGCAGACCTGTCACAATCCTGCACCATTCATACTGATCGTAGGATGAGAAAAATGCATAAACAGTTACGGATTATGACTATTCTCAACTGCCATGGGTGCCAACTCAACTCAAAACTTTGACTTGGTCTCACAAATTACAATAAAGCTGTAAAGCATTCCAACAAACCCTTATTATTGTTATTCTTTAGTACTGGAAAAAGACACCTAGCTGAACTCCTCAAAGTGTATAGGTAGGGAGTGTCCATAGTATGAGAAGATACAATAATTCAGAATATTGTGTCTCCTTGGTCAACCATTAGGAGGTTGATTGCCAGTGGTATGTTTTGGGGAGGGGATATCAATTTATGAGGTGACCTTCTAGAAGCTATCTTGCTTCCTAAGTTTTAGCCAAGAAAGGAGGCTTTGTTGCTGAAATGCCCTCCTAGGCTTGCTGCCTTGGGACGGTGTGTGATAGAAAGAGGCCCAAGCTTGGGACCTGAAGCTTCCTGCAGTCCTGCTGGAGGGTATATCTAGGAAAGAGGTGCAGGAAGGTGAACGCTTGGGATGGAGCACCAGGGAAGAAACAGCCAGCGAAGAAACTGCCAAAGAGAGTCTGGAAGAGCTGGGAACAAGTTGAGGACATTGCAGGGAGTAGTGTCTCATCCATTGGGTGCATCTGCTGCCCTGAAGCCTGTTCACACTATTTGCGGTGACTGTCATTTTTCCTCACTACGTCAATGGAAGCAACCATTGTTTCTATTTGCCTTGTTCTCACGACAACGCTGGTGTGATGTGTGATGTGGAAAAATTCATACACACTGTATTTTTCTGCAGTGTGCTGGATGGCCCTGGAGGTCACTGTAGTGTAGCACATCGAGCTTCTGTGTGGAGACCTAAATGGACTGTACACTTTGTACAATTCTAATAAAGTTAAAAAACACCAAAAAATGTAAACACTGCAATGCTCTGAAACAGCGCATCTCACTGCCCCCTTACCGCCTGGTAAAACTGACAACAACCCTCAAAATAAAAGAGCATGTTTTAGCATATGGGAATTGTAAATGGACCCATAAAGTAACTGCTTATATGCTGAAGAGCACAGAGTGCTGGTTCGGCTTAAAGATCTTTCCTTCTGTATTGACTGTGAGTAAGATCTGGAGTCTGCTTTCTTGGTCCTTTTGGATATCCTGTGCCCTATCCCCTTTCTCCCTATGTTTAGAGATGCCTAATAAACTCTATTAACCTTACAAAATGAACTGGGGCCCAGTTCCTTTAACCCCACAAAGAGTTAAGAGTTCCACCCTCAGAGGAAATGCTAGCCCACCAAGCCGCCTGGGGGGTCCTCATCCACCTCCAAGGGGTAAGGGTGCCGGTTTGCCTTAAAATTGTTCCTTCTGTATTGACTGTGAGTAGGGTCTGGAGTATGCTTCCTTGGTCCTTTTAGATATCCTATGTCCTAACCCCTTTCTCCCCAAGTCTATAGATGCCTAATAAACTCTATTACGCTTACAAAAGCAACTGGGGCCAAATTCCTTTAACCACACAAAGAGTCAAGAGTTCTGCCTTGAGCTGAAATGCTAGCTCACAGCTTGGGGGTCCTCATCTGCCTCCAAGGGCTAAGGGGGTGCTACATATGTCAAGCCAAAATCTTTTTTTTTTTTGATAGAATGTTATCGGACATGAAGTGATGGACAATCTGTAACAGAGGCAGAAATAAATATCTAACAGGGGTTCTTGCTTTCCCCTGCTCTGCTAAAAGAAGCATTTTTCCTAATAATGCTTTTTTTTATGTTAACATCAATACAGACAGAATAAAAAAAACATCACTGACATACAAAATTCTTGAATGTTTAAAAGATACAACAGTATGATATAAAAAAGACTAGCAGTGAGAAAAGCAACACTGGGACAGAAGGTAAATAGGGTGGGAACGTCCCCCCCTCCTGAAAATCACCTAGGCTAGTTTATATTGACGTGGGCTTGTCCTCTTGTCACCTCCAGTCAAAAGTGGACAATAGGTATATGTGTTAGGAAATATTAAACTAAAATGGAAAATTATATAAGGAGAAAAGGAAGAGAACAGTATAGCACAAAGATAGAAAAAGAACTACAATTTTGGGGGAGGATAGGGAGAAATGAGTAATTGATGGGAAGGGGTAGGTTATGGGTAATAGGGCTTGGTTAGTTCTGCAAAATAGTAATTGGTTCATTAATAAGCAAAAACACTATAAATGGGGGTTGCCAGACAGATCTGTATTGATATTGGAGTGTTCCTCTCACTTCCTCTCAGGTATATTGTGTTCAGCAGGACAAGTAGTAAGAGAAAATCTCTGTAACTGAAGCAGTGAGGGAGTGTTTCCATTAAATGCTAACTCCGAACTAAGGGCTTCCTCACCCAGTAACACCTGCTCCCCCAACTGGAAGCTCCCTTGACAGTATTATAGTTATTTATTTTTTTAAATATATAATTACCTCATTGACAAGTCTTTAGGCCGGTCATGGGATCCTCTTCCTCTTTGTCTTTTCTCCACTACTGGGCGGTCCTCAAGGATTCAAAGAGCGGTGCTTATGTAATGACCTCCTAAGTGTCAATTTACAAGCATTAGGCAATTAGCATACCAGTGAACAATAATGTGCTGTACACCTCAGATCAGCCCAAATTCCTACACCATCAGAATAGCAGAGGTTTTACATTTATACGTGCTACAATGGTTCCACTGGGAGGAAGAAGAGGGTTGGCGGGCATGCATTTTCATGCAACAACATCCTACACTGGTACTGGGAGTAGGGCTGGTATCTGAATGTCAGATTGGTTTCTCCGAAAACATAAATTTATTTGTATTAGTTAAAGGTATTTGTACAGCACTGACAACCTACCCAGTGCAAATTCACATCAGCGCCTGCCCTCAAGGAGCTTAGAGTCTAAGGTCCCTATCTCACATGCATACATACACACTAGAAGATTTAGACAGGAGCCAATTAACTTTCTAGCATGCCTTTGGAGTGTGGGAGAAAACACACACAAGCACAGGGAGAACATGCAAACTCCTTGCAGATAGTGTCCTGAACAGGATTTGAACCAGGGACCCCCAGTGCTGCAAGGCAGTAGTGCTGAAGGTGGGTGCCCTAGAGACACAGGACTGCCCAAGCTTTGTAATGGACAACAGTTCTGTATTTGTTGGGAGCATAGGCCAAGTAGAGAATCGTCCGGCGAACCTGTCTGAGCCCATGTGCCTGCCAAGTGATGATTTTACAGATGCTACTGAAGATGATATTGCATGCCTACCCTGGTGCTCATACCTTAGGTTGCCTTTCCCTCATAAACCAATATGGCATATTAGCCATCAATAAAAAGATTTGTGTGCTGCACTTTTTACGTTGTAGTGTGTCAGTGACAGAGACCAGTAAAAGACTAATAGATATACCTTTCTCATCTTACCCTACACTGGGCCCTCTACATATAATTTATAAAATACAGGGATAGAGGACTTGAAAGTACAGGAGAGTTCAAGTGAAAATCGCTGAAATATTTTCCATTGTCTATTTTTTTCTTTACACGTTTTACATTCTATTAGGCTGAATTGACTTCAGGCTAAAAGACATAGCTTGGCCTATATCTCCAGTCCCATCATGCATTGTTCCAGAGTTCAGGCATGTACTGAACTAAAGATATAAGATACTGTATCTCTGAATTTTAATGGCTGTAGACACACTGAGACATTCTGAGCGAACTTCTGTTTTATTATATTGTGCTTTGTGACACAAGCCACGAAGGATCTGTTGTATTACAAATGAAGTGATGAAGGTAATAATAAAAAGCAGACCACCAGGACTGGAGCCCTACTACAAAACCATCTAATAAATTGAGTGCAGTTTCCTTGATTAATCAAATGCTTTACATTCCACGTGTCATTAGGCATAACTGTTGCTGCCCTTGGGCCTACTGACAAGATCATTTCCGGAGTCACTGGGGGGCTTCACTGCAGTCAGAAGGTGACGCTTCTTCAAGCTAATAGTGGCCACCTGCAGATAGATTATTATCTATGCATTAGTACTATTGCCCTTCAAAGGAACCTGTCATGAGAGAAACATGGAGGCTGCCACTATCTCCCTCTCCTGAAAGTTATAGATGCCTGACTGTTATACTTAACCTATTGCTTCAGTACTCTTAGACACAGACCAATAACAAGTATACAGGTGAGCATTGCGTACTTTCCTGACCTGCAATGTCTTCCTTATATTGTAAGGCGCTGCACAAACTGTTGGCTCTATATAAATCCTACATTATAATCATTTTAATAATAATAATATTGTGTAGGTGTGATGGTCAGGTGGCATGCAGGGCAAAGGAAGAGGGTCCCCCTCTCCAGTAGCATATACTCAGCAGCATTCCTTTACCTTTGCATGGCTCCTTCAGCCACTAAGAACCGATGGAGAGCATGTAAGTCACTCTCATTCTACATGGGACGAGGAAAGGATTCCATAACCCTATATAAGCTGTGAAAAGTTTGCTTTCTTTCCCTGGTCTCACCATTTAAATGGAGCAATGGAGAAGTTGATAAATTTTTTTGGGGGGGGGAGGCTAAGGGACCCTCTTTCATTGTCTTCTATTGGCAAGGAAGAGTGTTACTTTAGAAATGTAATGAAGCCAGTCTGCATAATACCCAGGGAAATAGTATTTTTAGGAATTCAACAATGGCAGACGACAAATTCTTCTTATAGAAGATTTACTCTAATCTCTTATCTAATCTTGTTTGGATATGTATGTATTAATTTACATACTTCAATTAATTAAGCATAGGTTTACGTATCCAACAATGCAAAGATCTAGCAAAAAGATTACGCAAATTAATAAAATAATAAACCAGGTGAATGTGTGTCTGTCACTGGTTATGCAATCCATACACAGTATGTCTCACTCCTAAACCTGATATGAAGCTTTAACACGTGGCAGGAAGGTGTTTTGGCTTGCTGCTGTTTGCCTTGAGGTATCAGGATCATAGCGCTTGTGTCTGTTAGTTCTCAATATTCACTACAGGCTTTGCCAAATTAAATTGTACTCTTCATAGCTGTGAGCTAATCTTCTGATTCTATAATTTAGCTCATTCCCATGGTGGCATAACAGTAGGCTAGCAGAAGTAATTAAAGTTGAGCTTCAGCCCTTGAGCTCTTGCACAGTTGTACCGGCTCCTCTCCTGGATTTAAATTGTTTACTCTGATTTCTTTGCAGACTGTGAGCTCTTCACAATGTGCATTACAAGCTGCAACAAGTCAGACAGAGCCCGTCTCATTTTCTGGATGGAGGCTGTCCAGTATCTTCTAACTCTTTCCTCCTCAACCTGAATGTCCTCGTCCTGCCCCTTTCATTCATTGGATTTCAGCTCTTTCAATCATAAAAACTCAGCATCGCATGCAGGTATTACCACAAGCAAATGCAGCCTGCCTAGGATCACCCACTACTCCAGACTGACATCTACCCATCAAGACATTTTAAAAATGTAATAACTGCTTGAAAGTTGTTGCAAGAATTGCTTACATCAGGGCTGAGAGCTCATGAGAGGAGTATTGAGGCAGGGGGCAGTGATATATTCCGGAAGCTACACAGAGCACCCTACCTGTCCCTCTCATCAGCCATAATCTGCCTGCATTGCATAGAAAAGCAACAATACCGAATGATGGTGTCACTGGGTCCAAAATAAGGTCTGTAAATCTGTTAATCTCAGAGGTGTTGAGTAATGTATGTACGTTAGAAAAAGCATTGGTGGACCAGCAATTAAAAGCAGAGGGGTTTTCATAACCTGGAATAAACAGGGGGTAGTTAATAAATGTGGAGTGTGGTAAGCCAAGTAGATACAAATTTGTTGGCACATTTGTAAGAATCCCATATACAGTATTTAAAGTGACACTAAAGTCAGGAGTTCAATTTTAAAATGCATTCAAGTACCTTAACTATTAACTAAATGTATCTTATTTGTGTATCACTCGGCTGTAGATCCTCAAATCATCTGTGAATTGGTGCTGACACTGTCCTTCCTTCTGGAGGGTGGCTACTTTTGTTCCCCATGGTCCCTGTGTGTGTTGTAATGTACCCACCACTCCAAGCTCACTCCCGTGAAGGACTGCAATCTCAATGCAAATTAGTAAATTAAATGTGAGACTGTAGTCTATCACTGGAGGGGTGGCTACTTTACAACACACACAGGGACCATGGGGCACAAAAGTAGCCCCCCTCCAGAAGGAAGGACAGTGTCGGGAACCAAATCAGAGATTCTTTGCACTCACCGAATGGACAAAACAAATACTATCAATTGTACATTTCAAAGACCAAAACGAAGCAAACATAACTTCATTATTAGGGTTTGCATACATTTTAATCACAATAAAAGTTGTTCTGATTGTCACTGTTATAACCAAATACATTGTTTCTAATGCAAGCAACATATTGCTTATAATTACAGCAGTGCTGACTGAATACCATTGGGCAAAATGAAGGGACAACCCAACCTACACACTATGATCGTTTTGTCGCTGTTGGCGGTCACAGTTTTCTTCTCCAGCCTTGGGCAGAGTCAAGGTAATAATAATCCTTAATAGACACGTTCTGATTCTCTTTCAGGTTTATCTGGTGTGCAGATGGAATCTCTGTGTAAATGATTGAAATGTATCAGAATTTCTATAATGAGAAAGAGTACATATTATCACTGTTCATATACATTCACCTGGTTGGTCCAAGAATGGTGTTAAACGTAGCAACCAATGAGATGTTAGTTGTCACTGTGGATTACACCCCCATTAACATCTTAGAGTGATGTTGGGTGTTTCCCAAAGCATGGCAATGCTCATCATGAAGATTCCCATTATTTCCAATGGTGCCCATTCACACCTGAGTATTGTGTTGTTTGTCTCTTGAAGCTTGAATTATTTTTTTTGCACTTCTTTTCAGGCAGAATCACACATTTTTGGCCCCAAAGACATGGGAGTGGCTGAAAACACCTAAAAAAAAGCGTGTATTGCTAGTTTTCACTCAATTTTGCGCCTAACAATCGTCTCCTCCTTCCAGTAACTAGCTTATATTGGCTGAAACAAAAACATTCATGCCTGAAAACACAAATGAACAAAGCTTCAAATCACCTGAAAACATGCACATGTGTGAATGGGGGATTAAAGAAGAACTCCGGGCAAGCCAAAAACGTACCCATGCAGTGGGGCTACCCCCGTATTGCAAGGGTTAAGTGCTTGTTTTGTCTAGGGGATCAAATAAAGTTTTGTTACTTACCTGATCCTCAGTCCTGCCAGCTCCATCTGGGCTGCTCAACCGGTCCTCGCAGCCTCTTCTGCCCTGGGCTCCGGTGGCCTAAGGACCTCTGATGTCATACCATCTTACACAGTTCTATTGACTTGTATTAGATGTGAGGACGCCGAGCGACATTGCATAGACGGAGCAGATGGTGAGAGAGGTGAGCACTGACCATCATGGGACCGAGGATCCCCCTAGAAAAAAACAAGTACTCAAGCTACCCCCACACTGCAAGGGTAAGTTTCTTATTTAAAAGCCAACTTCACCCAAAACTGGCAGATACTTGCAGGTTGAATCACAGGTCACTCAGAAATTCTAATTCCTAATTCTAATTCTAATTTCCTAATGGAAATGGAAATCCAGAATAATGGATGCCTTCTGGACTGTACTAGAGCCAAATGTCTATTGTCCTCTATATTATGGGCAGAATGTGGGACCACAACATAATATAGAGGACAATAGACATTTGGCTCTAGTACAGTGGCATCCATTATTCTGGGAGGAGATGGAGACACACAACTTTAGAAGAACCTGACCAATGGAATTTCTGAGAGATATAATAATGCAGATTGTGATTTAACTCCCCAACGCCTATACAAAAAAGGAGATATCAGTATAGTGCGGAGTTGACCTCTAAGTTGTGTGCAATTGCATCTGCTGTCATTAACACAATATTGCCAATGATGGATTTGATTACCTTCATACCTTTTTTTTAATAAATAGGTTTATTTTATGTTTGTTGTGATTGTGTTCCTTCTCTTCATTACACTTTGTATTTCAGGCATTGCAAAAATGTGTAACTGTATGTAATATTGTGAAATTCATGTGAAACGCTGCGGTTCAGTTATCACTGCATGGTGCTAGTGAGGACTGCAAAATTAGAGAGGCTCAAGCTGAACCTGATCCATGAAATCCCGGCCAGATGTGCCCAACCACACCTACATTTGAACTAAACCACACCCATTTTCACTGGCACCCTGCCTTTGAGAGTGGTCTGTCCACCTGCTGTCCTCCTGTCCCCTAAACTCAATGCCGATTGGAGATCTTTGTCTCTGACTTCTCTTTGGCTCTGTCAGACCTCTGCAGAGAGCCCGCTGCTACCACACAGAGAGCAAGGGTTCTTCTCTGCGCCATGCTGGCATGGGGCAGGCTTCCATGTTCAGGCTGTGGCTGCTTTCTAACTGTAAGACTTTTGTTTTCATGCATCTGGACTTGATGGACTTATGTCTTTATTCAGCCTCAAATACTATGTAACTATGTAACTATATATAATTTAAACTACAGGTTCAGCTAGTCTTTATTTATTAACGCAACATTCAGATGTAAGTGAGCCCCGGTGTGATTGGTTCATTGTATTTTATACCCAATGCTATTAACTTAACGTAAATATAAAATGTAGATGTTTTTGCACCGTGTTAATACAATGTAAAATGTAAAAATCATTTATTTTACAGATTTAGATGTAACACCTTTATGATTGGGAACATTTTCTGTTATTTTGACATTTTGGATGTTTTTAGATATTTATTCCCAACAGAAAAAGCTGCTGCTAGTTACTACTATTGAGCAGTGCCTTACATAGCAGCCAATCAGATTTTTGTTTGCAGTGAAAGATGAGTTCTGGTTTGGTGATGAGTAACTTCACATTGACCTTCATTGAATAAGGCGGTTTGTCTTTGGATGTCTTATGATTTCATGACACAGTAAGCCCGGCATCTTGAAGTGTGCTTGATGTTCAAGTGCTACAAAGTGTAACAAGTCACCTTTATCATAAGTGGCTTTGCCAGCAAACAAGAACTGTTTTAAAGGGCCAGTCCACCCAAAACTCATGTAGAAATACCTACTTCGGCGATCTCAATTAAAGTAACACTAAATCTAGGTGTTAAATCTTAAAAATGCCTTCAAGTACCTTCACTATTACCAATCCTTGACCTTATTTGTGTATCACTCGGCTGTAGATCCTCAAATCATCTCTGAGTTGGTGCTGATACTGTTATTCCTTCTGAAGGTTGGCTACTTTAGTTCCCCATGGTCCCTGTGTGTGTTGTAAAGTAGTCACCGCTCCAAGCTTGCTCCTGTGATGGACTACAATCGCAATACAGATTAGGTAACTAAACATGAGAATGTAGTCCATCACAGGAGTGAGGTTGGAGAGGTGGCTAGGGGAATCTCCCCTGCCAGCTATTGTATTCTGACAGTCGGTGCCCACAACTATCAGAATACCTGAACAGTGACTGCATATGATTGGCTTTATAGGCACTATTCAGCTGACAATTTTTCACCACCTGGCTCCTTATACAAAAGTCAATTGAAAATTTAGCTTTTGCAAAACCAGGAAGTACTGGCAGGGCTACCCATGGACCGAATTGCTGGAAGATCTGCGAAACAAGGTCCGAGCTACATGGGTGTTTTTGGAGTGAGTTACATTTGCAGGTCAGTTGCATGACCTGAAGCCAAAGCAATGAATCATGGATTACAGGAACCATTAGCACCAGGCAGTTCGTCTTTAACTTCAGCAATATTAAGTTGTCTCATGATCATTGATTATTCATCTCATATCATTGTGCAATACCCCGTTAGTTGGTGGTCAATTGTACATGATTGTGGCAACATCCGGTCATCAAGGCACAGCTACAGAATTCAGTGTTGAGCAATAGGGAGCTGTGGATTACTGAGATCTGGAGAATTAGGGGGTTTTGGTTGCCTGTAAAATGCCCAAGTACCTTGTGCCTATGAAAAAGTCACATATGAGATTTTCTGCATCTGTAACAGTTTTGCCTGGACCGATCTTTTAAGTAGTTTTCCCTCATGAAAAATGCGCAACTTTTGGTTTTGTATCAAATTTGTCAGATCTGAGAAGAAAAAAAGATTGCATTGACAAACCCACAGACATAAGACAGATGCCACCCTTAAAGGCTATCTCCGGGTTAAAAAAAAAAAAAAAAACTACCCTTACAGTCGGGCTACCCCCACACTGCAAGGGTTAAGTGCTCATTAATGCCTAGGAGTATGATGTAAAAGACTTTTACTTACTTGATCCCCGCTCCCTCAGCAGTCATCTCTGTTCCCTACACTCTGGCTTGTGGACTGTCCCTCTGTGTCCTCACATACACTATAATGCAGGTCTATGGATCGTACATTAGACATGATGCCTGCTGGAGTGGAGAAGAGAAGGGGCTGCGGGCACCTATCTTTCTGAGTATTTTCCTTTTAATTTCCTGTTCATACACAAAAAGGATGCAAATAATCACTATTTTGATCCAACTTGCTACCTCAGTGTTCGGAACAGAGAACTGACAGATTATTGCCGAAGGAAGACATTTCCACGCCAAGCACTGGGTGCCACAGGGCTTATCAGCAGGGAAACAGAGATCTCATTTTATTCAGGGCTGTATAGGGCTGAGATGGAATAAGTGCCAAAGAACACAAGCCTTGGGGTCCTTATGATGTACAAAGCCTATCCTAATACTTCTCACTCTGCTAATAATATACCTTTACATAGGCTGATATTTGGTTTCCTCCTTTTATATGAAAAAACATATTAGATTATATTTGTTCCCCAGATTAGAGTTAGCTATGTTAACAACACTGCCACAATAAATACATTAGAATAATAGGGGGACATATCTATCTATCTATCTATCTATCTATCTATCTATCTATCTATCTATCTATCTATCTATCTGTCTGTCTGTCTGTCTGTCTGTCTGTCTGTCTGTCTGTCTGTCTGTCTGTCTATCTATCTATCTATCTATCTATCTATCTATCTATCTATCTATCTATCTATCTATCTACTGTATCTATCTGTCTGTCTGTCTGTCTGTCTGTCTGTCTGTCTGTCTATCTGTCTGTCTATCTATCTATCTATCTATCTATCTATCTATCTATCTATCTATCTATCTATCTATCTATCTATCTATCTATCTATCTATCTATCTATCTATCTATCTATCTGTCTGTCTATCTATGTCTTGTGCACACTTAACGTCCAAGCCCAGTGTTATGGAGATAAGAGGAGTTGTTCTGGAGTAGTAACACACTTCCTGTCCTAGGGTGACAACACTGCTTCTCTATAGACAAAGTACATGGAGTGACTGTTGCCACCCTTGGACAGGAAGTGTCAGGATCACCAGGTGAAGATAAAGGTAAAGATAACAAAAACTTTAAAAAAAAGAAAACTAATGCAGCCACCACACCTGAGGACAGGGAAGCTGTACATTTATGTTCTTTGGTTTAGATTGGGGCCAAGCTCCTCCACACCTGGAAGGGAAGCTGCCCAATCAGCTGCGGGCCAGGGCATTCTCCATCCCGCAGCTGCACATAAACAAAGGAGTGGTATGCTTGTGCTGGCATCATTGACCTAGAATGGCAATATTAGGTCAATATCATTGACCAAATATAACCATGTGGCCATATAAGGAATTCTCTGAATGCAGCTGATTGGGCGGCAGCAGAAGGAGCTTTCTTCTGGGTTCAGAGTAGCTCATGTTTGGACCGAGTCCTGTCCAGACCTGAGCTCATTCCTAGTTAATACACACTTTAACTCATCATTGATTCCGCCATAAAAATATCATAACATCCATCTAACCCCTGTTTTAGAGAGAAACATTGCCACAATTGTAATACTTTGTAACTGGGTGTGTAAAAATAAGATCCTGACAACAGTGAACTTTTTGTAAATATATATATATATATATATATACACATACAGAAAAGGGATTTAAAGAGAACAAGTTTCCACATGCCCCAATCCCCCTTTTAAATGGAGCCAGCCCAGAAAATGTTTTAAAAATACAATTTTATTGCCTTGTTAAAAGCTGTAGAGTTGCAGACTACATAGAATTAATATTTACGTTGGGCGAGACCTTGTTTTCCTGCTGCCAAAAAATGCACAGTTCTTTAATGTGTAGAGCTTTGTGTGAGCCTTTGGATTTCAACATATGGAATAGAAATATATCCACACTTAATGCTGGGGAAAGACCACCTCCCACCCTCCAGCTACTGTTAGGTTTGGGAAAGGAAGAAGGTTGGCTGGAAGCCTCGGGATAATTTGATTGTCACAAGCTTACTGAGATCTGGGTGGTCATTCCTGGAAAACTGCACCGCTCAGATCTGGATGTTGTTCTATACATAGAAATGTGCTTAATTAAAGGAGTGCAGTAACTGTGTACAAAGTGCTAAAAACTCAAAAGAATCGATCATGATCCATCTCAACGTGTCTGAAACAGGATGTCCAACCCATGGTCACCGTGTGCCATTTAGTGCCTCTCTTGTTATGGATGCATTTGACTCTGTTTGGTAGATCTCCTGCAACCCATGGTCATCCTGTGCCATTTAGTGCTTCTCTTGTTATAGATGCCTTTTACTCTGGTTGGGAGATCTCCTTTAACCCATGGTCATTGTGTGCCATTTAGTGCTTCTCTTGTTATAGATGCCTTTTACTCTGGTTGGGAAATCTCCTTTAACCCATGGTCATGCTGTGCCATTTAGTGCTTCTCTTGTTATGGATGCCTTTGCCCTGGTTGGGACATCTCCTCCAACCCATGGTCATGCTGTGCCATTTAGTGCTTCTCTTGTTATGGATGCCTTTGCCCTGGTTGGGACATCTCCTCCAACCCATGGTCATGCTGTGCCATTTAGTGCTTCTCTTGTTATGGATGCCTTTGCCCTGGTTGGGACATCTCCTCCAACCCATGGTCATGCTGTGCCATTTAGTGCTTCTCTTGTTATGGATGCCTTTGCCCTGGTTGGGACATCTCCTCCAACCCATGGTCATGCTGTGCCATTTAGTGCTTCTCTTGTTATGGATGCCTTTGACCCTGGTTGGGAGATCTCCTCTAACCCATGGTCATGTTGTGCCATTTAGTGCTTCTCTTGTTATGGATGCCTTTGCCCTGGTTGGGTGCTCAGCTCAGCTGCTGATAGAGAAGTGAAGGGGAATACTATGAGTGTCACTTGAGTGACAGCTGTGAGTCTGCTGGGGCTGCTGATTTCGCATTCAAGATGGTGGTGCAGTCTCAGGGCAGTTGGATGTTTGTGCAAGGGAGGCTTTCACAAAAAAAATATTAATATCTAGGAGTCATGTCTGTGACTGTCAGAGTCTTGCAATGCCTCATGGGACTTGTATTTCTACAGCAGCTGGAGTGCCGAGGTTTCTCACCTCTGCTATAGACGTAACATATAGCTAATTACTATTCTTTCCAGTCATTGGCCCATCTGAACGCCCTGTAGATAGGAAGTTAAAAGTTCCTTAGTACAGTAAATTTTATTGTATGGTGACCTTCCAGGTCATAATTTGAAGATCTTGGAGGTAGAAGAAAAAAGTCGAATTATCTGGAGTTATCCTTTAAACTGCAGTTTTGTCTTTTCTCGGATGCACCTGAATGAAGCATCAAGCAGGGAGTTGCAGGTCGCCTGTCAGCACCGGCTGTCTGTCGCTGCTCTAGGGGATTAGCTTTTCTTTGAGTTTAGGAGTCTTTGCCAAAATCCCTATTTTAGTAGGTGCTTTAAGGTGAGCAAACATCACCAGGAATCCTCACAAGGCATTATTACAAATAATAAATCACTGAAGTCTTGGCTGTGGTTCATAATTCCCGTACAGACAGGTTTTTATGAATAGATCCATGTCTGCAGCAGGGGGGGATCTTATATTTGGCCTTTCCTTTCCCCTTTCCTCAACCAGCTAATGAAATTATTGAATTAAACATTTCTGTCTTCATCACATTACTTATTTTGGACCCAGTGAGGTCACCCCTGGGTATCTCTGGTCCTCTATGCAATACAGGCAGATCATGGCAGGTGGCGGGGACCAGCAGGGTGCTGTATGTAGCTTCCTTAAAACTGGAGGCTGTGATTTCACCCTCATGTGATGCTGAGCCTCTATGAATGAAACATCTGAAATCCAATGGATGAAATAGGTGGACCAGGGATAGATAGGCTGGGGGAGGAAAGCACTATGTGATGCTGGATGTCCTGCAGCCAGGAAATGAGGCGTGTTGTAGCTTCTATTGCAGTCATTGAAATCTGAGTAAGCATTTTCATTACCGGAGAGGACGCTGTACAACTACAACACTTAAACTATGTCTGAAGTTTAGCTGTAAAGAAGAACTCTGGGCAGAATAAAACTTAATTGATGCAGTGGGGCTCCCCCTGCACTGTAAGGGTTAAGTGCTTATTTTGGTCTAGGGTGTAAAATAAAAAGATATACTCACCCACTCCTGCCTGGCTGCTAGACTGATCCCTGTAGCTTCTCTCTCCCTCCGCTCCAGTGATGGAATGCCTCTTGGCATTTTCACATCTAATAAACGTGTATTAAAGGGGAACTATGGGGTTAAGGCTTTTCCCCATAGTCCTCCCGTCACCCTAGGCTGCTGCTCGCGGTATACTGAGACGCCGCAGCTGAAGCAGATCCCGACAATTGTGCCGGGATCCGCCCAGCTGCGTGACTGACAGCTGGCTCTGCCTATCTAGTCAGGGGGTAGTTCCACTGCAAGGGTTATGTTTTATTGTGTCCGGAGTTCTTCTTTAAAGGAGAACTATGGGGTTCTATCTTTTTTTTATGAATGCATTCCTTAGGCTAAATAAGTAAATAATGTAATTTACTGTAATTAGCCAAAATGCACAGGAAGGCTGTAAAACCTTGTTTTATGTGGTGGGCGGGGCTAAGCGCCGCAATGAGAAGACATCCCGACGTATCTGATGGGATCCTCCCCACTGATGATTGACAGTGATTCTTGAGAGCTGCTGCGCGTCCACGAATATATGGACATGCACAGGTGCTCTCTCCTTACCTGCACGTCCCCGTGTGCCAGCTCCTTCCCCCCTCTCTCTTTCTCTCCCTGCCGACACTGACATACCAAAATGATCGTGGATCGCTGATGACAGAGGGGAAGGAGCTCTCTCTCTCTCTTCAGCATTGACTACAAATCGGAAAGTCCATATATGGTAAATGATGTCACTGGAGATCCCTACTTTTTTGCATATATCTACTACTAGCAAGCAGTAGATATATGCAAAACGTTTTTAAAAAAACCGCTTTAACAGCGGTTCAAACTTACCCCGTCTTCGTGCGCGCTCCCGCCTGAAAACCCGAAACTGCTTGGGCAGCCGCAAAGCATCTTGGGGTGGGCGCATGCACAGTTCGGATTTTCGGCCAGGAGACGAGGAAGGACGCAAGGTAAGTCTATGGACGTGTGCACCCACATGCAGACACCACGGGATCAGAAGTGCCAGCAAGGACAGAGGAGTCAGCGCTGGATCGGACACCCGCCGTAGCGCTGGAGAGAAAGCTGAAAAGGACAGGAAAGAAGAAGATCGGATTAAGAAACATAATTGAAGGTAAGTGCTGACATTAACATTGGGGGATGGAAAAAAACATTTGACTTTAATGTCACTTTAAGTTGCATCCAAATGTGCTGTGGTTCCAGCCTTCTACGCGTTTTGCTGAAGCTTCATCAGGAAGACAAGAGGCCTATAACGTTTGCATGATAGATCATTACACTAGTAATTAAACATCTTAGCAATGAATACTAGCACAAAACATAACAACAATATACAATACATAAACAACAACAACATTCATGGGTGAGTACCATTTTCTGGAAGTTGAGTGGTGGGTAAATCCATATTCCCCGGGAACTTACTTAAGTGGTAAGATGATCTATGTAAGCTGATATCAACATATATTCAGTGGATACTTTAAAAATATTGTGTTATTCATGTTTTTAATAAAACATGATTTATGTAATATGTGATGTATGCAATTTTATGTATGATTTATGTTCCTTTCATTCTCAATGTGACACCTTAAAAGCCCCACTCTATAGGTTTTTTTTGTTT
>NW_017306385.1:910315-938463 GCF_000935625.1 Nanorana parkeri | reverse complement strand
CTTATATGGTTTTTAAAGAAAAATGTAAAAATGTTTTACTCACTTTTGTTGTGTGTTATTTTGATTAATTGTACAAGTGTATATAATTGTACATTTCTGAGTGAACTGTTAAATATCTTTATTATTATTATTGTATTATTGTTATTATTATTATTGTATCAGAGGTCTTTGCAGATGTAATAGGTCTTCTTGCACACAGGTTTATAGTGTTTGCTCTGTCATTCCAATGCCTTTTAAGTTGTTAAGTGTCATGGACGCCATGTCACTGCAATGTGTATTCAGAATATGTTCCACAGAGTAGCTGGAAGGCCATCTGGACAGTCGTACTACAAGTCAGGACATGGTTGGAAATACCATTCTTTCATCTTGAAAGCTAAACGCGCCGATATGTATAAAATGCTGAGGGGATCACGCTGTTGACTCAACGGTACATATCAACATATGTATCAATCTTAACTCAAACAGACACTAGGACGTTAATTTACTAAATAATGTCTGCACAATGAAATGTGTGAAGATTGACTTCTAATATCCAATAATGTGAAAAGAAAATCCCTGTTTACTTAGTTCATCTGCACATGATTGGATAATTAAAGTGAATATTCACACAATTTATAGTGTGATTATTCTCAAATGCTTTAGTAAATCAGCCTCTATGCACTCGACAATCCATGTTGTGAGCTATTAGGGTCAAGTAAAAAATTCTGATCTCTTTTTATTTGATCTTTTGGTTGCAATTTTACTGTGTTGTTTATTTCATTGTTATTGTGAATGTTTAATAACATGTGCCTTTTAAATGTATTTGACATATGAACATAATTTAATTTTTCTTGTATATTACGTTATATTTTTATTATTTTTAGTCTTTGTTTTAGTTTAGCTTTATCTTATGATGCTTCATTTATTTATGCTGGCTTTATGTTTTTTTTATTTATATTTATTTTTTGCCTCGTTTTAATTTTATTTTACCATAAGAAAATAGCTTTTGCTCCACAGAAACTAAGTGAACTCTGATATAAAGGCTTTAAGCGCAGGTTGGTGGCTCTATAGTATTCCAAGTTATGTTTATGTGTAGCTATCCATGTTAGCTGTGTGTTTTATGTGCCATTCATGCAGTTTTTTACATAACTTAAAACATATATAGATATATGCATATTTAAACAAAATATTTAAATAAAAAACCTATAGAAAATGTTATTTTTATTATGATTATGATTATTATTATTTAAACCTGCTCATAAACAAAGTGATGTTAAAGTGTACTTGATATATTTTTTCTATACATTTTAAATTGATATTTTAAATAACAAAACACGTTAAGATTGATGATTGGACTATGACTGGTTTTGTAGCATATGGTCCAACTTATTTATATATATATATAAATAAGGCAAATTCTTGCAAAGTTTTTGCAACTACATGAGTTATGTTGAACTGCTGGCACATATTCTGTAGTGGAATGTATACATACAGCTGTAGTATTCATTGTGTCTTCAAAACGTCAAAATGTCTCCGTTCAAAAGGGTGGATGTGGTCAACTGTGATGGGCAATGGGTTTTTCTTTGTTGGTGATGGTGATAATTTTTGTATTGTTATACCATAATTTTGTGTTGTGTTTATTTATTTTTTTACACTTGTTGATTTTTTTAGAATTGTACATAGGTATAAAGTATGTCTTAATTGTGAAAACACATATTTATAAATATTAAAAAAATTATATAAAGGAACAGGGTTAGAGAATTGGCTTATACTTGCTATCCTGCTTCAAGCTTTGTGATGAAGGGTCTGTCAACTCACAACAAATAGCATTTTGTGGTTATAAATGGAGTAAGATGGTCTGACTTACCCACTGGTTTACTAGATCTATGGAGAACCCCAGCAATGAGGTTTTCGGTTCTTCCTCCATAGAATGGAGTTTCACTTCTGATACATAAGGAAATCAAAAGGTAGCATTAGTAGCCTGTATATCAGCTGGTGGGCTGAGATGCAAGTGCAGGGATATGACCACAGCATCTGCCTTAATCTTAAAGCACCCTTCTTTTAGGGTTTGAAGAACCATTAGTAAAGTAACCATTTTGCTTGGTGCAGCTTCTACAAAATGGTTCAGGTAGCTATGGCACGTTCCATAATCCCATCCTGAAAGCTGGGTGTGCTCTGCGATTAGCGATCAATAACACAGATTTTACTGGTTTAGGGATGGTTGGGGGCTAAGCTATACATTTATTTAATCCAGTTGTCTATTCAGTGGCCTGGATTGTAGGGACTAACTAAGCAGATAACAAATGAATATAGAACATAATACACGTACCTGCAGAAATCTTAGCATTTAAAGCCGTGGTTCTCAACTGGTGGGTCGTGACCCAAAAGTAGGTCGCGACCCCATGTTCAGTGGATCGCCGTGTGCAGCCTCCCCCCTAGCGCAGCAGTGTCAGTTCTCTCACCGAGCAGCCATTTAAAACATGCTGCCTGGCGCCAAGTATCAGCTTGAGGTGGGGTGGGCTGGTATGTTATGGCCGCGATGGAGGTTCATCCATACGTACATCGCCTACAGCTCCTTCACGTGCCCTGTAGAGGTGCCTAGACTGGAGTGACGTCACATTCTGGTTCACGACACCTCTACAGGGCACGCAAGGGAGCTGTGCAACCAATGCACATATGGATGGAGCTCCATCACAGCAACCCACACTGGTCCCAATGCTGAGGGTCCACTTCAGTGGAGCCCTGTCCTCAATCCTATTTATCACCTTTGGGATGAATTGGATTGCCAATTTCCTTCTCATCTAGCATAAAATACCTGACCTCACAAATGCTCTTTTGGGCAAATGGGCACAAATTCACACACACTCAAAAAAAAACCTTCTCAGAAGAGTGGAGGATGTTTTAGCTACAAAGGGGAGAGGGTAGGTGGTGGGCAACTCCATATTAATGCCCAAGTTTTCACAATGCGATGTCCAACAAGCTCATATAGGCGTGATTTCCACAAACATTTGGCCATACAGTATATCATGCTGTTGGGGGTCCCAGAGAATTTCTGCATGTCACCAGGTGATCGACGCTGCTGAAACCGACCCAAAACTGAAGAATCAATTTTAGGTGTGGTTACCCTGAATACTTTTAATGTGCAGGTATTCTTTTTCAAATGTAATTCTTTGTGGATTGCAAACTCAACATGCAACGGCTGTACGATGTGTTTGATCTTGCAAGTGGAAATGAAAACTATGTGGATTCATTAACACATGCCATGGTCAGCCTTGCAGCTATTAATAATGGATCATTTCCCCCAGCAATTCCTACCACCTTACACATGTATTGAATGTTGTGAGCCAAGTTCACTATTCCGCTGATGTCTTAATGTTGCACATCATTCCTGTTGTATCTTGCCTGATTCAAAATTTGCACAGCCAAACTTGAAAAACAAAATTCCTGTATGTTTTATAGAATTAGCTTTAATTACCTGGCAAATTGACTAGCTAAGTAAGCTAATATTATCATAAGCGTTAATAATGATTTAAAATAACTAAAATAAGCGGTAACACATTAATGCCACTAAACATAAATAACAGAATTTTGTTAAACTGGCTTACTGTATGTATAAGAAGCTTCACCTTGAGTGAACGTGTCCTTTAATTTGCTCACCCCCCTGAGTACATCCTGCCATGTTAAATACTTACCTCCCTCCCTGTTCCAGCAATCTTCACTGGGTAACCCTGCCTGGTACCATTTAGCCTTTCTCCCGAAAACTTCCCTGCTATCTCTTCTTCAAAAGTGAATTTGTCCTTTATTCACTCCATGGGGAAAAAAATAAAAATAATCTACTGACTGTGATTTAGTTGCTTTTTTCAATGGCAACTGACACAGAATAATAGAAAAGCCAAATATCTCATTATTGGGGCAGGTCTGGCAACACTTAATTTATTCCCAAAGTTAACCCTGAATACACAGGGGTTGATGTACTGAAGACAAATAGACTGTTTACTTTACAAGGGGATTTTCCCTTAGCTTAGTGAATAAGGCAAAGCTCCACTGACTCTTATCATCCAATCTTGTGCAAGCAAAAATGCACATGATTGGGTATTCCTTGCAGAGTGAATTTTCACATAATTTACTAAGCTAAGGGAAAATTCTCTTGCAAACTGAAAGTTAACTTGCAAAGTAAACAGTCTGTTTGTTTTTAGTAAATAAACCCCATAACGTCATTCATAACTATTAAACCTAACCCTCTGCCTAGCCCTTAAATCTTAATTTGACCCCAACACTTAGCTCTTGAATTCTTAAAATGAATCATTGAGACTTAACCTTAACCTAGCCCCTAAACCTCATAAACCCTAATCCTCACCCTAATCGTAACCCAACACTAACCTTAACCTCCAAACAGACAGACTTACCTTACGGAGGGCTGAAATATCCATGGTACATTCATGCAGTTCCCACACCTAATGCTACCTGTGCCAAACTCCTGACACTGAAATCATGCCCGTCCCAGTCTTGTCTCTGGTGTATTATTGTTGGTCATTGAGGCTTTGCATCATTAACCAGTAGTGAAGCACTAGGGGGCTTGAGTGACCACGGGATCTCTTTAAAGCAATAAGAAAATAGACATTCCTTTGAAAGAAGCCTCTAATTCATCTCGAAGATGGACCTTCACTAGATCCGCCCACCAGTGGAGATTAACAGGATTTTCTGACTCAGACTCCTGAGCTGTTTTCAGAGAGTAAAAGAGGAGTTCCAGATGTGCTGGAACATCTCTGGAAGAGTCCTTGGACAGGACTTCATGAATCTGTATTATATATCATGCCTTCCCAATGCTTATGGGTTTACCAATGCTGCACCACAGTAACTATACCTTAGAACAACATAATTGAATATAAATATACTCATCTCCCAGTCACTGATGAAATGATTTGTGATTCAGAACAGATCGGCAAATCACACTTTGCTCATCTACTTGAATACATACATACATACATACTGGTTTGAGAGATTTGTGGTGCATCATTCCATTCACGGAGACAGCCCTTGCTGACTTCTTATTCTGGAAATACAAGTTGCCTGGCCCTCTTCTTTAATTTGAGTCACTGACCCAGAACAATCATGTGGATGAGGACTTCTATCCTGATCTTTTTGATATGGGTTAGTGATTGTAAAATGAGTGAAACCAAAGACAGCCCAGAAACTAGAATCTTTAGGAGGTCTTCAAGGGGTCAACCGTAGCAGCCCCTCTGCTACCCCCATGACAAGTTTGCAGGTCCTGTCCTTGACCGTAACTAATCTTTAATGGAAGCATTTTTTTTTTACCATAAACTCATACTATAACTCTGGTAAACCCCATTAGTTTGTGTTCTCAGTGTTGCTTGCTAGTTTTCTAACCCCTAACATGACTTGTCTTGTCTCATTGTAAGTTTACAAGCCTCTGTAAATGGTATGTCATGCGGGAATGTATTTCTGTTATGTGAGGGGTATTACAAGTAACCCATAAAGCCTGGGCTCTGTCACTCTCCATGGCTGTCTGATGTATGTCAGAAGATTCTCAGGGCATATTTTCCAGTTTAAGGACTTTTTGTTTCTCTCCCTCTTTGCAGTGACGCCGCCCACAAAACTAAGATTTCATGTTGTGTCACAAGACAGTGTGCAGATTTCATGGAAAGCATCCAAAGATAGAATTAGAGGATATAAACTTCTTGTGACACCAAAATCAGGTAACCGCAGCATTATTTACATGTGACCTCAGAATGGAATATTGTAACAATTGATAAAGCATTTGGGGAATCTAATGATCTTGTTTTTATTATGTTATACTGTTGTTGTTGTTATTATTATGTGTTATTGCATTAGTACAATAGTCTGTTGTATATTTACACAAATATTTGAAATTTTAATCAGATGATGAAACTATATTATTGCAAACTCTCAGTTCTATCTATCAATGTCATTGCAGCAAACTCCATTCACATCTAGGCGTTTTGTCTCTTAAAGGTAAACGCAACAAAACGTTCAAGACAAGGAATCCCATTCATTTCTATGGCCCCTGTTCACACCTGAGCATTTTGTCGCATGAAGCTTTCCTTCGAAGTCTATGGGACCCAAAAACACTGTAATCTGCCAAGAAGTAGCTAATGTACTTTTTTGCAGAAACAGGCGTTTTTCTGCTTGCTACAAAGCGCTTAGCTGTGAACAGTAGACATGTGCACGGCAAAAAAAAATGTTTCTGAGCTAAACAAATGAATACGAAAAACATTTTCATTAGTTTCGTTAAAGGAAACTCACTTTATGATGTTTTGGATTCGGAGGCAACTAGCCTCCAAATCCGAAACTGCAGAATAAGCAGCGGCTATATCGGCCACCGATGCGTTCTGCTCAAGCGGGCCGCCATCTTGGAGTGTATCTTGTTATGCACCAAGATGGCGGCCCCCGCATGTTCCAGCACTGCCTTTTTGGTGTATACCAAGGTATACTCCAAAATGGCAGCGCGCATGGGCAGAACGCGCCGGCGGCCGATATGGCCCCCGCTCATGTAGAGTGTGATATCACCATCATGTGACCTCATTCGCTCCACTTCCAAGATGGCAGCGGATATGCGCAGAACGGCCGCCGCGTGTTCTGAAAATGATTTTATGTATGACCCAATATAGTGTTAGTATATTTAGGCAGATAATTTGTTATTTTGGATTCAGATGAAACGCCAAATCAACTGATTTTCGATGATTTGCAGGTTTGTCCGAATCCGAATGCTCATATCTAGTGAACAGGGGCCATATCAATGAGTAGGATTCCTTGACTTGAACGTTATGTGGCGCTTACCTTTGAGCGACACAACATCTAGGTGTGAACAGGGACTAAAGCTGGGCATACACTATTCTATTTTTTTTCATTCAACCCATGGGCTGAATGAGAAAAATAAAACCGATTCCTCCATCAACACTTATGAGCGCTGACCAAGGAATCTCCCGCTTTGCTCACTGGCTGCCAGCTTTGTTCATTCGCATATTTTCCGACCGGCTCTTTCGATTAGCTGATCGAGGGATGATGGTTGAAAGGGTGCCAACAATGGCACTATGGTTAGTTCTCCTAAAATTTGTGGATTGTAAGCAGTGATTGGCCAGTTCCTTCATTCTCATTGTTTCCAGCCCTAAAAAAGGGTGTTGTGTCTGCCCCCCTTAACGCGTTGGATGTTTGATCAACACAAATGTTAATCTTTTTTTATGGACCATTTTGTTGCTCTTCTGTTTTCTATCCATAAAGCTAGACAGAAACATCTATAATACCATACAGAGGAGACCCAACCTTAACTGATACGCTCTGGCAAGGAAAAAACAAGTTCTGTACATGAACAGCTAGCAAATTCTCTCAGCACTCGGTCTGCAGGAAGAGCTTTGGCTATTCTCAGAATGGACATATATTCTGGATGGTTATTACGCCCTTTCCTTTAGTCTAATTTAAGAGAAAAAATGGAATTCAGGAATTTCATTCATACTCAGTCAATGAACAAATCATATTTGTCCCATAACATCATACATAACTTCTAGATACAGTGACTGGCAATTCTATGTCACTTGTGCCTGAGCTACAGGCAGGGCAGAGAGTGCAGGCGTAATTTCCCACATTGTCTGAATGACCTGGTAGGATGGCATTGTGATTGTGGTCATAAGGCAAAGAGAAATCTGCAAACGAACAGGCCTTTGTTCTTCACAGAAGGGACTGGGTGGAAAATGGCTGAAACATCTCATACTCTTGAAGGAAATCCATGATCCTTTTTTAAAGTCAAGACTCCAGCCAAAATCTTTTCATTTTGCACAGAGTGAGGAAGGATTAGTTATACCTTCTGTTAGGTTTTCATTACTGCCTGTTCCCCCACTGATGATCATTTTTCATACTGGTTTTAATTAGACTAACAGACCTGCAAAACAAGCTGCTCTGCTGTGCTGTCTCTTTGGCTCACCCATGATGCTCTGGGAACCCTTTGACATGTACTAAATGTTAATTTGTAAAACAATTGTATTTATTTTGAGGCACTGGCTGGCAGGATTGGGGTGTGTATGGGACATCTAGGTTTCTCACCTACACATAGTGAGAGGTGCCAGGGTGTGTAGAAAACAAACTTTTTTTGTTTTCTCTGAATCTTAATAAGTTCTGTTCTGGATCCTGGAACTTGGAGGCTTTCTAATATAAAGCCTCCATTCCTAGGTCCTCTTCTTACCGGATAGCTAGACCTCATTATTAGTCTTAGCTGTCCACAGGCTTTTATAAATGTGAGCTGACGGATGCTCAGGGCTCTCCCCCTCTACTGTGGAAGCCTGCTGCTGGGTGAAAAGGCTGATTGCTGACAGAACACTAAAACGGTACAAGAGCTGTCTGTTTTTTGGGAGGGGGGGTACCCATTATAGGTCAGGAGCTGACCTTAGTTTCAGTCATAGCTGGGACGAGCAAATGTCTTGTTTGCTTTATGCTATGGACTTGCTGTACAAAGCCCTCCTGCATTGAGCTGTATTTGTTTGCTATCTTGCTGAATAAAAGTACAGGGCAAACCTGCTTGGACTGTCCCTGGGTGTCCCTGTCTTGTGCATGGTTTACTGCTACAGACCTGCAGATACTAGTTGAGTGTTTCCTCCTTATAATAATGTATAAGCATCACCTTTAAGGATCACTAATCAGACACAGTATGCAAGGCAGTGGACACCCCTAACTTTCCTTCTGCCTACTTTTCACACTTTTCACATCTTTTCACCATTGTTAATATTCTATTTATCAATGTTTTAAAGAAATGTGTGTTAGTGTATAGATTGTAAGTATATATGTGCAGGCAGCCATGTTTGCTTATTTCATATAAACCTAGATTTCGGCTTCGTTCTGGCATCAGTTGTACCTTTTGTTTGTTCCAGTTTCTGTAATTCAGCCCCAATCCCCAAGCTTGTAGCTTATGACCCTTCTGGTTATAGAAATAACTTTAGTTTATTTCAGTTTATGTTGTTTTTGCACATTAACATCCACATTTACTGCCCAAACACATTTCTGGGGTGGGATGCTCATTGTTCATTGTTCACAAACTGCCTGGTCAGAAATCATGAGCAGCTGGCATGAGGTGTAAACAGAGATTACATCATATTTTTAAAGAGTCCCCTTTTCGGTTTAATGTCCGTCTTGGTTCATTTACTGTATCTTTGTTTCTTTTTGAGACATAGGCAGCGCTCTAAGATCATTTATCTACTATCTGCCTGTAAGAACGTCTCACTTTTCTTTATAGCCGCTTTGAATGCTTCCAGGGCCTATAATGAGGCAGCGAGGTAATTGCCTCAGGCAGCATCTCCTTGGGTCACATGGAAAGAGGGGGCAGCCGGTGTGCCAGGTACGCCAGCCGCCCCCTTTCTGGCCAGCGTGTCCTAGCTTGCTACAGTAAGAGCTCTTAGAAACCTGGGACGCTCTGCCCGGTACCCTATGCAGCTCACTGACATCACTGATTACCAGGAGATGAGCATCCCACCGAGATCATGCCAACCAGTGATGTCAGTGACCTGGGCAGGGACGCTAGACAAAGTTACTGTGCACCTCTGCCTCCCCCCCCGGCCACCCTCACATGCGCGCCACCATATGCCTCCCCTTTTATGTGCACCATCAGAACCCCCCCCTGCGCTGCCTCGGGCACTGAAAAGTGTAGGGACCTCGCTGACTGCTACAGATATTTGTAGCCCCAAAGCTAAATATACCAAATTAATTAGTAAATGCCTTTTCTAGAAGTTTCAGTTGTCTCCTTCTGCACCAAACTGGTCATTGGAATTTAGATAAGTTAGAGCAACCATACCTCTGGATGACATTAGAGCAACCCTGCCTCTGGATGACATTAGAGCAACCCTACCTCTGGATGACATTAGAGCAACCCTGCCTCTGGATGACATTAGAGCAACCCTACCTCTGGATGATATTAGAGCAACCCTGCCTCTGGATGACATCAGAGCAACCCTGCCTCTGGTTGACATTAGAGCAACCCTACCTCTGGATTACATTAGAGCAACCCTGACTCTGGATGACATTAGAGCAACCCTACCTCTAGATGACATTTTTGTAAATATTGTCAGACGGTAAATAAAATGTTTAATAGTTACTTGTCACATCCCTCAAGCAGCCAATCTTGGACTTGTCAATGAGATGCCACTGGATGAAAAATCATCTGCATTGGACATATAGGAGTAGCTTATGTCTTCCTGCTGCACTCTATGACTCCTTCCGCTGAACCCTTTATTACTACTGTGTCCAATAGTGATGTATCGCCAGCAAAAGGAACTACAACATGCGCGGGGGCAGGCGTGCAACACTCCCGGACATGTCTGATGCAGAAGATTTTTCAGGCTGCATAGCTTTGTTGAAGCAACACAGCTGCAGCGGTGTAAGGTCCCGTGAGTGCTCACATCCTATACGCTGTGTATAGGACGCGGGGATGCGGGCTCTGAGGTTCAGGTGAGTATAACTTTGTTATTTTTGTACCAAGACAAAAATGGGCACTTATGGGTAGCACCACTGCAAGAGCCCAGAGTTCCTTTTTAAAAACATTTTTTTATGTTTTTCTGTATCAGAACAATACATGCCCTCATCACAAAAGCATTGGCCAGTTAGTCTGCCAGTTGTGTCACTCTAGTAGCTTTTTCAGAGGGAATGTTCAATGTGTTTTTCATTTTGTTAAAACAAAACTTGGCCAGTTGTATGAAAACCTGGATCAGCTCTATGGACAGCGTATGTGATAACAAGTTCCCTGAGTTAAAGCGTATGTGATAACAAGTTCCCTGAGTTAAAGCGTATGTGATAACAAGTTCCCTGAGTTAAAGCGTATGTGATAACAAGTTCTCTGAGTTAAAGCGTATGTGATAACAAGTTCCCTGAGTTAAAGTGGACCTTTCACCTTTCAGTAACTTTTCAAGTCTGCAGTATTAGTTCCTGACATGTCAAAAATCCTACCTTTTTTCATTATAAAGCATTTCCTGAGATACAGTCCAGTGACTTTGCCTAGGCTGAGATGATGTCATCAGTCTGCTGCCGGCAGGAGGAAGCATTTCCTCAGTCTCCTCTCCCCTAGTGAGCAGTCTGCTGCAGACGGGTGGAAGCACTTCCTCAGTCTCCTCTCCCCTAGTGAGCAGTCTGCTGCAGACAGGTGGAAGCATTTCCTCAGGCTCCTCTCCTCCAGTGATCACACTGCTACATTGTAAATATGTACAAGGTGAGAGGCTTCAGATCTGTGTCCAACATTTGTGAACACAACCAAGAACTGCATTGGCTCCATGGACTGTGTCATCTGAGTCAACATCTCAGTCCAGGAAGTAGAGGGTGACCTTGGATGATGACAGAACAAAGATGATGCCTTCTTTCAGGAGAGAAAAGCAGATAACGGCATTGTCAGGGGGAATACCACAACACTTAAAAAAATATATCTGATGCAAAGTCCACTTTAACATACTGCATACTCGTACTGCTGTTTATGACCCGCAGCCAATCAGAATAAATCTTGTACATTGTACTTAATGTGGGTTTTATATGACAAATGACAAACAGATTTGTGTGATTAACCACTGTTTTGATGGAGGGTTATAGAAAGTGGGTTTAAAGGGGGAGTTTTTTTTTACCAGCTGAAGAGCCCAGCAGATTAAAATGAATCTGAATAAAGTAACATTGTGATGAAGGTTGGCTCATGACCCCGATATTAACTTTAGCCGCTTTTGTGAAGAATGATCGGAATAATGAGCATTTTCCTAATGTATTTGCAATATTCTGCCATGATGAAAGATGTCTGACTCAATGTCTTCTCATGTTCAGGTGGGAAAACCAACCAGCTAAATCTTAAAAACAACGCCACCAGAGCCATCATTCAAAGACTTGATCCTGACCGGAGTTACAATGTACAGATCATTGCCTTTAATGAAGATGATGAAAGCAAGCCAGTTCGTGGAGAGTTTAGAAGTACGTAACTGTGACGGGCACCAATAGCTGATTAACGTGTGTGACTAGGAGCTCAAGGGGCTTCATTAACTAAAGTGTTTAATAAGGGACAGTCTGTACTGCCTCACATCAGCCAATCAAAGTCAAACTCATCAGACACAATCCTATCTGCAGCACCATTAGGTCATATATAATATTATGGAGGAAATTTTGGACAGCTGACCAGCACACCCAGGGGTGTCCCTAGAGCTTTCTCTACCTGAGAATGGTGGGGTATGGGGTTGGGGGTTTGCTGGTGGTGCATGGTCTGGGGGAAGGGGTGCATGTTTGTTTGGTTTATTGCCAAGAGCTTGGTGGGACACCAGCCAAAGCATCCCGCTCAGCTCCGGGCAACCAGTGATGTCAGTGAGCTGGGCAGGTCGCTGGTCAGAGCGTCACAGGTTGCTAAAAGCTCTTAACAACTTGGGACGCTCTGGCCGGAACAGAGTGGCAGAGTTTCTTGAAAGCCCACTCCATGACCTACATATACTTGTCTGCACTGCTCCATCACTCAGTGTCCAAACCCCGTATAAGCTTAGTGTCTGAGCTCACATAGATTTGATGACACCCACCTTCTCTTTACATGATAATATTCAGACTTGGTGATTGACCCCTCAAGCCCAGACACTGTATTTTGGAAGGACGTGTGCTCTCCCATAGCTGAAAGCACCTTGAAGTATTTTGGAAGGGTGCCAGCATGGTTTATAAATAGCTTGTGGCAAGGAGGAAAAAACTTTGCTAGGAAAGAAAAGGAAGGAGAGAAGAAAATCTCCTTGAGTGGCCTGCACAGAGCCTTGATCTCAAGCATGACTGTGGCCCTGTGTTGAAAGCCAGCTCGGAGACGTTTTGATGAGTTTGGTGTGGAAGAACTTGAGTGGCCTCCATAGGTCCTTTATCTCAATTCTACTGAGCACCTTTGGGATGAATTGGAACGCCCATTACAAGCCAGGTCTTCTAATCCAATAATAAAGAATAGAAAGAGAAGTTGGGGTTTTGGGCACCAATTGACAAGTGCCAATGAACTTCAAACAACTATGTAGTATAAAAATATATTTTTAATTTGGTGGAAAAGTTAAAAATCATCAGTGTGATACATAGAAATAAAACAATGCATGATTAGATGGGAACCTCCTTGCACCCACTAGGTTCCATATATGAGGTAATAGAACATGATTAGATAATAATTATACACATGATTAGGGAGTTCAAAATTGGATACAAACAATAAAGAACATTTCATCCATAGGCTGAAATAACCGAAAACCTATAATGGAAACACATTTGGTGTGTCGTAGTGTAGTACTTGCAGAGCTAATTGGAGATGCCATACTTGCATTATTGTGCTCAACGCGTCTCGCGCCGCGGGGAGCTTCATCAGGAGGAGGAGGTCTAAAGATCATACAAAAAACATGATATAAATACTAGAACATCAATCTAATTAAACAAACCAACCCAAACTATTAATACTGATATAGAGGGGTCAACATAGTAATTCATCAATTGTACCGAGATACAATATTGACATGATACAAGGGATCACTTGTGTAAAATGGTTTATGGTGTATATAACACTTCTTTGATCAGATGGTATGTAAGGAGACAGTAGACATGATGCTTAATATGATACATCTGAGGATCCTCGTCATCTATATATATATATATATATATATATACATAGGCATATATCTGTTGTGGTTAGATTATGAGTTGGAATATGACATTCATTTATTATAATTAACTAGGGGTTGGCACCTCATTCAGGACCCGCGCACCACCAATCCTTTTTTCTTCTAATCCAATGCTAATTATCTGACCTCCCAAATGCTCTTCTGGCCCAATGAGCATAAAGCAGAAAGCCCCCAGGATAAAAGTAAACAGTTCCCAGGCAATTGCCTATGAACGGCATATAAAGTGACAATGGTTTATTTTATATCTTGAGTAAAACCAATTCATGAGACGGATACCTCAAAAGGGACAGAATCTTTGCAGACTTGTTTTCTAATTGGCTTTGGCTTCCACATGCTTCTGTTCAGTAGGAATTTGTCATGTCTCTCATGTTCCACTTTACGGGCAGAAAATATTGTAATTCTTCTGCTAATTCTATCATTTCTCATTATGTGTTTTTCTTTGGGTTCTAGTTAGGGATTTGGAAAAGAAGAGAAAAACTGCCAAAAATCCAAAGTCGGAAAGTGAGAACCAGATCCTGGAGGAAGGTATGATCCTCTAAACATTTCACTTTTGAAGCAGTAAGCAAGGAGTTTAAACACTTACATCTGTCTAATGTCAAATGAATATAATGGAAGAATGACTTTCACTTGCTTTGTGGCAGTATTTCTGTATATATTGGCATGGTGCTGTTAAGGTGTATTTCCACTTATGTTTGTTATGTCTTCACACAGCATAATGAAAATAAAAAATATATATTTTTTACCTTTTAGCTGTTTTGTTGCAGCAGACAACATAGCTGAATTCAGGTTTTTCTCAGCACCCTCACAGTGACTTATAGAAAGACTTAGGATGGAAATTTGTGGATTGTGTTTCTCTCATAAACTTCATTAACATACAGTGCAAACCCCTCCTAACATTACAAAGAAGCAAAAGCCAAGTAGAAATTGTATCCCTTAAGAAGCTAATAAATGCTAACCCAAGTAAAACCAATATTAACTGCAAGAAGCATTTTTTTAGCTTATAGTATGTGAATGGAAGCATGTAACAAAACTAAGCTAGGTGTTATCCCAATTTGGCTGGGAAAGTGGAAGTACACTTTCAGGTATTGAATTGCCCACTATAAAATTAGTTATTTTCTCTTCCAGTAGACAGCTATTGTACCTGTTTTGTTATTGTGCTCCTTACATGCTGAGAAAGACATATCAGTGCATTGTAACCCATCAAATTGTATATAATGGGCAAAGCACAGATTCAAATTAAGCCCACAGCCTTACAGGCACAGCAGCTGGGGAACCTATGGTAGTGTATTCCAGGGGTTGGTTTATTTAGTATTCTACTCTCTTTGATTTACTTGTACACCAGTTATAGTGGGCCCCACCTCAGGCTGTTATGTGCTTGGCATGTAATGGGTATCCAATCATACAAAATCTTAGGGACTTATGATAAAGAAAAACAAATCTGTGCAAATGGCGATCATTGAGACAATTCATTTAATTTCATTTTACAGAGATTAAATATAAAATATTATTTGCCAGCACTGAGCTTCTCTCCTTTCTGGGCACTAGACTGCTGATTTATGGAATGCTGTTAGCTGCAGACTTTATTCCAGGCAGAGGATTTACAGGAACTTCCTATGTTATGTAAAGACTTTGTACTCTTACCATCTACTATAAAGCAGACTGTCCCTAAGCATTAAACCGTACTGACTGCAGTCATTACTACTTTTCCTCCTTAGTCGTTGTCTATGCCAGATCCCACAAGGCCAAGAGGGCTGTGTTGAAATTTAGGAAAGCCATTACCCTCAATGCATGCTCTTAGGGTCTTATTTTTTATCAAAGCCCAGCTAATCACATTACAGGTGCATTAAAACAAAAGCTGTACAAAGTTTTAGTTTGTTGCTTTAGAGAGAAGTCACAGCCTAAGCAGGACAGCCTGCCCCCAGCCAGCATGCTGCAAAGAAGAATCCTTGCTTTCTGTGTCGAAACAGTGGTCACTCTGCAGAGATCTGACAAAGCTCATGCTCCCTGCTGATTGGAACGCTGTAGCTCTGACTCAGCAGGGGGGTGACAAAATCATAATAATTCTGAGTCTAAAGCTGGCCATACACTGTACACATTTTGGCCGGTTCTTGATGTTCGTCCGAAAATCATTCAGTGGGTGACCCTTGCGCCACCCTTCCATCAGGCATCCTTCAATCAGAAAATCCAAAACAGCCCAGATCGAGATTCTTCAATTTACACTGTTTAGCATAAAAAATATAAAAAAGAAATATATGTATTTTTTTTTTTAAACACAAATATTAAAAAAAATAAAAAACAACAGCATGTGACTATCTTAAGATTTCGCATTTAGAGATGGAGCTTGACATCTGCTGCACTTCACAGTTGTGCGTTCAGCATGTTTGTGGTTTGATTCCCATTAACCTCTATGGTAAACATAAGGGTCTATTTATAAACAAATGCAAATTTTCAACAAAAAGGCTGCTAGGCTTGTGCACTGCATTATACGAGGAGGTCACATGCTTCTCTTATACCTGGAAGCACCGGGTATTTACTAGCAGCTATGGCAAAGGCAGGAGCAGCAGCTAAGCACTATGAAGGTGAGTATAAGTGCGTTGAAGGGTGGATTGTCAATTTGCCTGTAATGGGCGAGGAGATTGGGTCATTCCCTTGCCTGGTGCCCCTGGTGCCACCAACATGCTGCTTCGCGACAGCCACAGTTCTGTACACACCGAAAGAGGGCGGCCTTAAACAGGCCACAGCCCATCATGTCACTCCTCCTGAGCACCGCTGCCTCCATGCTTTCCCACCAGCAGGAGTGGGGACAAGGAACTGAAGGGACTGGAGGGACAGGCAACCATGCCAGCAGGCGGACTTAAGTAAAAACGATAAGTAACTGCTGGTGAGTGTGATAGTGTACATGTAAATATATGAGTGTATGTATGTGATTATATGTATGTGGGTGTGAGTGTGTGGGTGTGAGTGTGCATATGTTTGTGGGTGTGTGTAGGTTGGTGGGTTTGTGTGTTGTCAAAATTCATTATAGGGGGTGCTTTGCGCTATGAATAAAGGGGCTGGAATCAGGGCCATCCCTACCTTGTTCTCCACCTGAGGTGGCCAGGAGAAGGGGGGAGCGGTGGTGAAAGCTGAGTGGAAGGAGGTGCTAGTCAGCCATCTGCCCCACACCTGCCACTCCCCCAATGAGATGCTACTGCCTCATTATGGGAATGTCCCTTAGTGGAATGAATCATAGTGGGTGCTGTGCACTAGAGTGTATATACTCCTGACTCCTGCACTATGTACATTGCATACTCGTGACCCCTGCACTTTTTTCCAAGGGCTGTATATTACTTGTACTCCTGACTCCTGCACCCTGTATGTTACTCACTTCTGATCCCTGCATTTTGTATGTTGTGCACTCTGTGCATTGCATTTTCCTGAGCCCTGCACTTTGTTTGCTGGGCTGCACGTTATTTGTACTTCTTACTCCTGCACTCAGTACTGCACATAACCCCTGTATCAGATTTCAGGTGACACATTATGCTCCAGACATTAAAATATGTGAATGGAAGTGAATGCCAAGTTTGCTCATTGCTAAAAAGGTAGAAAAAGATTACATTTACAGCGACATTTGTATATTATTGTTTTAACATTTTCTTCAAACCTTCCTCACTTTTTAATTGGGCCATGCTAGGTTAGCTTAAAAAATAGTCGCTGCACCCTGGTGGTACTTGATATATTTCATGCTGTTCAGGGAGTTCTCCACATCTCTAGGGTTGTCTACCCCTAATCTTTATTACTGGTAGTGTTAAAAAGCAAGGCACAGTGATTGATAGCAAGTCCACAGTACGTTTTTATTAAAGGCTCATGTCAATGGGAATTCGATTTGCTATTTGCTTTGCCTGCCGTTTAAGGCTGGACTCTGGGATAAGCAAATATTGTCTAAGAGGTTTGTGTATTCTTCTTGAATCTTGGTGTGCTTTGTGTATTTCTGCCAGAAATGTGCACTAATCCAGTGTGAAACTTAGATCTTCCTGTAAAAAAGTCTGCTCACTGCTGCTCTCTCTGCTTGTGAAGAGTGACTAGTCTTGCCTCCGCCCCCTCCTGTAGTTTTTAGCAGGCATCCTGTAGTGGGTGTGGTCTGATGGGTCCCTCTCACTGTTCTATTGCCAAGGGTTTATGGACACCCAGCCATCACACCGAGCTAAAGCATGTGGATGTCCTTCCAAATTTTGGGTTCAGGTGTTTCTAGTAAAGGGTAATAACAGTACTGCAGGGTGTATAAATAATTTGAAGAAGTAGCTTAAGGAAGACCCTTTTCAGTTTCAGCATGACTATTCCCCTACACTTCAAGCTATATCCAGAAAGACATGGTTTGACAAATTTTGTGTCAAGCAACTTGAGTGGCCTCCACAATGCCCTGACTACAACACCACTGAACATCTTTGGGAAATAATTCTGATTTGTGAGCCATGTCTTCTCACCTGACCTCACAAATACTATTTTTGGCTGAATGGGCACAATATTCCACATACACATTCCAAAATCTTGTTGAAAGCCTTCCCTGAAGAGTGGAGACTGTTATAGCTGCAAAGGGAAAGGGGATGGGGGCAACATTATATGAATGCACAAGGTTTTGGACTGGGATGTCCAACAAGCTCACTTAGGTGTGATGGTCAGGCTTTACAGTTCAAGCGCCTTCCTTCCACAATTCTAGTCTCCTAGTCTCTTTATTATTTGTTGTAAAGACACAGCAGACATTCTTTAGAGGCCACAGGCACATTAAGTTCCATCACTGGCCATACAGGTACATAAGGCACAGACCTAGAGGGAAGAACCAAGGGAAAAACAAATAGAGAAAAAAACAATTATGTTGTTCTAAACGGGTCTTTACTTTTCAGATATATTTTCTTATTGATATCAAAGAGTGATGAGTGCAGTTCATTTCTCATTTAGGGTACTTTCTTTCATACACCGCCTATAGCACAATAAACATTGTAGAAGGATCCAAGCTAGAAATGTAGAAGGAGCTGAGTGGTGATGATATACTGTACAGATTAAGAAAAGAGCATGATAGATGGGAGGGCAAATCACGCTCCAAAGAACATCAAAGACCTGTATGTAAGTTTGTTGTATGAGGATGGTTAATGTGATGGGAACCTGTGATATACATTGAAAAGTGGTGAAAGAACAAAAGTTATGAATGAGAACATCACAGGTTAGAGGCATTCTTGAGCTGAGGAGAGCAAGCAAAAGCTCAAATGAACTTTCAGTTTAAATCAGCTAAATACATTCTAAGTATATCAACACACATGGGGCCAGATAGTGTGCCTATGTTAAAGAGGATTTGTGGTGTACACCAACGGAAAAATCGCAAATTGCCATTTTTCATAACAGAATCACAGTTTCTGTGCTTTATGAACTCTATGAACTAATATCTGGCCTACAATGTAGCACAGATATTAGCCTGCACCTCTCTACCTGGTGTGACTAGGAGCAGATCTGCACATTGGGCTAACTGCTTCTGATAAGCGTTTGTACAGACGTTTAACAGGGAGACTCAGCAGGGAAAACGCTGATCACCTCCTGATCACAGGGGAGAGAGAAAAGAGGAAGAAAATACAATGAGCTGCTATTACTCACTGTATTACTCCTTGAACAGTGACAACACGTCAGGTCAGGGGCACCGTGCACACGTTTGTGCAAGGCACTGCACCATAAATAGTTTATTGAGCCCATAGTGTGCAAAGTCGTAGTCCCCAACAGCTAGGTGTTTTATCGCTCAAAAGTAAGTGCAACAAAATGCTCAACACAAGCAATCCCATTAATTTCTATGGCCTCTGTTCACATCTGAGCATTTTGTTGTGCATTTTGTCGCACAACGTTTCCTGTTGAAGTCTATGGGACCAAACAGAACTGAAATTTGCCAAAAAGTAGCTCATGTACTTTTTCCAGCAATAGGCATTTTTTAGCTTGCGACAAATCGCTCAGGTGTGAATAGGGGCTATAGAAATGAATGGGATTCCTTGTCTTGAGTGACTTTTTGCTTTCAAGACAAGTGAATGGGATTCCTTGTCTTGAGCATCGCACTTAGCTTTAAGTGACAAAACATCTAGGTTACGGCCTTCACTCGATTCCTATATTAACACATGTTGGTCCACATGTTAAGGTGCATTGCTTTAGGACAGCCCATTGAAAAATTGTCAATGCACCTGTAACTCAGACACAAGATGTCACGATGCTAGGCGGACAGAGCAACCACAGGGTCCTGGTATTACAACTTGAATGCATGGAGGAGGCATTCCTCACATAACAGCTGCAGTCCTCGGTGCATGGGAAGCTGTGATGGAGCATGGCTGTGGCTTCCCAGGCTTCCCATCCAATCAGGAAGGCGGGTGGGTGTCCTACAGTTTGTGTTTGTTGTCTTTAGACAGCCTTAGTAGAGAAACTCGTCCCCAGCCGACATTCTGCAGAGAAGAACCCTTACAATATTGATAAAACAAAGGCACAAACTGTCAATAAATGTAAACAATCTGTCTTCGCTATCTACACTGTGAATACAATTTGTAGCTTTATTCAAATAAAATACATACAAATTAAATATTGGAATAGTTTAAAAAAAAAATTTAGACCCTTATTGACTTTCCACATTGCTTTAGGAATTCTTTTAAAAAATTCTTTGCAGTGAAATTTTGGATGTAATATCAGATTGTTGCCAGTATTTCCCGTTTTGGCTGACATGTTGATATAAACTCCATGTGGCACTCTCATCTATAATAATCCTAATGAGACTCACATCTGTCCTCTGGCTGCCGATTCTAGCACAAAGCATGCCACTACCACTTTAAACTGGCTTACTAGTTTTACAGCAGTTCATTTTTGAGACTGTAGTCAAAATGTCAAATAATATACTTTATATTCTATGTATTTTTATGTTTAAAGTACGACTGTTACCTTATAATAATACGTTTGATTTTAAATTGTTGTATATCACTAGATTTATGAATTTACTGTTAAATTAAATTTGAAAAGCACATTATTCTGATCTGATCAAATTCTAATATTAAAAGGATTTTTTATGAACACTGAAAAACAAGTATTATTATTATACAGGATATATATAGTGCCAACTGTTGGCACTATATCTATAGTGACACAGATATAGTGCCAACAGTTTGTGCAGCGATCTACAATATAAGGAAGACATTACAATACAATTCAAGACAAGATGGTAAGGAGGGCCCTGCCTGTGACGGCTTACAATCTAAAACGGAGGAGCAAGTGGTAGCTGTGTGGGGATGAATAGTTTGAGAATGTGATGGTTCAGTGGTTAGTTTGAGGTGGGATAAGCTTTCCTGAAGAGATGAGTCTTTAGGGATTGCCTGAAGGCAGTCAGAGTGGGAGATAGACGGGCAGGTTGAAGTAAAGGGTACCAGAGGATTGGAGAGACTCTAGTGAAGTCCTCAAGGTGAGCATGGGAAGAGTTGACGAGGGAGCTAGAAAGCAGGAAGTCTTTGGAAGAGTGAAGGGGACGGTTAGGGTGATACTTTGAGACAATGTTGGAGATATACACTGAGCGATTGGTTAGGTGGATGAGACTAGCAGCAGCATTCATGATAGACTGAAAGGGGGATAGCCTGTGTAGAGGTCAGCCAATGTGGATCTATAACCGAGTGATACACAAATAAGATACATTTGTGTTAGTAGTTTAGGTACTTGAATTAATTTTTAAGATCCAATTTCTGAGTTTAGTGTCAATATAAGGCAAAATAAGGATAAAGCGTTGATTAATATTTAAATAGTTTTTTTTAAAAAGATTTAACTCCTGAGTTTGGTGTCACTTTAAATACACAGATAGTCTTATAGGAAGATTTTTGTTGAAATTAATAGACTGGTAGCAGGGCCTCTTTAAGTCTTTCTGGGTCTCACTTACTTCTCAGTGGTTCTTAATCTCTGTTTTAATTGCCAATGTTAGTAACAGTTTTAAAATCTGTGCTACTTACATTCTCCATGTAGCAGTTTTTTTAAAAGCCATGGACTAGAGAGAAGTAAACACTCTCCAGAAACGTAGCAGATATTTATTTTTGGCCTGGGTATAAAGAATCTGAGCTGTGCTTCTCTCAACTTAAATTTAAGTGTGCATTTTTTTAGCTGTGGCTGGAAACTTATAAAGGGAATTCTGTTGATCTACTTGTACAATTAAAAAAGGATTGACATCTGCACAGTGTTCTTTCTGAGAGAGGGGTTTATTGTAGAAGATTCAGAGCTAATGGATACTCTACAGCCTACACTAGAGGTTCATAACCTCTGTGAAGGGACATCAAAGGAGGGACATCATAAAATTTTAAGGAGTAAAGAACGTGCAAGCAGTGACTGAACTATTGCCATAGTGACCCAGGCAGCCCCTATGGGGCCTGGGGGAAACAGGGGGGCCCAGCCAGTATGAGAAACAAAGGGGTCCCCCTGATGCCTTGCGGCCGCCTGGGGCGCTATGGCATTGCAGGCTGCTGGCTGTCACTGGCGGCTGTGAGGAGGAACATGCCACTGTCCAGATCATTGACCACCTGTCAGTGATCTGTGCAGATTCCTCCACACAGCCACTCCTGAGTCAGTGACAGCAGCAGCTTGTGGTGGAGGAGGACGGACCCGGCGGCGGCAGTGTAGGAGAAGGTGGGGGTTGGCGACGATGGAGGAGGCGGGGCCCACTGATGACTGAGGACGAGGCGGGGCCCCGCGGTGGAGAAGGCTGACAGCGGATAGGGGCTGACAGGTAAGAGGTTTACAGAGGTGTGACCAGCCCATCTGCGACCCTGCAGAGCCCATCATAGAGAGTCTATAGTGGGCTCTGCAGGGTCACTCTCAGGTGAGCTGTGTGGGATCTCAGGGGGGCTCTGCAAGAGGGCCCCATACAAAATTTTGCGTGAAAGGTCTACTTTTCAACATTTGCTTCTAAGCAGTTTTTCAGAATAACAATCAAGTTGGGACAGTACCAGAAGTTTTATTGTCTTCTGGTAATTTCAGACGCTGAATGCACTAGTACACACTGCCCTGCACGTTCAAGCAACCTTAATATAAATAAGCTTTAAGGACAAGGCTGTCAAATCCCAGAAACCAGGTAGCCAATGCTTCTCAAAAATTACAGACTAACCTTTGAGGTTTTACCTAGTCGTTGTCAACAAAGCTGGCTTCTAAAATAAAATCCTCTTTGCTTCTCGATTAGACAGACTGGCTTCTGAATTCCATAATAATTTGACCACCCTTGCATTAAAACCCGACTGCAACCAAACTGTTTTATTTCATTTTGGATATAGTGGGGAAGTACTGGAGCACCATGTTGGGTATATAATGCCATTTGTGTTCCTGTTGGGGAAATTTGTCTTAACTTCCTATCTTGACAAAAAACTTCAGGCGGCACATAGACAAAACATAAACACATTCTTAGTAGAGTGGGGAAGGACTTAAACGTCTGAAAATGTTTTATTGTTATCAGCACCTTTCTGTCCCACCAATTTATGTTACATTATTTGTATTAAGCTGGAGTTGGGCTTCAACATTATAATCAATACTACAATTACGTTATTTACAAAATTCTGTTAAGTCATTAAATTTGATATGTTGGAAAGTAGCTGTGCTGATACAAGTGATATCCCATAGACATCCCTTAAAGTAGCCATATACATTTGGTTCACAGGACGTGAATGTGAGGTGCTGGATCTTCTGCTTTTCAGGGTAATATTATAAAACAGAACCTCATTCATGGAGTTCAGTGGCTTTGGCTAGGGAGGTCTTAAACCACAGACCCTCAAAGAACAACTTGGGTGGAATCCAGAGGTTAGAAAAGTAGTAAGAGTACCACACCAATGGTGGTCAAATTGGTAAAAATGTATGACTTTATGATCGCGATAACACAAAATAAACCAGGCATCGTGTTTCGGAGGTTAAAGATATATGGAGAAGAATGGCAGGATACTATGCGAGTTTAGAATACGTTTCCTATTTTCTTTCTGATTTTATTTTTCATCTTTTTTTTACTTCTGGGCATCAGCTGCTGAAACCCTTAATCAGAAGGGAAACAGAAATCTTGGGGGTGATTTACTAACCTAAACACACGCACGCACCAGGTGTGTGTGCATTTTTACACAGCAAAACGTATTTATCAACCAAACACGAGCAACGTGTCACATTTTCACGCCGTTATGGTGCGTTTTTATGTATTTACGTACGTGCGCGTCATGTAGCATGTGCCATAGGCTACACGCCGCTCTAATAGTGGCATGCAAGTCTCTAGAAACATATTTCCACTAATGCCATATATGGAAAAATTATGCACATGATGCATATATAATGCTGCTTCACCTCTATGCCTACAACCATCCCAAAAAACACTTTGAAAATGCTAAAAACAGTATTCAAAAATATGGAACTTACACACCACTGACATGTTCAGCTCTGTATGAGCCAACTGCACATGTGTGGAGGCAAGTTCACACGCTTCTTAAGCCCAGAAACATGAGCACGCCGATTCTTCACGATTTCTTGGTAAATTGAATAGCAGCGTGTTCACACGCGACTATTATTCCAACCATTCTGTACTGTCCAGAGGTTTTTGAAAGCTTATTTCCTCTTGGCAGTTTTTAAGTGTTCCTCATTCCACTTATGGAGAAACTTTATTTATTTTTTGCACTACCTAAATAATGTCCCAAAAACATGAGTGCATCACAGTTTAGACAAAATGGTTAGCTCATACATTTACATTCCTGCATTCATCAACGCAAGCAACACAAGGTAGAGCTAATTTACACAACATCACCTTGCAATTCATGCAGGGCTTTGCACAACAGACCTGCTGGGTGTGTACACACTACAAAGGTGTCTAGATTCCACCAATAGATCATGCTGGGAGGGAACACACTACAGAGGTGTATACTTGTTCGTGGTGTGTTTATAAGGTTTGTCTCCGGAACGCTCAAAGTTCCTAGTGTCCTGCCCTTTTTTTTCCACACAGTTTTCAAACCCCCGATGAAAAGAGACTCTTTTGACCCCTGAAATGCATTGGATGTCTTATATTGTACTAATCCCCATTATTAAAAAGTAAATTTCTCTGCACTCTACAATGATTGATGTGGCACACTCATTCTAACTTCTATTCATATATTAGATGGAAGTCATATCATGCTTATATACAGACTTTCTATTAAGTGATATTGACATAAACTGCTCGTGTTACCTGTTTACGTTAAGAGCAGACACGCCTAGCCGTAACCTATTCTTAAGGGAACCATAACAATTGTCTGGGAAACTCCAACTGGGCTGATGGATGGATCATCAAGGAGTGGCAGTTCACATCTACAGGGGTCCATAGACACTACGCCTGTTGTAAAATGACTGGATAATAATTATCTATGGTTTATGGGAACCTCAACATTAATCTGGCTATCATTTATGGTAAGCCTGTTTTCTGTCTTTATTTGGAGAACCTGATATGACCCTAAATCGTTCAATTGACTTTCCTAAAAGTAGACACTTGTTTTTTTGAACTGAAGACACTTATTTTTAACTGAAATATTAATTATATATAATTTTGATGTTGGTGTCCGGGTTAAGGAAAAAAAATGGCCTCAGGCATCAGTTTTGTAGTATGTATAATCTAGACCAATAAATATTCCCTGGGCAGTGTACATGATAGTAACTGTTTCTGATTGTAGTGATGGGACTTAAGCCAAGGCACGTTAATGATAGATTTTCTGCCTATGTACTGTAATCAGTACAATCTCAGCCTAGTGCATACTGGGACAATGCTTCCTGCTCAGTAATGTGAGATGGTATCAAAGCTCAGTCATTTCCACTCTGAATGATGACTGAGTGGGAAACCCTATATTATATATAGAGTATATAGGATAAATTGCTTTGTGTACTCACCATGAATATACATCATCTGCGAGTTTGAACTTTTTTTAAACATATTTTTCTTAATAACATTATATTATATTATATCATAATGTATATCCAGGGTCATCTTCATGAATAATGTCCAGACTGGACCGCAATTCTAATGGTGGTTCATTAAATTTGCTCTCTATTCTCAGAGATGGCCCAATGTCTAGTGAATGGATAAGCTGCATTGTTAGTTCTGTCATTGTTTGATAGGCTGCTTTTACAGGGATATCATCTGTCTTATATATGCTATATGCTTGATATATGCTTATTCATGCTGCTGGTCTGTAATGAATTGACAGGCTGCACTTTAATGATTCCAGAGGAACACATTTAGGAGGTGCTGGGGTTTCTGTGCTTATTCAAATCCTTCAGATGCAAGGCAACAAAACTCAATGGTTTTGATAAGGCAGCTCTCAAACACAACTGGCCTCCCTGGTTGGGTATCCAGAAGCAACTCAATGTTTACAAATAATTGGCACCAAACCAAAAGGTGAAACAAATTATGAATAATTGAAGGCACTTTTGGACTCTTTCCCCTTTTGGCTTGGAGCCCATTATTTCTAAACATTGAGGCACTTTAAGTGATGTCTGTGGTTTCTCGTGAATGGATAGGCTCCATTTTTAGTTTTATCAATTGCTGTTCTTTAGCAAATGGATAAGCTGTATTCTCCTTTATGCTACTGGTCATTAGTGCATGAATAGGCTGCACTATCAATGATGTCTCTGGTGTCTCTTGAATGGGTAGGCTGCATTCTTAATTATGTCACTGATCTTTAGTAAATGGATAGTCTGTGTTCTTAGTAAGGTCATCCTCAGTGATGTCACCTTTCTTTAGAGAACAGATAATGTAGGCTTCAGTTCCACTGATGCCACTGGCATATGCTGCATTCTCCATGAGTTCACTGGTCCCTCTTGATCTGATAGGCTACATTCTCAATGATGTCACTATACTACTTGCTAAGAAATGCTTTAGTTAGTCATATTCTTGGTTTCTAGTGAATTTATAATGGGATTCTCAATTGCATTTTCACTTTCTGATAAATGCATATGCTGCCTTTCCAGTGGTGTCAGCAGTCTTTAGGAAATGCATAGGATGTGTTCTCAATGATGACACTGGTTTCTAATTGATGTATATGTTGCATTTTCACTCATTGGTTTTGGTTATTCCCTAAGCTGAATTATGAATAGCTTTCCTACAATTGGGTACTTAGGGTCCACAACTGACAGAGACTGAAATATATTGTTGCTGGCATATACTGTACCACATGCTATGAGTCAATGGCCTTCCTCTAGACGTTCTACCAATCGTTTGTCCATATCCCGGCAGACTGAAAACAATACCTTTATGAAGCTGAAATAATGATACTTTCTTTCTTTTATAGCATTCTCATTTCATTGCCGAGCTCAGGCCTAATCCATATACTAGACATGGATTTCCCTCTAGACATTAAAAAAAAAAAAGAAACATTTCCAGGCTGTCTCTATGAAACCACTTCTTCAAATCACAAACCTCTTTCAGCAGATGGATGTATTCAGGGATGAAACGGATGGATGTCAAGGACAGATATTGCAATTTTATTCGGTTGTCCGCTTTGTCCAAAAATTGTGTTTAATGCTATTTCTTTGGCGTGACAATGACAACAGCAGAAGTGTACAGTATATATATATATATATATATATATAGCCAAAATGTTTTTCCTGGTTTTGGATATAGTGAAAGGTTAGAACCCCTATCATGTCTCCACTGAGGAGATTAAACCTTTTTGTAACTCCCCCTGCTATGTAGAGATTTATGTTGCATCTATGGGACGATAAGTGAAGGAAAATCTCTCCAAGGAGGACAAAGGCACCATAAACCTTTCCCTACTATATCTCAAACAATCCATACACTTTAAAGCAGAGCTCCAGTTTCAAATGTCTACTTGGGCTAGTACAGGATGTAGTCACTCCCATGCCTTGCTTTTTTGCTTGAGATTGTTGCATTCAGCAATCCTCTAAGCCACCTCTAATGTCTTTAATTTAACTTACAGTCAGCATTGCAAAGCCAATTCTTGCCCTGACAGATTGTCTTTTGAATGTCCCCCCTTTTGCTGTTTATACTACTGACATCAGCAGGTTTAGAGCTGCTGCCCACCCAACCAGAGAATTGGGAGGGGAAGAAGGATGGGATTGGTCATATGACTGCAACTTTATAGTTCTTGTAGGTATAGTTCATAGCTATTCTAAATAGTAATAGCTTGTGTTGACCATGAAAAGGAGGAGGGGCTGGCTGGAGTTCTGCTTTAGGGACATAATTCAAAGCGACACAAAAGTCAGGAGTTAAATCTTAAAAATTAACAAAAATGTAGCTTATCTGTGTATCACTGAGCTTGGAGCGGTGGCTACTTTACAACACACACAGAATACACTCTCTCTGTTAGTCCTGGTGACCATTGTCTTTGGTACTGGAAGTAATGGGGAATCCAACATTTTTTAGTTTTTACAGAGACAGAAGGTGAGGAGAGATCTTCCAATAGGTAAACCTGTCCTGGTGACAACTCTCTAAAAGGGGTAATCCACGGGGATGTCTTTATAATGTTATGTTGCAGC